>NC_064631.1:200941615-201257273 GCF_023864275.1 Schistocerca cancellata | reverse complement strand
CAGTAAACCAAATGCTGCCCACATGCATATCGCCGTCATCAATCCTGTGCACTATATCGTTAGTGAATGTCTCTCGTGCAGCAATGGTAGCGGCGCTGAGGGTTGCCACGTTTGAATTTTGTATGGATAGAGGTGTAAACTCTGGCGCATGAGACGAAATGTGGACGTTGGCGTCATTTGGACCACAGCTGCAACACGGCGAACGGAAACCCGAGGCCGCTGTTGGATCACCTGCTGCACTAGCTGCGCGTTGCCCTCTGTGGTTGCCGTACGCGGTCGCCCTACCTTTCCAGCACGTTCATCCGTCACGTTTCCAGTCCGTTGAAATTTTTCAAACAGATCCTTTATTGTATCGCTTTTCGGTCCTTTGGTTACATGAAACCTCCGTTGAAAACTTCGTCTTGTTGCAACAACACTGTGTTCTAGGCGGTGGAATTCCAACACCAGAAAAATCCTCTGTTCTAAGGAATAAACCATGTTGTCTACAGCACACTTGCACGTTGTGAACAGCACACGCTTACAGCAGAAAGACGACGTACAGAATGGCGCACCCACAGACTGCGTTGTCTTCTATATCGTTCACATCACTTGCAGCGCCATCTGTTGTGGAAAATTGTAACTACTGTAATTTCGAAAGTTTGTCCGCCTGAAAATGTACTGTTGTCCCAAGCATATTGCAACAAACGGTGTTTTTCTATCGCTGCTCGTTTAGTTTTTATTGCCGTTTCAAATATACCGGTCGTTTTTGAAACACCCTGTATAAGGCGCTACGTCTCAAGCGTATATATATAACAGTTGCAACAGTTTCTTCTTCCCTTTCCTTTTTCTGAGTTTGCACCCTCAAAACCAATCTGCCATGGGATACATAATTCAAGTCCCACAACAATCAAATCAGTCATCCATAAATGCGCCGCTGCAGAAGAATGGAGAGGAAACAGGCCAGGTGGTACGTTGGTTGAACACAGTACCTCAGTGAAACTGCATCATCCAGAAAGAATCTTCATATCCAGAAAGCGGGTTATACTCATGTCCAACATTCCGATACACCACTTTCTCGTCCACAACACAACTCCAGCGCTCCGCTGCGTCCACCGCTCACCTCCCTCTCTGCGGCTAATGCCAACATAAAGTCATTGTGCCGTACACGGCACATTTTGAATACGAAGTATTAAATAAATGAATATTATGTCTATTAACTGAGTGTACGTTAGCATGAGAAGTGTGTACCGAGAGCATAGATCATACAGAGGGAAAATTGTAAAGTGTAACCAGCCAGTTTTTGGGACTGAGAAAATAAAAAACATTTTACGATAATTCGTCATTTAAAGCGGTAATTATTTTGATATTTCTGGGGTTCCTAAATGTATAGTTCCTAGTTTATAAAAGCTACTAAGCTGCGACTGGTCAAATGAAAAGGACCCAGCATTGCACGGTTTAATACTAATATCGGACTGACTATGATGTGTATCAGCCACCAGGGGATAGCAGGTATTTTGTGGGCTAAAGAACTGATTTGTGAGGTGTAAAGTGCAATACAGGCGTGATTATTTCGGACGTGGATAGAAGAAGCTCTAAATATATGAGAAAATTTTACGGAATAATGGTTGACCTCGCATAGTGCACGCGAACGTGTGGAAAAGACGAACAAGTGAAGTTCCAGTTTTAATATATAAACTATGTCTTTTGAGAAACCACAATCTGCGTGGTGTGTTATACAAGGCGTGACCGAAAACTGAACTTTGGCAGTAGACAAATTGTGTAATATTTGATCGAGCATTCTGTCACGGACAAACGATTTGTTAACCCTTTCGGTAACTAGTTTGATTAGTTACCATAAGGTCGCTGTTGCAAGTGAGTGTGATAGCATGTGAAAGACAAAACTTTAGCTTAAGGTTAGCACGGGTTTGTCGGTGTTTTATACCAAACAAGTCACAATACATTAAAGTTCTTACTTGAACTTTTCAATTAATCGCTCAGCTAAACCAGATACTGTAAACTATTTTATTGCGACCTGTAGAGATGTGTAGTGCAGCTAATTTCCACAACATCTTTGTCTAGCCGACGGACATTCCGCATTTTTTTAACAGGAAAGGCATGTGAACAGGATAACAAAAGAAGAAATCACCGAGACGTGAGAGGAACTGTTTTCTGTAGGACAAAACACAAATAACAGAGCCGTTGTGCGCTGCTTTATTGACAGAGGAGATAGTAGTATGCCTCGCAAGAAATGCAGTTCGTAAAGAAAAATCGGACAAAAGCAAGTAGGAGTCACGCCCTGAGGATTCCGTACAAACTTACTCACATATACAGACAGTTCATCCATCCCGAGAATCGAGAATCTCGACGATTTTTGCCTGATACCGGCAAAATATCGGTCCCAGGAATTCCAAGACTTTCTAGAATGCTTAAATTTTAAGTTTTAAATCAGTTACCAAATGACATAGTAATTTTTTTTTTGTAATATAGTTACAGATTAACAAATTCCTGGTTTCTTCCTTTACTTGTACTATGAGACATTGCCAAGTTTCATGTTTCTAGGTCAACGGCAAGTACCCTATAGCTTTCGAAGAGTGAGTTTGCGTGAATCAAAATATGTGACATAAACGACCGTATCTTTTAATTGCATTGACTTAGAAGCTTAAATTTATTACACCGCCAAAGAAGTGTAGATCTTTGAACGTGACACAAATTTCAACTTCGATACGTCTGCCCGTTCCCGAAAAAAAAAGGGTTTTTAACGATCGGGCAGATGTACAGACAGACAACAAAGTTATCCTATAAGGCTTCGGTTTTTACCGATTGAGGTATGGAAGCCTATAAATGGTATATGAGTGATGATATATAGCAGAGTTCTAAAAACTGTAGTAGGACTTCCTCGGTTAATTGTAGTAAAAACGAGAATAAGAACACAGTTAAAAATAGTGGTATACACTCGTGAAGTAATATCAGTATCAGCGAAGATAAGTAGTAAATCTGATACTAAGCTATAACCATCATCACTCAGATAATTTGTAAAGGGTACTTTAATTTTGACCACGAAGACCTTTTGCATGTCAGCACCAGTTGTTTTTAAAGAAAGTTGTAAAGAATCTTAAGTAACCTAACTACAGAAGATACGTAAATATGAAAGAGGGGGCACTTTCCCATAATTATTCATAATTATTATGCAGCAGTTAGACAATGACAATGCGTCCCAACTTCATGTCATTAAGCCTATATTTTTCCGTTTTCTCCTTTCGGCATTTGAACTAAACTGAGAACTGTAATCGCAGCAGCTGCATTTTGTAATTTTGCTTACCATTCTGTTACTCTTCGTACATTCTCTACTCCGCACAGGAAAATTGCACAAGAGCAGTCCTAATGTATCCCATTCAAAACGTACATCGGTCTGGTGGACACAAATGACTGCATAAACTGAAATACATTGCACATGTTTCTTGCGTGCTTCTGAAGTAACTCGTTTGTAGCGTCACGCAGCCTGTGAAACTCTATCGATATAGCTCTCTCTCTTTTGTTCATCACGTGCGTGCTTGTGTGTGTGTGTGTGTGTGTGTGTGTGTGTGTGTATGTGTACTCGCAGACATCGAGTGCTGGACTGTTGCATGTTATTTCTAGGCCGTATGTGCTCTGTGAAAGAAGGAGTTATGAATTATTGATGGAACCAGAAAATTTCATCCCACGCAAGCGCGCTATATTTCGATTTTCACAGCCGCTGCTCCTGCAAGACCAGCATCCCTTTGCCTTTGCGCTGATCTGAAGCAATCTGCTCACGTCCCCTTTAAGGATCCGAAATAAAATTCCGTCCGAATGAATGGTAACGACATTTTCGCTCTCCCGCGGGAGTGCCGACGCGCCGTGGCTAACGCTGAATAATAGAGCTCTGGCCCCCCGCCGTATAGGAAACCAATACGCCGGCAGCCGGGGAGGGGCGGGCCGTGCCTCTGTTAATCATGCACGCGTAATTCAGACCGCAGAGTCCAGCAGCTATCATCGCAGGAGTCGTGTCGCCACTCTAAATGGACCGCAAAAGATCCTCTGACCACTTTTCACTACGTTACTTAAAATTAAAAATAGTGCAAATCTGCTCAGTACTTTACTGGAGAGCATGGCTCTACTTACATGAAGTTGATTAAATTTCAGTCGTGATTTTCTTAATATTCTTGAAGGACCGCTAGTAATAAAGAATTCCAATTATTTTCGGTTGTGCTACGATAAGAGCTGTATATTGTGTCTCACAGTAAAAGAAAAATCAGTTATCATAGTTATGGTCTAGTCAGGGTGTATACGACCCGGGACAACCGGGAGACCCGGGAAAAAGCCGGGAATTTTTTCATCCGGGAGAAAACTGGGAAAAACCCGGAATATTTTTAGAATTCCGGGAATTTTTCATTGTTTTAGTTTCCAGTTAGATTTTTGTAATTTTGACTGGCAAGAACCGATACTCTAACAAAGGATATTACTGTATCCCGCTACTGCAGAACAATACTTCAACAATACAACATAAACGAGAGAAAAAAACGAAAATAACTTAAATTGCAAAGGAAATGCGCCATATACAACAACGACACACAGTGCTTTTGCAAGCGTCTGCCAATTGAAAATGTGTCAAAGGCTTTAGAAAGACTATGCAGTGCTTCATAACAACAAATTGCCTCCAATCTACCGGGTAAAGGGGGCGCCAAATTCATATTCTTGAGGAAAAAAACTTTTTTCGCGAAGCGCCTAGCATTCAGCGCACGTTTGTCTATCGATTATTCATATGTTTTTGAAACGCTTCACTGTTAGTTTTTGAATATTTTTGAACAAATTTTAAGTTGATTTCTGAATGAATCACAAGTTGAATTGTGAATGCATCCATAGTGTACGTGATGTCTCTGTCAGGAGAATCCTCGTCGAATCTGGAAATAAACTTTCGGCAGACGAAAGGGGACGGGGCTATACGAGCTGAGGGAGTAAAGACGAAACGGATGAATGCCAATCGCTGTCTGATTATGTGGTTGATTTGGTTTGCGAATGATCAGCATTGTTATAATTACTAGCGAAATCCATAGATTCAGACTACCGGAATGGAAATAAACGACTGACAGGAATAACAGGTGAGCAAGATTACGTACTATCTTCTCAGTGTATCCAAGAAAATGAAATTTTGACTGAAAATTTTTGACCAGATCGCTACACTAGTAAGGACCAGTAGTACAGTCCCCGGCTAGCAGCCGCGTAAGTTCTATTCTGTAAGTAACATGGAAAACGTGTTGTTCGAACACATAATAACGCCTAACCGGAAAATAATCGCAGGTTAACTAAACCTGTGATTCTGGCAGGGTTAGTGAAGTTAATCGGCGAACAAATTTTGACAGTGGCAGCAATAGCTACAGAATTGGTGATGACAAGATTGTTTGTTAGAACGAGGAACGAGAAGAAACGGGGACATCACACAAATTATGGAAGAATAAGACGATTCCAAATTTACATAAAAATTTCGTAATACTACTTTTCGATTTCATGCTTGAGAAGCCGGTGCGTGTGAATGAAATGTGAAACTATTTTCTAACATAAAGCCTTTTGCTTGTAGTAGGCCTAATAGGCATTTTATATTGGTACTTCGTGGATTATATTCTGTCGTGTTATAAAAATGGCCATTTGTACCAAAACAGTCTCGTTTATTTGGTGTGTTACAAAATTGCTGCCATATTAGAAAGGCTTATTTTGTTTTATCTAGCAGACAGGGACAAAATAGATGTAATCAGATCAAGAAACCACACCAGTCTTGGGTATTATTTGTATTAACAGCTTTTTCAGTATTAGATAATGACATTTCGATTTTTCATGTAGCAAAACGTTTGACGAACTTTGATGAGGTAATAGATTCTTTCGCAGAAAGGAAAGCACACCATGTAAAGCTGCAGCAAGATTAGAGAGAAAAAATGCTAGGAGCTAAGGTTTGAAGAAATGTGTAATTTCTTGCTTAACTCTTGTCAGTATTGGTTTCATATACCCTATATTTAATTTTATGTCACACAAAAGAGACGGTTATTAACTAATATGCAATAAAGAGTTAAGATTTTCTGAAGAGTTCTTGTTCTCTCTATTATAAATAATCCCATCCGCTATTAATTATGAGATTTTTTTAAGAGGGGCAGGCTGTCAAACTAGGTGACTGGGAGAAGGAGAGCCACCACAGAACATTTCAATTTCCACTCTCCTGAATATAGTTTGAACGTGCGGTAGAAAAATGCTTTATGAAGAGTCATGACACTGCACTTTGGCGTACTTAAGACCAAATAATATGTCTTACATTTCCTCGAATAGATGTGTCTTATGTTTCAGATTTTTTCAGAAAGTTGTGCGCTACAAGATGAACATATTTTGAAAATTCGATTTTTTTAGTATTGACCCGGTTCGCAAATGTCGTAGATCCAGGGCTAATGCGCAGAGCAGTCTGAGTTGTAGTGGGTAGTCTCCACGTGACCCGTGTTTACATTTAGTGATTTTGCTGTTTCCCCTTTTTTTTACTCTCACGTCAAATGAAAACAAAACAGATATCTGTGGCCGGGAGCTCTCTAGTGAATTAAAACACATTCATATAATTACGGAAGGCTGAAATATGTGATTAGTTTCAGATTTTATTTTATTTCCACCTTTCTGACAGTCAAGCATTAGTCGCCTTGCGGAACAATGAAGTTATTTTTGTCTGTTTGCTAAAGAAATTTAACTTTTGTTAACCTTTTCCGCAGAGGCAGCCAATGTATTTGAAACGAAATGTTTAATTCCACAGTACTGGCTAGTTTCAACTGTTCGCTTCTTTTCAAGTGCATGTTTTCATTTTCTAGCATGTATGGCATTATGCCATAATAAAGAACCAAACATGATATAATACAGTACTGGTGCTCCAAGAAAATTTACATCCAAAAAACCACACTGAAAAGCTTAATATCAGGTCGAGTCTACTTCATTGGGAATCTGGACATACGAATGTGCCCTTTAAGTATGCACTTTAAATGTGCACATTTTAATATGGTTCCCGAAATTCCAATGCTCTTGCAGTATCCTCTGATGTCTTGTTTCTTGTATGACATAATGTATGATCTTTCAATATTTTACACGTACGTACATACGGGCTTTCTACGTCATGATAGCGCGGTGTCGCCTGTTATCTGCGCTCTCTGGCAACTGAAGACATGAACCTATTTCTAACAGGCCGCGGGAAAATATTGCGAATGGTGGTTTGCAAAGCGTAACTTTCAAAGTAAATGTCCTTTTACGGAAGTTGAACTATGTGCAAGAATGTACCATGAATTTATTAAATCACAGAGCGTTTGACTCTCATTTAAAAATCAACTCTTTAATGACGAGCCATTTAGAAGAATTTCGAACCCTGAAGATCAGACATTTATGTCATTATTAAAAATTTTACTGGCACATTTGTGTGATATATCATAAGTGATACACGCCAAAAAAGATCAACAGTATATGCGAAAGCGAAGCTTCTCTTGCAGCTTGAGACCAATATTATATGTGAAAACTTTGATTTTCTCGTAGCAACACTATGTATATTAATTTAAACTATTAACTTTCACCGGCCGGTGTGGCCGAGCGCTTCGAGGCGCTTCAGTCTAGAATCGCGCGACCGCTACGGTCGCAGGTTAGAGTCCTGCCTCGGGCATGGATGTGTGTGATGTTCTTAGGTTAGTTAGGTTTAAGAAGTTCTAGGGGACTGATGACCTCCGATGTTAAGTCCCATAGTGCTCAGAGCTATATTAACTTTCCTTGTTTATGTGTTCGTGCTACTTACCAGTGATGTTGCTGTTGGCTGACTACATCGATGTGTCCTATGCTCTGAATATTCGCTGTCATCGGCTGTCGAGATCACGTGACATGAGCTACGAACGGCTTACAAAAGCGCATCGAAATCTCTATTTCAATGATTCGGAAAGTAACATGCGGTGTTTGGTAGAATTCCAATGTATACTTTCGTAATACGAAAATACGCAGCGTGCATGTTGCTGCACATCAAGGATATTTCCAAAATGTATCTTTTTCCCTAAGTTTCGTTTTCTGAAGTGCCGGGAAATTGTACGCCCGTGTATGAAACCATAATCATTCAAAGGACTGATAAGGGAAAATATACTGTCATCCGGGAGAAAGTGTATTTTTAACCGGGAAATCCGGGAAAAATCCGGGAATTTTTTTCCTTGACCACGTATACACCCTGCTAGTGCATTTACATTTAAAGAATACTGCGAGTATACTGTAAACTGATTTCTGACAGTAGTCTTCCGGCAGAATATTTGCGTTGAGTTTCTATTTTTAGTTCGAGCAGCACTCAGACTTACAGATTGTCTTGATAGTCTTAGCTACGAGCTCCGAAGCTGGTACACGATATTTGCTCTATTTGCTCTTCATTCCCGCAATTACGTGATCTTGATTAGCTAATAATCACGTATTTGAAAGTTTCAGATAGATTTTTCTCGAAGTCAGATCGTATACTCTATACGTCAAAAGTAGTATACGGTTAAAGTGAAATGTTCTCAACCTGAATTAAGTTTGTAGGTATAAAATGCAGATATTCCCATTTTAAGTCAGTTTATTTATTACATATTTTGTCCAGTGAATAGACTGCATACCTGAAGGGCTATTTTACAAGCTTTGCAAAGTACCCATACATAACAATGAGCTCTTAATTACATTCCGAAAGTTTTCAGCCCAAGTTTCTATAGACGTGCGAATTTGTGGCAACCGCAATGCATGGATGTTCAAGCAACCCATACTCCATTTCTGTGAGTAAATTCATTATCAGTACAATATTGTGAGCAGGTGCATAGTCATAAGGACATTTTTTTATTTTTATTTTTTTTCCAGTCTACACCTCTTGTGATGTTACTCTCATCCTTCAGGTCCAGGACACCTACTTATTACTAGCTGAAAAAGCCTTCATTGCATAAGTGCCCAAGTATTTATTTGAGGCTGTGCCCGACACTTTGTACCTACGGATCTTTTTTTCTTCCTTTTTAACTTATAAAGCTTCTTTGTGTACAAGGTTTGAAGTAATGTGATTGAGGATATGAGTGAAGAGTTTGTCTGAATCACTAACATGGCAGAGAGCAACGCAGAGGTGAAGTACGAAAAGCGACTGACACTAAGGCCCACGTCCACAACGTGCAGCGTCTGGCCTTATGCTTCGTTTAAGGTCATGACATAACATAAGATCACCGGGAACGGAACCCATTTAAAGGGAAATGGTAAATTTCTAGGAATAAGCGAGATCCGGGTTTTGAAAACTCTCTCTCTTAAGCCACTTCCCATTAAAATTTCCTCTTCTATGATGTTACGTTGAAGAGAAGTAAATTTAAAACTCTCTGAGTAGAGGGTTCTGAGGAGCGAGGTAATGCGTGACGCTCTCCATCAGACTTACGCTGCACCTCGCTTTCGTAACGAGTTTCCAAAGATTGAATTAAGGCCTAATATAGGAGTAGTAGTATCTTTATTCATCCGTAGATAACTTTTTACAAGGATATAGGACATGTCAGAGTACATACAATTCAGACCAATTTAAAATAAGCTAATTCGTACACACGTACATTTGCAGACTTCTAGTTGGAGACAATCATTAGATTTACGCCTGGTATAAAATATTTTTTTACAAATAACTTATTAAATAATGTAATGCCACGATGTTCACTCATAGCTCACTATCAGTCACAGCACACACTATACACACATTGTTTCATAACACTTCACTCACTACACGCACAAATACACACACACTGGTGGTCTCTCGGCCATTTTCTGTACCGTAACTTCCCATTTGCTATCCTGAAAAACTGACTCAGCATCCCTCTCTAATGAGTGGGAAGCTGAGCTCAGAAAGAGGAAGAGGTGTTAGTATTGTGCTATGCATAGCTTGGGAGTAAGTTTTTCTAGAAAGGGATAAAAGTAGGAAAAAAACATACTGTAAAGGTGTTGTGTGTATTGTTGTACGTTTTATAATCATTATTATTATTATTTTTATAAGAATTTTTTTACCAAACCCCTACTCTGTTTTATCTAAGTAATCTTTCCAAGTATAAAATGTATTGCATAACAGTTACTTTTTAGCTGCCTTTTTAAATAAGTGGAGTTTTGCAATTTCTGTAATCTCTTTTGGTAATATGTTGTATAGTTTCATTCCTTGGTAGAAAATGCTATTTTGAGTTTTATGTTTATTTTTTCTTGGTAAATGTAAACTGGGTCTAGCTCTTGTTCCATGGTCATGGACAGAGCTGTTTGTGCAGTAATTACCAGTGTTATTTTTTATGTGTACAACTGACTGGTAAATGGACTCACACAGAGCAGTTAAAATCCCCAGTGTTTTGAACAGATCTTTGCAATGAGCTCGACTACTATTTCTATTACTATTCTTATGGCTCTTTCCTGGAGTTTGAAAATTGTGTTCATATTTTGTGCATTTGTTCCCCAAAAAAGAATGCTGTAGCTAAGAACTGAGTGTACATACGAATAGAATGTAAATAAAAGACACTGCCTATTACACATTGATGATAGGAGTCTAAGAGCATAACATGCTGGTGACATTCTGTTTGCAAGCATCTTTGTGTGTTCACACCACTTCAACTGAAAATCAATATTCATTCCTAGAAATTTTGCATTTGTTACACAGTCTATAGAGGTGCCATCTACATTTAATTTAACATTGTCATTTTCCCTCTTCAAACTGAAATTCATTGCATTACTTTTCTTTATGCTCAATGTCACTTTATTGCTTGTTGACCAATCGTAAATTTCCTTGAGAACTTCATTTTCTTTCTCTGCAAGAAGTTCTCTTCTTATCTCAGCGATTATAATACTGCTGTCATCCGCGAAGAGAATTTTTTCTCCATGAGTAACACTACTGGCAAAGTCATTGATATATATCAGGAATCATTAGCTACCCCTCTTATTCCTAATACTTCTAATTTATTTAATGAAATCTTGTGGTTGGCTGTATGAAAGGCCTTCGAGATATCCAAAAATATGCCTGTGACCCACTCATCTTTGTCAAGAGCATCAAGTACAGCTTTTGTGAATTATATTATGGCTGATTCCGTATTTTTGCCACTTCGGAAATCAGACCGTGATTCCCTTAAAAGATTGTATTTTTTCAGGTAATTCATTAATCTGTCTTTCATAATTGCTTCTATTATTTTGAGAATGGTGGCAACAGGGAAATGGGCTGGTATTTTTCTGTGTCTTCTGCATTATCTTTCTTAAGCGAAGGTACAACTCTTGCCTGCTTTAACTACTCTGGAAATGTCCCTGGTGTGAATGATTCATTTATTATATTTGTTAAGGGGCGTTGTATAATCTCCAAGCATTGTTTCAGCACATACATCGGTACTTCATCTAAGCCTACTGACTTTTTTTTATTTTTGAAAAGTTTTATTGACTTTATTCTCTGTGGTTGGAAGTAACATTATTGTACTTAGTGCAACGTTATTTAGAGGTCTTATATTTCTTTTGGAGAATTTTTCCTGTAACTTCTCTGCAATACTTGAAAAATGGTCGTTTACACAGTTTGATGTGTGTTGTGGATCATTTATTACCTTATCTCTCTCCCTTACCAGTATGTTATTCTGCGTTTTTTTACTCTCCCCGTTTCCTTTTTTATAACATCCCAGACTGCTTTGCTTTTATTCTCTGCATTATATATTAATTTAGTCATTGAATGACTTTTTCGCAGCAGTCAGCACCTTCCTATTGATCTTTTTGTATCTATGATAGAAATTTAAGAATTCTGGGTCATTGCGACTCTTTTTCATGGAACTGAGGTATTTCAGTACTTGGGAAGACTTCTAAATATCTGCTGTTATGTATCTGTTTTTGTGAGATGTTGATACAGACATCCATACTTCGGGAAATGCCTTTTAAATCTTCAATTTAAATAATGTGGAGAATTTACAGAATTTCATGTTCTCGAGCTGCAGCATGTCTCGCCTCACAATTTTCATTGAATTCATGATACCATATAGTCCTCATTCTTTTAGCCATTCTGGTGCATTTAGAAAGACTCGTTCATTTGATAGGCATCTTTATTTGTAAACAAAACGAAATCAAAATATAATGAGTAGGTACGGAAGTCACAAAGCAAACTTAATAAATTCGTTTCTTCTAGCGAAGAGCACATATAAAACCTATCGAAAGAAGCAAGTAATGTCGTTAAATTTTTAATGCACAAAGTGAAATCAGTAAATCCATACATCCTAGCCAAATAAACGCTGTGGTAGTTTCTGTTCGTTAAGATTTAATTGTGACGCTTAATTCCGCCACTGATGTAACGCAGTAAAAAAACTAACTGCACCATCTATTGGTTCTTTGGTATACTACAAAACTAACAGCGTCATTTATTGTTTCTTTAGTGAATTATGCACTGATGATTAAACACCCGAACTGCTAAGCTGAGCAGACGATTTTAGACAAATCTTTAAATTACGATATCTTTTTTCTGTGTTCCAACTTTTATGAAATAAAACCTATATGTTACCCGAAGCTACACTCAAGTTACCTGTGAAAAACCACATGAAAATTTGTGAACTAGGTTTGGAGACAGACACCGCGGTTTTACTGTATTATCATTAGTATAGAGGATACAAATTCCCTATATACCATTATACTCTTTGCAAGATAGCCCATCAGTAGAATACTTCCTCTTCTGCCCTAGCGTTACCGGCCACATGTTAGTTCTCTTGAAACAACCAAGAAATTTCTTGAGAAATTTGTTTTCACACTTGTTTTTGGGTCACCACTCTACAAACACAGTACCCGCCTGGCACAAATCTGACAGAAATTTTTAATTTAAAAGGTACTGCGTTCTTTCTTCATCTAGATCTACGCCCGGTGAGTCACTTCATGGTGTGTGGCTGAGGGTACTTTCTGTACCACTCCCACTTGCCCCCTTTGTCCTGTTGCAGGGAAAGAATAATCGTTGTTAAGACATAGTGTGAAGTCGAACCCCCCTAATGTTACGTTCATGGTCTTTTCTCGAGATATACGCAAGAGGAATCAATGTATTGGCTTACTCTCCAAGGAAAGTACTCTCTCGGAATTTTAAAAATAAACCACGCCTTGATGCGCAACGCCTCTCTTGTATCGTCATGAATTAGTATCTCCGTGACGTTTCCGCGCTTATTAATGAACCTATAACAAAAAGCACGCTGCTCTTCTTTAAATATTTTCTCTTTCCTCCTTCAAACCTATCTGGTTTGGATCCCAGGCTGATGAGCAATATCCACTAATATTACTTGACAAGAGGTACCAACTCATTATGACCACATTTTGAAACAAAAGACTTTGAAGACCAGAAGATGACATTAAAGTCTGTCATAACCGGTTGTCGGAAATAAACAAGTATTTCTGCGACCTTGGCTATAGAAAGATTTTTACCAAATATTCAAGTACAGTATTAATGGAATGAGTGTTTTGTAAGCTTCCTCTTTCCTGGATGGATCACACTTCCTGAGAAGTCTTCAAATAAATCTGTCAGGCATCTGCCTTAGCTGAGATTAATTTTAAGAAATCATTCCACTTTAAATCATTTTGAACGAATATTCTCAGATATTTAATAGACTTGATTGCTTCCACTAATTGTTTTGCAATTGCTTAGTCATATGTTATATTTCTTTCAGTTGAAGGTCAACTGCCAACACCGCACCAAGAGTCATTCCTCGGTAGGTATTCCTACATTTCACTACGATTTTCTAACATGGCGACTTCTGGTAGCATTATTATAGTTTCAATTAGTTAATTCGCATTTAACTGTCGATATTACAATATCATACGGTTCAACTTCTCATTATTTTTCATTTGTGTTTGCAGACCTGGGATGTCCCCTACGTCGATTACCTTCAAAACAAGTAGGGCCAGAGCCCAGATCTCGGCTGTTGCAAATAAAGATGTAGACTCCTCTCAAGCCCTCATCGGCTTTGGATGAACTGACGCTGACGATAAATCGTCCAAAACAAATAATTTTGATGAACGTGTCGTATTCTGTCCACACACTACAACGAATCACACATACCACTACTATTTTAAAACTGCATATAAAAAACTTCTGTACTGCACATTGTATGCTGGAAATCTACACAGCACCCCGTCACCATTCTGGAGGCCAATTTTCGCTTCGACAGTGACGGCGATGGAAATAATTACGTCCCCGGGGTACGCATCAAATGTGAAGCGGCAGAGCCGGATTTTACACATTTTTCTGTAAGGACACCATGCTTTCATCACGACAGAAACAATTCTTTTTGACTCCTTTTTAAGGTACCGACTATGTTATTAATAAATGTACCGGAGAATAAAGAATAGTTTCATTTCGTCCAAAGACATAATTTCACAGAAAACATGGTTTATCTATATTAGATATTATTTTAGATATTAAGTTAACACTGCAAATGATACAAGTCAGCTAACAAATCACACAAAGAGAAAACGCTCAAAAATATTACACAAAAAGATTAAAAGAAAATGAAATCTCTCCAGTAAACACTTCCACATTAGCCAGGTGGGAAAGGAAACGTAAGAGCTATTTCATCCAACTATCTGCACATGCAACAAAAGTCGTTCGAGTTTGATCTTAATAAAATTATTGACGACAAACGTCGTCTGCACATCACATCCAGTGTAGTATCAGATCCTTACCTCTCTGATCTGCGACGGTCTGTTGCTCTAGATTATTTGGTTTTTTGCCTCAGTAACATAACATTATGATTAGGGCTACCCCTTTTTATACCACTCATTTCTCCCTTGTGCTTAATTCTGTGTCCTGATAAGACTTCACGTTACATGATTCCTGTAGTAACGCTCAGAAAAGTAAGTTAACAAAAAAAAAAAAAAAAAAAGGAATTCGTTTGGACCTTTGAAGGAGACGTGTGACCTCGACGGAGAACCGATTTCAACTTTATATTCACCGTCAGGCGTTGTAAGGTAGTCACACATGACATCTGATGATGTTTGTAAAGCACAAACTGATTATTTGTTCAAATAAAAAGAAATGAGAACAAGATAGTGAATTTTATAATGTATTAATAAATGAAACACAGTGTAGTCACTAAATGCAGGACTAAAGTGTAGCTGACATTTACTTTAATGTGTTCTACAAAGTGTTGCGTGTTTATTGCATATTGTCATAACAAATCCTTCAGTAAACAATTAATATTCATGAAAAATTAAATTATTCAATAACCATAATATAAATGCTTGTTATTTGCTTATATTGCTTGACAGATAATATTGTCCTGATCACCTTACCACACAAATAAATTCTAACATCATTGCTTCTTTCTTCATAGATTGACATAAGCAATAAAATGCTATTACATATTGTGCATATGAGATGCCCACTGGAAGGCTTAATGAACAAGGGTCTGTATAATCAATTGGTATAACCTGACTGCTATTCCTATTGCGCATGGAAATTTATCAATACAATTCGTTTTCTGCCCCTTTTTTAACTGATAGTGCATCGCAAACTTGTATAAAAATTTCTGAAAGTATGAACTGCGTATCTCAGGTGTTGCCACAACTCAACACAAGCAGGGCGAAGAGAAGTTAATTCGAGCATAGATGCACCGTGCCTCTAGAATGTGAAACACAGCAATGTGTGACAGTGCCGATATTTGTGTTGTGGCCGAGGACATGGTGCTGTGTCAAACCCGGTAGTGGCGTTCTGGTGTAAAGAAGGAGTTTGCATGCATCATATATTCATTATGAGTGAGACTGTGTGTGGACAGAACTTTCATTATGATGCAGATGATAAGCAGGCATATGAGTCCCCAAGCGTGGAGCGGAAGGGGGTGGGCAAGAGGGGGAGGAAGTTGCCCTCTCATGGAATCTGGGTACAGACTTTCTATTCATTACAGAATTCTCGCACAGTTCTAGCAATGATTATCACCGGCTCTTCTGAACCGTAGGTTCAACACCGCGGATCCCAACGGGAAATACTGTGACTCTGGCACAATCTTGGACTGTTTGGGTTGCCAAGCTGTCCGTGGAGAACTATGCCATGTCTTGGAAGCGGCGGAGATTTAGGCGCCGTTCTGTAGTCAAGATGATTACGTACCTTTACATCAGCGTGCCCAAATAGTGCCTTCAATGTTTTCTGTGTGACTAACTCAAACAGCTCTTATCGAGCTTCAGATTCCCTGGCGTGAGGATTTCGACGCAGACTCCCAACAACATAAACATGACAGCATACTATGAGGCATCATCTGTCCCTCATTTCCTACAACGACGCCCGGTCCCTTTCTTACACGACACAATCACAACAGGTTACCGTTTTCTGTGGACAAAGAAGACCAGTCATGGCTAGCTAAATACACATTTTGCTTTAGATGGCACAGCCACTGCAGTGCTCTCTGCAGAACACCTCCATGCTACAATGTAGGTGTGTACGTGTATAGGTAATGCTGAGAACTAAATATCTTGCATAAAAAGTAATACTGTTTTGTGCTATAGAAGTGAGGAAAAAAGTTTAAATTTCAAGGTCGAAAAGATGTCTTCTCCGGCTATTGGGTCCTTCTTAAACTCTATGGGGTTCAATACAGTGCAAGTGCAGTCGTAGAGCTATGAATTCTGCAGTCTAATTGGCCTGACTCTGCAATATTGTGACAGTTTGAAGAGATGAGCACTGCCTCGATTCAGTCCTAGGTTATTAAAAGTCGGTTCTGCCGGCCAGTTTGAAGAGGTCTTTGGAGTGTTCCCATATTACCCCAGTTACGCTTTTTCCAACCAACCCAAAAATACATCTTTCAGTACATATTTTATTCAACTATAGATATATCAGCCAACATTAAAAACGCAACTAATGGAAGTAATGCAATAAATCCATTAACATCACCAGAGCCGATCGGTGTGTCCGAGCGGTCCTAGGCGCTTCAGTCTGGACCCGCGCGACCGCTACGGTCGCAGGTTCGAATCCTGCCTCGGACATGGATGTGTGTGATGTCCTTACGTTAGTTAGGTTTAAGTAGTTCTAAGTTCTCGGGGACTGATGACCTTAGATGTTAAGTCCCATAGTACTCAGAGCCATTTTTTTAACATCGCCAGATGTGAAGTTTCGTAAGCAATTAAAGTTCATGGATGTCAACAAAGCTTAATTAATGTTTGGTAAAGATTATTCTTTGTTTCTCAACTTATTGGAATATGCAGTTATCATGTTCTTTGGCTATTTTCGTTGTTATCCAACAGGATTTTCTCAGTTGCTCTGAATTTTTATGTTGCAGATTTTTAATTTGAGTATCAAACTAACATTATTGGAACATAATAAATTTTTGTGAATATTTTCTACTCATTGGTTGCTGTGATTATATATTTCCAGGTGGTTGAATAAAAAAGGTAGCATCCATACTTATATTAGTAATATCACAAGATTGCTATGTTATTGAAATATCCATACTGTTTAGCTATCAAAGTAATCTACCTTAAAAGGCTCAATGGATTATTATCATCCATTTTATATACAATTAATTTTGCACGCTTCCAGCTAAAATTAATGCTTAAAGTATGACACGTTTTCGTACTCAGCGAAACAATTATGCCAAAAAATTGCAAATCTCAAATTTGGCCCCTGTTGCATCAGTTTCTTTTGTCACCGATGCAAAGAGACATTCAATGGAGTAGTGCGCAAGTGAAATACGCTCCACTTGTAGACAAGGAATATATCATTTTCTGGCGTACCATTTACGACAGACGTTCATTAAAGATTTACCTTGATTCAATTCTGTTGTCGCAGGACGATGAAATTTCACTTGTGTAAATACACATTTCCCAACGCATGGCACGCTCACTGCCAGAGAATACATTAGAAGATTGTCAGAGACAGTTCACGGGATAAAGCAATGCCATTTCCAAGTACATACAAACAAATCACAATTACTCCGCGCACGGCTAAAGAAATGAACTCCCTTAAAATCAAAACTCTCACAAGGTTATAATACCTCAAATAAATTCTTAAAATCCCATTCTTCACAACAGATAAATTTACATAAAGGCCAGAACAATTCAAGATTCGACGTTACTTGCTTTCTTCAATATATATTGTATATTTTAAGGGCAGTCATTAAAATGTTCAGAAATATGTACATCTTTACAGAAATTAATAAAGCAGGTTATAAGATTAAAACTGCATGGGATATTGTGAAATGGGAGGCGGGACTGCCAATCAGTGCACAAGAAACAGCACCAGTTAAACTGAATGTTGTGACTGATAATTAAAAGTTCCGAATATTCTAAATGTTGCGCCAAAAATAGGGTTCGATGGTTCAGTTCAAGAAGCAAGACAGTATTTTAAAAACTCTTTCCACAAAATTTTAAGCAACTATAAGCAGTATAAACATCTTCCACTAAAATTAACATAATTATAAAATTCTCAAAAAGCAAAGCTCATGTGGCGTAGGTGGAATTTCAGACAGAATTCGGGAGAGTCGTTACAACTTAACATCATGAGCGATCATTTAAGGGCACTAGATGTGAAACTAATAGCAGCCAGACTACTACGCAAACAAGCTAATAGCTGGAAGATGTCGGAAAAAAAGTTGAAAGCGTATAGGAAGCAGTTCACCAAGCCACATATGGACAGTTACGTACAACACTACTAACACCGCAGCAGTTTTTATTAGGATTACAGCAAGCAGAAAAAGAATTTTCAGCTGGGTTACGACACTCTGTACCTCTAAGAAAAAGTAACATAGCAATTTTCCATTAGATTTCTTCGGTTAAAGTTTATTCGGATCAGGCTAAGGTATACATTAATATCCAATTTTCTGGTAGTGGGTATAAACTCTCGATATCAGTATTTCAACGATTCGTCTGTATTCAATTAAATAGAAACTTATTAATAAGTGGATACAGGTTCCAACAAGAAATTTATTACTTGTTTCAGAACAAATGGATACACACGTTGTTATTTTTTGAATGATTTCGTGATGCTTTCATCTCTTTATTTCAAGTAAGACTGTACAATTTCCGCCTTAGGACATTTTCATGTATATAAGACGGAAGCATTATACATTGGATACATTAGTGACACTTGTTATTTAGGAACAAGTCATACCTGTAGATATACTAGGCGCATTTTAATTACTTTATGGAAGATTTTTAGTAGTAAATTATGGCTTGTATGTCGCTGCTCCTATGACTCCATCTTATACTCATAAAATAAATTAGAGGTTTTACGCTATTTTAGGAGCAAGCTACTTCCGAGCAAGTGTTGCAAAGTTCTTATACATAAGGTCCACGTTTTAACTTACTTAACAGTAAGAAGATTACACTGTAATTATTTTACATAAATATGTTAATTAAACTGTCTACGCTTTTGTTCTCGATTATATTCAATTATTGTTCGTCATTGGTGTAAATATGACTATAAATAACGTCTAAATATTTGTGTGAGCATGCCATTTTGGATAGCTGGTACAAATATCTTATATATAAAATCTATCACAGTACTCTAATGAACCAGTACTGAAAACTATGGGAGGCGACTAAAATCTGCTTTATGGTTGCGTGAAGTTTCGCATTATAGACATATTTATTAATGAGTGTAGCGATAATTTTACATTCTATGGTTCTGTAATGCTTCGTTGTAGAAGTGGTAAAAGGTCGTCTGGCAATTTCCCATTTCGCAGGTCATTTGCTCATTAAAACTCTGTCTGACTGGTCTGTTAGATGGATGTACATTTCAATTTCTTCCATTACATCGATAAGTTGTCCTTTCTGTAACTTATGTACTATTCGAAGAGACCTATCTATATTAAGTATATTATGTATTTTGTGGTCAGTAAGAGATTTTAGCAATTGTATCAATGAGTCAATCACCTTTTTTCCAGCTCAGCTATCGTGTGAAATTCAGTTATTCCTAGGAACAGTGGAAGCACCAGAATGCAAAAGGGCAGTATGAATGCCACAACCACACTTTAAGGGTTAGTAATCATTGGATTTGTCTCAAGTTCTCACCAGAGACAATAGCAGTTAAGTGCTGTAACAATAGAACATTTATGTGTACGATAGAATTGCGACAGAGTGGGTTATTGATTAATGGAACTAAGTGTGACATAACCAGAAGACAGTCTCTCCTTCCTGCTACATTACAGGCACCACGATAATTAGAGGAACTCAACCAATGTTGAATTGGCCAGAGAAACGTCCAAGTGTGTTACTCATGCAAATCATAACCTTCCTGATCAGTACCTTGGTACCCATTTTGCCTCAAACGATATATGAATAAGTCATTTCAAAGAAACGACTAACTTCGGTAGATCAAATGTTAAAGCATATACCCTCCTGGAAATGGAAAAAAGAACACATTGACACCGGTGTGTCAGACCCACCATACTTGCTCCGGACACTGCGAGAGGGCTGTACAAGCAATGATCACACGCACGGCACAGCGGTCACACCAGGAACCGCGGTGTTGGCCGTCGAATGGCGCTAGCTGCGCAGCATTTGTGCACCGCCGCCGTCAGTGTCAGCCAGTTTGCCGTGGCATACGGAGCTCCATCGCAGTCTTTAACACTGGTAGCATGCCGCGACAGCGTGGACGTGAACCGTATGTGCAGTTGACGGACTTTGAGCGAGGGCGTATAGTGGGCATGCGGGAGGCCGGGTGGACGTACCGCAGAATTGCTCAACACGTGGGGCGTGAGGTCTCCACAGTACATCGATGTTGTCGCCAGTGGTCGGCGGAAGGTGCACGTGCCCGTCGACCTGGGACCGGACCGCAGCGACGCACGGATGCACGCCAAGACCGTAGGATCCTACGCAGTGCCGTAGGGGACCGCACCGCCACTTCCCAGCAAATTAGGGACACTGTTGCTCCTGGGGTATCGGCGAGGACCATTCGCAACCGTCTCCATGAAGCTGGGCAACGGTCCCGCACACCGTTAGCCCGTCTTCCGCTCACGCCCCAACATCGTGCAGCCCGCCTCCTGTGGTGTATAGCGTTCTCGCTTCCCGAGCACAGGGTCCCGGGTTCGATTCCCGGCGGGGTCAGGGATTTTCACCTGCCTCCAGATGACTGGGTGTTTGTGTTGTCCTCATCATTTCATCATCATCCAGGACAGTGGCGAAATTGGACTGAGCAAAGATTGGGTAATTGTACGGGCGCTGATAACCACGCAGTTGAGCGCCCCACAAACCAAACATCATCATCATCATCATCCAGTGGTGTCGCGACAGGCGTGAATGGAGGGACGAATGGAGACGTGTCGTCTTCAGCGATGAGAGTCGCTTCTGCCTTGGTGCCAATGATGGTCGTTTGCGTGTTTGGCGCCGTGCAGGTGAGCGCCACAATCAGGACTGCATACGACTGAGGCACACAGGGCCAACACCCGGCATCATGGTGTGGGGAGCGATCTCCTACACTGGCCGTACACCACTGGTGATCGTCGAGGGGACACTGAATAGTGCACGGTACATCCAAACCGTCATCGAACCCATCGTTCTACCATTCCTAGACCGGCAAGGGAACTTGCTGTTCCAACAGGACAATGCACGTCCGCATGTATCCCGTGCCACCCAACGTGCTCTAGAAGGTGTAAGTCAACTACCCTGGCCAGCAAGATCTCCGGATCTGTCCCCCATTGAGCATGTTTGGGACTGGATGAAGCGTCGTCTCACGCGGTCTGCACGTCCAGCACGAACGCTGGTCCAACTGAGGCGCCAGGTGGAAATGGCATGGCAAGCCGTTCCACAGGACTACATCCAGCATCTCTACGATCGTCTCCATGGGAGAATAGCAGCCTGCATTGCTGCGAAAGGTGGATATACACTGTACTAGTGCCGACATTGTGCATGCTCTGTTGCCTGTGTCTATGTGCCTGTGGTTCTGTCAGTGTGATCATGTGATGTATCTGACCCCAGGAATGTGTCATTAAAGTTTCCCCTTCCTGGGACAATGAATTCACGGTGTTCTTATTTCAATTTCCAGGAGTGTATGATAATATCGGAATAAACATAGATGTAATATCATCACGACCTGTGTATGAACACTAGGGTTATCGGTATACTATTTATTTGTGGCGTTTACTTTTGTCTGCCGAGAAGAACACGGCAAGTGCCATAACCCAATTTCCCAGAAACTTCGCTCAGTAGAAAAGGAGTCAAAATAAGCGAACGCTTGTCACGCGTTATCCGTAGATACTCGGCCGTTTTTGAGAGAACGACGGTCAAAGTGTGTGACATAACATAGATGCCTATTAGCCGACGACATTTTCAGCCAAAATGGTGGGACAGTGACTAGAATCGCTGCTTATCAAGTTTTCTCTGTGTTCGAAACGCGATTTCCCGGCGGAGGTTCGAGTCCTCCCTCGGGCATTGGTGTGTGTGTGTGTGTGTGTGTGTGTTTGTCCTTCGGATAATTTAGGTTAAGTAGTGTGTAAGCTTAGGGATTGATGACCTTAGCAGTTAAGTCCCATAAGATTTCACAAACATCTGAACATTTTTTTGAAACCAGAT
Source organism: Schistocerca cancellata (assembly GCF_023864275.1). NCBI lineage: Eukaryota > Metazoa > Arthropoda > Insecta > Orthoptera > Acrididae > Schistocerca > Schistocerca cancellata. The sequence goes on along the minus strand of NC_064631.1, from coordinate 201,234,791 downwards.
TATTGTTTCTATTTATTTTATTTTTTCTTTTCATTTATCTACCCATGCACGTTCAAGGATACTACACGAATGTTTCTTATCAAATTAGGGGATACAAGGGCGTTATTTGAATTTCAAAATTACAGTTGGGTTTCACAATACGTATCATATATTTATTATAAAATCGATGTGTCTATGGCTTTTCAAGGACTACAGTTCTACTAAATTCTCATACTCTTACACTGAAGCGCCAAAGAAACTGGTATAGGCATGCGTATTCAAATACAGAGATATCTAAACAAGGAAAATAATGCGCTGCAGTCGGCAACGCTTACATAAGACAACAAGTGTCTGCGCAGTTGTTAGATTGGTTGCTCTTGCTATGATGCCAGATTATCAAGATTTAAGTGAGTTTTAACGTGGAGCTATAGTCGGTGCGAGAGTGATGTTACACAGCATCTATGAGGTATCGATGAAGCGGGGTTTTCCCGTATGACCATTTCACGAGTGTACCGAGAATATCAAGAATCTGGTAAAACATCAGATCTCCGACATCATTGCGGCCGGAATAAGATCCTGCAAGAACGGGACCAACGACGACTGAAGAGAATTTTTCGAGGTGACAGAAGTGCAACCCTTCCGCAAACTGCTGCAGATTTCAACGCCGGGTCATCAACAAGTACCGTGTGAATCATTCAACGAAACATCATCGATATGGGCTCGTGTACTCTTGATTACTGCACGACACAAAGCTTTGCGCCTCGCCTGGACACCTCAGTATCGACACTGGACTGTTGACGACTGGAAACATGCTGCCTGGTCGAACGAGTCTCGTTCCAAATTTTATCGAGCGGATGGACGTGTACGGATATGGAGACAACCTCTTGAATCCTTGAACACTGCATGCCAGCAGGGGACTGTTCAAGCTGATGGAATCTCTGTAATGGTGTGGGGCGTGTGTAATTGGAGTGATTTGGGGCCCCTGATACGTCTAGATACGACTCTGAAGGTGACACGTGCGTAAACATCCTGTCTAATCATCTGCATACATTCATGTACACTGTGCATTTCGACGGAGTTGGGCAATTCAAACAGGACAATGCGACACTCCACACGTCCAGAATTACTTTAGAGTGGCTCCCGGAACTCTCTTCTGAGTTTAAACACCTCCGATGGCCACCAAACTCCCCAGACATGAACATTAGTGAGCATATCTGGGATGCTTTGCAACGTACTGTTCAGAAGAGATCTATATTCCCTCCTACTCTTACGGATTTATTGAGAGCCCTCCAGGATTCATAGTGTCAGTTCCCTCCAGCACTACTTCAGACATTAATCGAGTGCATGTCATGTCGTGTTGCGTCACTTCTGCGTGCTCGCGGGGGCCCTACACGATATGAAACAGGTGTGCCAGTTTTTTGGCTCTTCAGTGTATATTTCATTTATATATGATTTCTTATATTAATTTCTATATTTTATTCTTATGTCTATTCTTCATGAATATTTGGTGCATTCTCTTATCATGTTACCGATTGTAAAAATGTCCGAAACAGAGAAATTTCAAACACCACGAGCTTCACGCGAAGGTAGATTTGCCACAGTGTCATTTCTTCGTACGAATTTCACTCGGGACAGAAACGTCGTTAACATTGCTGAAGATATCGGCCACTGGCAATAATTTCGCGGCGAAGCACGAATAATGGACCGCTTTACCGAATCCTGGCTCTTGTAACTGATTATGAATCGAGATACACTACAGGATTCCACAGAAAACAATATCAGACAATTTTCTCGTTCATTTATTGTTCTTTTTTTATCCATTGACCAGCCATACAATTTGTACACTTATAAGGACAAAGTTATTTCAGTATACAATGGAAAACATTCGTGTAGCAATCTTCTACGGACGTGGGTAGATAAATGTAAAACAAAAATAAAAATAATAGTCGGGTTTCGAACACGGGGTTAAAAAGAGTGAAGTCACGACGCTAGCTACTGTGCGACTGCTTGAGTTGCACCACTTACTTGCTAACTTACTCGAAAACTTTGAGCATAGTTTTCTCAGGAACGTTCGAGTATGTATGAATGAACCGAGAAATGTGTTCGTATACTTTTATCGCTCTTCCACTGAGCGAAGTTTCTGGGAAATCACTCATTCGAAATAAGAAAACGTTCATGAGTTCCCCATGGAATATATTCATACTAGCAATTAAGAGATTCTAGAGAACATAATGCATAAAGAAACAAACTAGGAAGACAATATTAAACTAGGGTAAGATTTGTGTTGTGATTAAAGGAAACAAAGGTTCATGGTAAACATAAGCGGTTCAAATGGCTCTGAGCACTATGGGTCTTAACTGCGGAGGTCATCAGTCCCCTAGAACTTGGAACTACTTAAACCTAACTAACCTAAGGACATCACACACATCCATGCCCGAGGCAGGATTCGAACCTGCGACCGTAGCGGTCGCGCGGTTCCAGACTGAAGCGCCTAGGACCGCTCGGCCACCATGGCCGGCCATCGTAAACGTAAATACGTAAGATAGTTAACTGGCGGAGAAGGGAAGAGTAAAATATGCGGCGAATTTTATTAAAGTGGAGGAAAGAGTTATGCATCGTGAAATTAGGGGAACGGTAGAGAGGAAGTTTTTCTAAGTCCCTACAGCCCGACGTTGCTCGAGCACGAGAAACTATCAACACAAGCCAGCCACTAGGTGTTAACATTTTGACACGGTTAGCCAGTCACCAAGAATGCGACAACAGCACTTCTACGTTTGAGTGCGAGCAAGCGGAAAAGTGTAAGACAAGTGCAGACCAACCTGCCTCTCTTACACTCATAACATCATATTAGACGTACTAGGCAGAATTCAACAACACGTTTTAAGTATTTGACGAAGCAGTTATGGTACCAGAACATACTGATAAAGGAAATACTGAAGACCATTCACGATTCGTAACGAGTGAGATCGATTCGGTCATTACAAGTGACGTCGTACAGCAAAGCTGCTCCTCGACGCCATAAATACTCCACCCCACTAGCCTAGATGCGGTCGATGGGGTTCATGTCGTTCGCACTCGATTCTCTGTTTGTTAAATTGTTCGGGTATTGGTCATACTCTTGCTGCCTGATGTGAAGACCACCAATCTATAGCCATGGATGGCCATGAACCACCATCCAGTACAGAAGCCGCCACTGATTGATAGTTCATGATTCTACCAACATCGTTCGAGTTCAGGGCACCAACTGCTCTGTAACTTCAGCGTTTTTTGGGTCGGGTGGCCTACCGAACCAGCGAATCAGGATCGCCATTCAACACGAATCACGGCGGTCGGTCTGACGAGTCAACATAGGCAGCGAGTGACTTAAGAGGGACCGAGTGCTCTCAGAACGGCGTGTGAACCAAACAGACACGCTCCCCTGTCACTTCCTCATACTTAGCAGACCAGCTGACGGGAAGCAGGAAAAGGTGGGCGGCCCACCATATTCAGAGTCACCTGCCTACGCTCGGGGTTGATGCAACGATCTATGGAGTCCTGACTCTCCCTCTGGATTCAGTAGATTCTACACTGACTTACGAAGCCACCGGCAGCCACGGATGACACAGTGACGACGTGTATTATGAAGAATAATCGAAGTAATATTTAAGGCTTTATTGAGTCTGACGACGCCTACACAGGTTCCGAGGCCTCCATTCTGACGAAACAGTAGGGTTTTCAGCCTAGAAGTGGGCAACCCCTGTAAGACTATGAAACTATGGGACAGACAATAACTGGTAATATTTAATTATTTAAGACTTGTAATATTTGGTGAGTGAATGTATAAATAGCATTCTCAGTCTGGCAACTCTTCTGGAATCCAAACTGCGGTGCGCTACATAAATTGTTTCTACTTAACTGTGAAACTACTTTGCTTTGCGTACATTACAATTTTTAACAGTTTAAAAACACGAGTAAAAAATTGGACAATTATTATTTTATTCTTTGTTGTCACTTTTTCTTATAAAAAGATTTTAACAGTGGCATATTTTAACCTGTCTACATAAATTCCTTCTGCCAGTGATCCATTACATAAGACATACCAACAATGTAGCACATGAACAGGAGTCAGTAAATAGGATAAAATTCCTCGAGTGTGCATACTGAATAAAACTAGAAATGGAAGAAGTACATTACTGAGCTGAATAAACAATTCTTTTTAGGTATTTTTGTTCCTCGTGTAATCGCTAATCTTGGAAACAAATGAATTAATTCCTAACACATTTTGCATATTTCTACTCAATAATGTCTTATGAAATAGTTTTCTGGGTAATTCATCAATTAGAAACAAGGTACTGATTGCACAAAAGCGAGTAGTAAGAGTATTATGTGGTGTTCACCTGCTGTCACAATGCAGCCCTATAGAAGGGTTATCTCCCGACAGGCTGAAACGTCCCATTACCGTATCCCTTTACAAGCAACGTGGTAAGACAGATGTTGATAATTGTCTATCACATTAACTGTTTATATCTTTGTACAAGTAATGAAAGGATTACGTGCATAAGAACAATAACATACTTATTCTCAAGACAGAATACTTAGTCTGAATTCCGAAAGGGTCTTCCTACATAACAAGCAATTTTTCAGTTCACGAATCAGATTTTACAAAATTATAATGATAAATTACTACCTCCTGATGTATTCTTTGACTTGCGAAAAGGTTTAACAGTACAGTTGACTCTATTCTGCAAGAGAAGCTCAAATGTTATTGTATCAGACATCTTGCTAGTAACTGGTTTTGTTCTCATCTAACCAAAATGATGCATGTAGTATGCACAATGAAAGAGCAGCTTCAGAATTGGAGATAACCACTACAGGAACCGGTGTCTGGTCCCCTCTTACTCTTGTCACATATAAATGATCAACCATTATGTACCCAAGAAGCATAAAAAATCCGTTTGTTGAGATATAAGTATTGTTATCATGCCTAATGGAGACACTTAAACACTTTAAAAGGCAAATAATATGTTCTTGAAAATTAATAACTGGTTCTGTGGAAATGGACAGTCATTGAATTTGGATAAAACACAATATGTGCGGTTCTGTACTGCACAAGGCCTGATGAATCGTTAATATTAATACTCAATGGTGAATCAATAAATGAAACGGGACATTCTAAATTCTTGGGTGTGATTTTGGTAAGAACTGAACTGGAAGTCATGTCTTAGCTCTGGAACTTTGTCAGTACAAATAAAAGCACATTTTGCCGATGAAAATGTCAAAAAGTCGACTTAATTTTGCTATTCTCAATCACAAATGTGTTACAATTGCACTCAATGAATACTAGGTCTATTACTACAATCCATTGTATGAGTGGAAGCATTCACAAGCATTACCTCCATAGAAGGTAATTAACCAACACTTGGTGCACAGCCGGAAATTTACAGTTCTCAGAGTGCCAGAACAAAGTAGTGTTTGTGGATTGCCTAGCTAAAGATAACATGTGTAGTGAGGTCATATTATGATTCACTGCTGTGGAAACTAAAGAAGGCCATCAAAACCAAAAGGCATGGCACACTCAGCAAAGGAGCCTCCCTTCTTAAAAACAACGCTCGACTGATAACTTACTTCTCTCCAAATGAACTGATGCTCTTGCAGCTTTGAAATTCTACCGTATGTCCAATACTTACCCAATCTTGCAACATTGGTCCTCAATCTACTTTCAGAAAAGGTTTCCTCTTCCTTAATTTTGAAGGGCAGCAATTTCCCAAATGAGACTTATTTCCGAAGTTCCTATGCGGGGTTTGGAGCAGCTAGCCAAGTTTTACAGATGAGATGCTTACATAAAGACACAGCAGAAGTTCATCTACTTATAAAAAGACTAATAATTGTGTTGTTTCTCATGACATCATTGTAAAGTTTTCTGTAACGCGGGTAGTATTAATTGCAAGATTATATTACTGAAAGAAAAGCTAATTAATCTGCAGCAACAACAACGTTGACAGACTGAAAGCGTTATTTTTTAACACTATTTCAGAGCTGCATTCGCTTACAGATTTCGAGTCGCTAGTCAAGGGCGCTCTCAAAGCATGGAGGACAGATTCTGGTATAGTTTTAATTTGTAAGCAATCTTTAGTTTAGAATCAACAAATCCCACAAAAATGCAGACTTCTGAGACACTTAGAGGGAATAAATAAATTTTCACATTTTATTATTTAATTAAATTCTTAAAAGAATTTCCCTAATCAAAACAGATTCAGAAAGCTAAAAATGCTGAATAAAAATTATCGTGAACCATTCGTTGGGAATGCTAAAACTGTTTCTTCAATGTTTGACTCGTCTTTGCCACCATTCTCAAGAATAAATGTCTCTTGCTTTCAACTTGAGGCTAAGATACACCAAAAAGTATTCTTGCACGTTTATGTAACTTTCGAAGCTTTTCAAAGACAACTGGCTCTTGTTTTCAACTTGAGGCAAAGATATAGCAAAAAATAGTAGTGCACCTTTCTTCAAAGTTAGGCAGCGAAAGTTGTATGAAATTTCATAATTTAATGAATTTTTTCAGTGCTGCTAACGAACACTAACATCGAATGTCACGGCGCCTTGAACAAAGAGCCTTGGTTTGGAATATCAAAAGGTAACTTCTTCTTTTTCACTTTCTGTTCCCTTGAAGGTACTTGCGTATTTACTCGTATTTGTCACTTCAGTTTTCTTTTTTTGTGTTTAGATGTCGCGGTCGCCGTTCCAAGTATGCTTACTCGTGCAGTTCTTAGTCTACAGAGTGTTCTCTGCAACTCATTACAATGCGGCGCCGTCAGCGCACAAGAAGCATTTCTTCCACTCCGATGTACTGGTCCCCGTTGAGTGCCCCTCTCGAATAACTAAGCAGGAGACAGGGCTCCCGGAGCCCAAATAAGAAGTCGCTTTACATTTCCTCCGTGTTTACAACTCGCAATGCCCCTTGTTAGTCGCGAACGGAGGAAGATATCCACTCAGGACAGAGTAGCTGGATTCGGCGATCGTATAGTCCGACACTGTTGTGGAGGGCACTAAAGCTAAGTGAACTTTGCTCACGAATATTGAGCAGATATCGAAGTTATTGCTGTGTTGTTCTTGTTGAAGAACGTCCAGCAAATGGCATGTCACCGGCAAACGAGTTCGCACACACACATACTCATACACACACACACACGCGCGCGCGCTTCTGAGGTGTGTGGAGAAGACAGAGAGTGAGAGAGAGAGAGAGACTGCTATTCGTGAGGTGAGATTAGGCCAGAGAGTCCACGTGTCCTACATGCTTTCCCTAATGCTTTGCACGCCCTCGCTTTTACCCGGAGACACTGTGAGTGTACGAGCGATACAGGACCACTCTACTTAATAGCTCTTGCCACTTAAGGCAAAAGCTTCCGGAGGACATTTCGCGGAACTGTTGTCAACATTACAACAGTATTGGGAGGCCTAAGACGTCTCCACAAAAATTTCAGATATGTTGACGTCGACATCCGCTGCTGTCTGTTATTCAGACTGACGCTTAGAGTAACGAAACACATTGGTCAAATGACTCAGTACATTAAGTCACATTAAGAAGAGTAATGACAAAACAAATCAAAAATCCAACGCTTGAGACTAAGGGGGTGGTTTTTCATTAATGAAATGTGAACATCAGGTTTCATTTCTAGCCGGCCGTGGTGGCCGTGCGGTTCTGGCGCTGCAGTCTGGAACCGCGGGAATGCTACGGTCGCAGGTTCGAATCCTAACACGGGCATGGATGTGTGTGATGTCCTTAGGTTAGTTAGGTTTAATTAGTTCTAAGTTCTAGGGGACTGATGACCTAAGATGTTAAGTCCCATAGTGCTCAGAGCCATTTGAACCATTTTGTTTCATTTCCTTCGAAACGCTGTTGTATTTTATAGATGATTAGTGACATAGTGAAAATCGCCAAATGTGACATACAATTCTTTTGCTTAATGATTATTTGGAAAAAACAGCCATTTGCCTTAGTTAATAAGATCTATGGCGCACGTTGTCTTTCAAACATGTTAATCTACTCATTAAAGTTGTCTCTCAAAGTAACCTGGAATGGTTTGTGCAGGTTAATTTGAAGATGTCGGACATTTACATACATGTTTTTGGTGCCGTGAAATACTGAGCGGAAACAGACTTATCGTTACTATCATCTCATAGCGGCCGCGTCTTGCATACAGGCAAACTCGGCAGTTTCTTAAGCCGCCGAAATGTGAGGGTCACAAATTATGGATGGAAAACTGAAAAATTTCAACAACTCTGGTTTGCAGTCAGCTTTTAAGAGTCCCTCTAGCTTTATTAACTCTGTCTTTTATTAAAATTTTAATTAATCCTTACTCCCAAAAATTGTATGGTCGTTCGTGATAAAATTCATGACCTTGTTCCAACCTTAAAGTGCTACGACCGTGTAAGCTATGGACATGAATAACCTAGCAGTGTGACACTTTTATTAAATAATGTTAGTGACTCAAGAAATACTCTAACGACTTTATTTTTGCAAAATGGTAACCATGACCTAAAACTTTGTCAAGCTGCTGCAAAGGTACCCAAGTAAAAGCCGATGTACCCATACTTTTGACAGTGTTAACAAATCCTTGTTTACAGTGGTTGAAACACTACTTTGACAATTAACAGAAATCATTACCATACAATTACGAAATATGAAGGAAAGGACATACTGAGGTTTTGCGTTACAAGCTTATGTTTTTGGAGGTATTGTCTCCTGGCTAACATTGTGTAAAAGCGTTGTTACGCAACACCACCATCTGCCACTTACCACAAAAGTGAGTGGTGATCAAGTGCTGTACTGTAGCCACGACGATTATATTACTTCTCGGTAATCACAATAGACGGAAACAACAACGTAAAAACTAAAAGAAAAAAATAACTACAATATGGGAAGATACAGTATTTCTACACTCTCTCTTTTCCCCTCTGTTCATACTGTACCTATCTCCAGTATCCATTGTTCTTCAGGCGACAATTTTTTGACACGTGCTTCGAATAAGTGGGATCTCTACAGTTTTCTTCAGACAAACGAAAGTATGGACGTTTGCTTTGCAATTCTAAAGTGGTATGAGTGATTTTGTGTGGTGGAAGGTATGTCATTATTAATCTCTTTACTTAATCTAAGACCTCAGTATTGGTAGTCTTCGGCAATATATCAAAGTGCCGGAATGTAATTATACACTGTAGCGCCAAAGAAACTGGTATAGGCATGTTTATTCAAATACAGAGATATGTAAACAGACAGAATACTGCTCTGAGGTCGCAACGCCTATATAAGACAGCAAATGTCTGGTGCAATTGTTAGATCGGTTACTGCTCCTACAATGGCAGGTTATCAAGGTATAAGTGAGTTTGAACGTGGTGTTACAGTCAGCGCACGAGCCATGGGACACAGCATCTCCGAGGTAGCGATGAAGTGGGGATACCCCGTACGACCATTTCCCATTTCACGAGTGTACGACTCTGACAAGTGACACATGCGTAAGCATCCTTCTGATCACCTGCATCCGTTAATGTCCATTGTGCATTCCGACGGACTTGGGCAGTTCCAGCAGGACAATGCGACACACCACACGTCCACAATTCCTACAGACTTGCTCCAGGAACACTCTTCTGAGTTTAACCACTTCCACTGGCCAACAGACTCCCCAGACATGAACATTATTGAAGATATCTGGGATGCTTTGCAACGTGATGTTCAGAAGAGATCTCTACCCCCTCGTAATTTTACGGATTGTTGAACAGTGCTGCAGGATTCATGGTGTCAATTCCCACCAGCACTACTTCAAACATTAGTGGAGTCCATGCCACGTCGTGTTGCGGCACTTCTGCATGCTCGCGGGGGCCCTACACGATATTAGGTGTGGGTACCAGTTTCTTTGGCTCTCCGGTGTATTTCCAGGCTACACTGCAAAATTCTTATGAATAGCTAGAGGACACGTTAAGTACTTGCTGAAAGTTAACAGGTAACCGGTGACACAGTAAGAGGCGGCAAATAACAATTAAAAGCGCCTAAACAGTGCCTGTAAGGTATAAAATTGTGACTTATGCACTCATGCTAGATTAGAGCAAGTTAAAAGCACAGTAAATAACACAGTCTATTCTTCATATAAGTACAGTCTGCGAAAACCGGTAACGCTGTGTGTATTTGTAGGCATTGTAAAATAAATGAGAAGTTGCCAAGTTACCGAAAAAATGTCTGTTGAACTACATTTTAACAGTGCAGACATTGTTGCACCGCAGCTTTGCCTCTTCCAGTTGAAAAATTCTGTGATCGACGTAGCAGGAGACGTCATTACAATATGATGTAAGAAACCACAGTACAGGGACAGATCAGACGTTTGTGCATAACAGCCTGTAAGAGGATTATGTTGACACCCCAAAAACCGCCCTGAAATGCGAACTTAACACATCGACGCGGTACAGCCAGGTCCGTGAAATTTCTGAGACAGTGGAAAAGCTGGGCCACTGATGCCATGGTTTCCCAAGTGCCACGCCTTGCACCTTGGTTCTGTTGTGACGTAGGAGCGGAAAACGTCACTGATTCAGAAACAACAGCAGACTGAGCTCGCACATACAGGGTGATTCGTAAAAACGTTTAAAAATCCCCAAAGCGACGTATATGATGCCGAGACAAGTAGTTTAATGTAAGGAACATGGGGCCATAAGTGTCGGGAAATACACCAAAAGTGATGACAAATGTAGAACATGTGACTTCATCACATGACATACCTGGTCGAACGTGCAGCGGTTGGGGTTGTCGATCGTACTCTCGCTGGTACAGGGCTGTAGCCAAAGGTCGGGGGGGGGGGGGTCGATCTAGGTGTCCGGACCTCCTCCCCCCCCCCCTCTAATCACCTAACAGAAATTACACACGACCTAGTTGCCATGCAGTGGCACTGAAAGATATAAGAGACTATCAAAATATAGGTTGCTCTTTTCTTGGCTGCCATTAGACAAACACTGGTACACGTCCATCGAAGAATGGAGAATGTGTAAGCGGCAGCATGTCTGTCGAAATGCGCCACTGCAGTATCGTGTGACACGGGATGCTGCTGCTTCATGATAACAAACGTTCTCATATCGCAAATGTCGCAACTCATAATTTACGCCATTTCAGGTGCGAGACAGTGGAGCTCTCGACCTTTAGTCATGATCTCTCCACATGCGGCTATCACGCTTTCGGTCCCTCACTCTTATAGGGTAGGTGCTACAACATATGTACCACCATTCCTCCTAGTTGAAATGCACGACTATTTCAATAATAACGCAAAGAGTTCGAAACATATACCACCATGCATCAACGTTCCTCCACAGCGTTAAACGCTGTGCGGAACATCGAATAGTGCTACACTTTTGGTGCATCGTTTGTGCGGTAAAATTGCCTAACAGGGTAAATGAAATTCATATATGTAATCCGAGACATTATTTTTAACTTCAGTTCCTAATGAACCGATGTAGGGGAGTATTTAAAGATGAGACAATGACAATACTCCATTCTGAAATACATCCAGGTCAGTGTTCGTCAGACGAAGATGCAGATTGGAGTGATGACGACCCAGATTTCATGTCAGCTGCGTACCAAAATAGGATAAGAAGAGTTATGACCTGTGGAAGTTGCAACCATTTTTTTCTGTGGTGGATGACAATTACAGAAATCCCTACCATACAAGTGGATGTTTTGCATACCAGGTACATCTCTGCTTAGGAAAAAACAAGTCTTGCTTCTAAGACTGCTACGCTGCTTGAAGTGTTGTACGTGTTGCGTCTAGTACTACCTCGTAACTTGAAGAATGGTGCTAAACATAATATAGCGCCACTGTTTCCGAAAAAATTGTTTTGAAAAATATCGTAATGTCTGTAAATGTTCTTGCTCTAACATAACTGAAAACCGTTTCACTAATTTTTTACGAAATTGTTCAACAATGAAAAGTCTTGTGCATTTAAGAGTCGAAATTTTCCTGATATCCCCATGCCTGAAAGAGTTAAAAAGGGCCTTGAAGTGTCGACGATTCCTGTCGGACGCGGATGTGAAGCAGGCACTTACGGACCTCTTCACGCGGCAGATCACTGTGTTTTACCAAACGGATATCTTCAACCTGTTGTGTCGATGGAATGATTGCTTGAATGCCCACGACCACTTTGTCTGAGTGGCATACCGATTCTGGACTGTACGGCCTTCGAACGGAAACTTTTTAATTTTCAGTCATCTGACGAAAGAGGTCTATTCACACTGCCCGTAAAGTCACGGCACGGCAAGTCAGTTCAAGTTACGCGTTCTCAACTCGCGTGGCTGCCCTCAGCTGTTTTTTCGCGGGAATTACGGTCTTCACTGGACGATTTTCAATTGTTTTTACGCGTGAAGTGCAGCTTGCAGGATCAGCTTGTTTATTAGAGAAGGAAGACAGAAGCGCAGCCGGCTGAAGTGGCCGTGCGGTTCTAGGCGCTGCAGTCTGGAACCGCGAGACCGCTACGGTCGCAGGTTCGAATCCTGCCTCGGGCATGGATGTGTGTGATGTCCTTAGGTTAGTTAGGTTTAACTAGTTCTAAGTTCTAGGGGACTAATGACCTCACAAGTTAAGTCCCATAGTGCTCAGAGCCATTTGAACCATTTTTGAACAGAAGCGCAAAACAACGCAAAAAGAGTGTGGGTCAAAAAAAAAGTCATTACTTGGTACAGAAGGGGAATTTCACACACCATACAAGGAGCTCGAAGCACCTGTTGTTCCTTTTTTACGTCAAACACCAAAATTACTATAAAGAACACAATGTTACAAGTTGCCATCACATCCCGTGAAAAGCTGGTTTGCGTAAGTTTGAGTTTAGTTGCCAGTCAAGTGCAATTTTTTGTACAATAGTCATATCTCGCACAATACCTACCCTTTAAGATTTATTGAGTTCTTTTACGTCTTGTATTTGGATTTTAATAGTCCAAGTGCCTTTTTTGTACTGTTATTTTCGAGTGAAACCACATAAATATTGACCACTGATGCCTACAAAACAATCCAGAGAGCTACTTAACAATAAATAATTCTGCCACAGCCGGCCTCTGTGGCCGAGCGGTTCTAGGCGCTTCAGTCCGGAACCGCGCTGCAGGTTCGAGTCCTGCCTCGGGCATGGATGTGTGTGATGTCCTTAGGTTAGTTAGGTTTAAGTAGTTCTAAGTCTAGGGAACTGATGACCTCAGATGTTAAGTCCCATAGTGCTTAGAGCCATTTCAACCATTTTGAATTCTGCCACAAACACATTTTAACGCTTTTAAACAAACAACTCTAATACATTACCTGATGTATTCTCGACAAAAAACATTATGCTACTGTTGCAGTGTCTGAAGGTTTCAGTGCATTTGTGCATGAAATATCACAAGTACCTGACTACATACAAATAAATAAATGATAATTAATCGAAACCCTCAGGTGCCGACAGGTTTTGTTGATATGCCCCGATGGAAACATCTGAAAATGTGTGGCCCGACCGGGATTGGAACCCGGGATCTTCTGCTTACATGGCAGACGCTCTATCCATCTTTTTTTCCGTTGTTGATCGTTGTGTTTGGTTGTTGCAGACGTCACATGACATCCGGTCAAGTTCGTTTGTTGATCCTTCCACCCAGTTTTTTTTATTTTTTAATTACAGAGACCAACCAGGTCTCTGACCAAACACCCTGAGCTACCGTGCCGGCGATCCAACTGAGCCACCGAGGACACAGATGAATAGCGCGACTGCAGGGACTTAACCCTTGCACGCTTCCGGTGAGACCCACATTCCCAACTGTCCACAATCTACATACTTAATGTACCTAATAGATATTTGCCCATCCACTCATCACTCGCGCACACTAAGGTGACGATTCCCGTAAGAGTTTGGGCAACCTGTGCGCATTCGCACAGACGAAGGTCAATGGCCGCGTAGCCTTTAACTATAAATGAAGATAGTAACTGATCTCGAAAGAACAGATACCATTGATGATAGTGCAGCTTCTCTAGAGGAATATCAACCACACCTGTAGGCAGCTGAGGGTTTCAATTAATTATGATTTATTCTAGAGAAACTGCACGGTCATTAATGGTATCTGTTCTTTCGAGAGCAGTTACTATCTTCATATATACAAATAAATTCCACTTACTTATCTGATTCTACCCACAGTCCTTTTTTCACTTCAAGTTGCAGCCATATTGCAGTCCATCTCATTGTAAAAATTAGATAAGTTACCGGTATGTATAAAGATAAACTTTATAAATGCAGTAAGAGGTCAAGTAATTTAGTACACTCATGTCATACAATTCAGACTGCTGCCTCATTGCTTCAAAAAATCTTTCGTCATTTATTATCAAATTATAACTTTTAACAAAAGAAATAATGAAACGAAACAATTTATAACAAATAACGAACAGGAAACAAGTGATATCAACATCGTTAAAACTACATTAAATAAAAATCAGTGCACAACGAAACACTTGAATTTGCCTGTGTCGCCCAAAAAAATCGTATTGATCAAGAAAAATATCGCTTAAACGGCGATAGTTATATTTCTTTTAAACAAATTGCTCAAAATTCTATCATTATTATCTTCCCAAATGGAAAACTATCGCCCAGTCTGTGCACCCAAGCGATACTCAGTTAAAAAAAACGGTTCCAAATCGAAACGATTGGTAGGGGTTTGTGGAGAGCGGAAGGGGTATGTGAAGACAGCACACTCTGTAATTCGTTCGTTTCTAAAAGATTTTTTCAGCAGGCATCTTCAGTTCGTCTGAACCGACTGCGCCCTGCTTTCCGCACCTCTCTTTCGCCCAAAATCTATTTACGCTCTTATAATACTAAAATAACTGAAGCCACGAATTCATTGCACAATTAAATCTTCAAAAACTGAATTAATTAAAACTTATAATACGCAGATATTTGAGCATCAAATGACGAAACATGCACAACTAAAAGAAAAACATGCAACATCAGAATTCCATCTTTTGTTCTGATGCATTTTATTTTGTTTGAAGACAATGTGCAACAGCCAGTTTTTCCAAATTCTCCACAAACAAGTAGCTCTGTCCTTTAAAACGCTGTTAAAGGACTCCCTAGATACGAAAGACGACTTGGTTCTAATACATCCGTCGGCAACTACAAAAGTCGTTTTCTTCGTTTTCCCATTTTCAATTTATGCAAATGCCAGTGTTGATCCGTTACTATAGGAATCAATCAAAATTCCTTTTTTCCTGACAGATCCGAACTCCCTTAAAGATGAGATCTCTCTGCTTTAAATTATATGAGCTGCATCAAAGACGAGGAGAACATCTCTTCGGAGACTCCCGGCACTAAAAGCCATATTTACATTGGAAAGCGGCCAGCGATCGTCATGTTATACTATGTAACTGTGCATAAAGATAGCTCACGTGTGGAAAGGGGATATATCATGTCTTCAAGTTTTACAACAAGAACGACGTTATACTATGAAATGTATAATACGTAGTATCCTTGGAACGGTGAATCCAACCATTGCAACTCTAATGCGTTTGTAAATAGACGTCATACAAACGACAATGTAAGTAGAGGACTTTATTTGCATCAAATGCTGTATAACGATATTATCATGGATAAATACAAACTCATTTATGAGGTCACATTCATAAAGCAAGTTGAAATTATTACGTAGATAAACCTGTAGCTCATAGTATTAGTGTAGTCCGTTTTGTTTTACAAATAAATTTTGTTGCTACAATTCCATGCTGACTGTTGAAACAGTAGTGATAGAAAAGTTCTTGATTACTTAAGGAAACTGAATAATGTTAATGAAATGAAAGATACTTTAATGAAGTTTGTGACTGGATTGAGGTATCTGGCAAGCTTTAGAGTGCCGAAAAAATTCTGGCTTAATTTCAGGTAAGTCAAATGTGTGAATTCCTAATGGACCAAACTACTGCGGTCAGCGGTCCCTCAGGTAAGTCAAATTCGAATAGAACATTGTAGTAGCAGAAAGATATCTCTGCGAAACTGAGCTTATTATTAGGAGACTGAGCTGTGATTTGTAAGCATAAAGGCAATACGCAGTATTATATTCGAATGTTAATTCGTTTGAGAATAGAGTGAAATTATCATATTGCCAAATAAAGAAATATTTAATTGTGCGTTTGGATATACACTCCTGGAAATTGAAATAAGAACACCGTGAATTCATTGTCCCAGGAAGGGGAAACTTTATTGACACATTCCTGGGGTCAGATACATCACATGATCACACTGACAGAACCACAGGCACATAGACACAGGCAACAGAGCATGCACAATGTCGGCACTAGTACAGTGTATATCCACCTTTCGCAGCAATGCAGGCTGCTATTCTCCCATGGAGACGATCGTAGAGATGCTGGATGTAGTCCTGTGGAACGGCTTGCCATGCCATTTCCACCTGGCGCCTCAGTTGGACCAGCGTTCGTGCTGGACGTGCAGACCGCGTGAGACGACGCTTCATCCAGTCCCAAACATGCTCAATGGGGGACAGATCCGGAGATCTTGCTGGCCAGGGTAGTTGACTTACACCTTCTAGAGCACGTTGGGTGGCACGGGATACATGCGGACGTGCATTGTCCTGTTGGAACAGCAAGTTCCCTTGCCGGTCTAGGAATGGTAGAACGATGGGTTCGATGACGGTTTGGATGTACCGTGCACTATTCAGTGTCCCCTCGACGATCACCAGTGGTGTACGGCCAGTGTAGGAGATCGCTCCCCACACCATGATGCCGGGTGTTGGCCCTGTGTGCCTCGGTCGTATGCAGTCCTGATTGTGGCGCTCACCTTCACGGCGCCAAACACGCATACGACCATCATTGGCACCAAGGCAGAAGCGACTCTCATCGCTGAAGACGACACGTTTCCATTCGTCCCTCCATTCACGCCTGTCGCGACACCACTGGAGGCGGGCTGCACGATGTTGGGGCGTGAGCGGAAGACGGCCTAACGGTGTGCGGGACCGTAGCCCAGCTTCATGGAGACGGTTGCGAATGGTCCTCGCCGATACCCCAGGAGCAACAGTGTCCCTAATTTGCTGGGAAGTGGCGGTGCGGTCCCCTACGGCACTGCGTAGGATCCTACGGTCTCAGCGTGCATCCGTGCGTCGCTGCGGTCCGGTCCCAGGTCGACGGGCACGTGCATCTTCCGCCGACCACTGGCGACAACATCGATGTACTGTGGAGACCTCACGCCCCACGTGTTGAGCAATTCGGCGGTACGTCCACCCGGCCTCCCGCATGCCCACTATACGCCCTCGCTCAAAGTCCGTCAACTGCACATACGGTTCACGTCCACGCTGTCGCGGCATGCTACCAGTGTTAAAGACTGCGATGGAGCTCCGTATGCCACGGCAAACTGGCTGACACTGACGGCGGCGGTGCACAAATGCTGCGCAGCTAGCGCCATTCGACGGCCAACACCGCGGTTCCTGCTGTGTCCGCTGTGCCGTGCGTGTGATCATTGCTTGTACAGCCCTCTCGCAGTGTCCGGAGCAAGTATGGTGGGTCTGACACACCGGTGTCAATGTGTTCTTTTTTCCATTTCCAGGAGTGTATGTTTTACTTTTTTAAGATAAGCTTTCCTTGCTTAATTTTATAGACAAAATACTATTTGTATGAAGGCCACCAGAAGCAAATTATGTGCATAAAATTAATAAATAACTAAATAAATGTGTTTTAAGAATAAAATAAAAATATGAGCCTTCTTAAAGCCCTTTTTAACAAATCGGATTCCACTTTTGACAAAATCCAGGGTACGTCCTTGTACGGTAGGTGACAGTGCTACATAATGATTCTACTGGGCTACTCTGTTTTCGTAAATGTAAACCGATTCATCATAGTCTTGTATTACCACTACCGTGAGTACTACCGTATCACAGTGGATGCAGCAAGAACGAAAACAGGGTAGATTAGCCAGGTAACATATAGCACTGCCCCTCACCGGCGAGGATACGACCGGAAAGCCCAAGCGCTGCAAGTATAGCAAGGTACGTCACCTGGTGATGTCACTTCTTCAGCACTGACCATCCTCTTTTGGGGTACTCCCTACATTTGCGGTCCCATATATCTTATATTAAATTACTTGTATCGACGTCATGTGCAGCGCTCTGAGCGTTCGTAGACGTGATATGAATCACTGTGTATATTGCTCATTGTAGATAGGCAGCATCAGTCACCACCAACAAACAGCTACAAGGGGAGGTCTACGCCAGTCAGACTAGAAATGGGTCAACAGGCTGCCGCCGCCAGATGGTGTCTGCTCTAGCTGCGAGACTGCTGCCAGCATGGTGATCACTCGGTGCAGTCAAACTCCACTCCTTTTCACGTTTGTCAAACATCAACAAAAATACCCTGTGAGTGCGTTAGCGTCTCTAGAATCAGTGACTGAGGTTAGGAGTGGACCCTTATTCTGGGACAGAGCACATTCGTGTTCAGCTGTAAAATTGGTTTATCCCTATTTATTCCTTTTTTTGTTAAAGAATCACATGATTTTACATAGATTGTGACATAATTTCAGGACAGTTGTCAAAATAACGCTTTACATTCTGTTTAGCAGAATTAACACTGAACACAACAATATCAAATTTAACTAGAAGGTTCTCTACAAGATTTTTATTATTTATACACAGTGAAGTTGGCCAATATTACGACAAATCATCCGTTTCCGGTTCTAAGTACGGAACTATTTAGGATGACAATCAAGTCTAAAGAGGATGGTTAGTTTTTGTGACAAGATGAGCAAAAGATTACTCAAGGTTGCTGGAGTTCACAGTGAACGCAAGCTGGTGAACCAACAAATTTACACCTCTGCCAGCAGCATTTACCTTTTAGCTGCAATGTGCTGTCGGCTGCGTGGCTGGCCTCGCCCTCTGAAAATCCTATAAAAGGCTAATCAAAATCTTTAGTGATTTTATCAGCTGAAACTGTCCTATGTTTCTCATTAGGCGAGGAAACATGCACGCATCCCCAGTCTGAAAAATATGGCGATATACACGTGCATAGAGCAGCGTGTGTACTTCAGGGCCCTCTCAGTTCTCACAAAAACAATTAACTACGTGGCTGTTTCGTTTCTCCACTATCGGATCTCAACCACTCTTCAGCTAATTTCCAGCTGAATGTCAGCTAAAGGAAACGCAGTGTTCACACAAAATTTCTCTTTTGGCGTCGTACAGAGCGTGATGCGCCCTGTTCTACACTTGACGCTGGCTCAGAGGAGAGTCCCCAAAGTTTTCGGTATAATGTCTTTCGTAGCAAACTGTCCCCCACCTGTATCCTTTTGTGCTTCACGTCACAGCTTTTCCAGACCAATGGGAGGGTTCCTTTCATCTTGGAAAACTAGCTATGCCAATCGCAAAGCGCCTACCTTTAAACTGCGTCGAAATATCGCTCCTTTCTACTCCTCCCGAGTTTATTTCAGCCAATCAGACATTTTGTACCCACTCCTAACGCCTAAAAGTTACAAGTGTACATCACAGGAGTACCCCGAGCATTTCACGTTATCAACTGCGTCGCTGCTCTGTTTCTATCCAAATGGAAATTCCTCAACGCAGTTTTCTAAAGAATTTCTCCATATCAAACAGTGCTGCACCGCTACCTGCTCCCTTCGATGTATCGCTTGGCGGGTTTTCTTCCTCTCACCACAGGTCACCAACCCCTTTTAGAAGCGTTCCGTTGTACTTCGGCTATGACGGTGCAACTCACTTCTGCCCCCCAAACTAAAACGTTTCTTCCAGCAGCTTTTTTCACCTTTTGCTCATTGACATGCAGGATATGGGTTCGGTGTGTTGATACCATTAAATTGAGTGCCATCC
Source organism: Schistocerca cancellata (assembly GCF_023864275.1). Taxonomy (NCBI): domain Eukaryota; kingdom Metazoa; phylum Arthropoda; class Insecta; order Orthoptera; family Acrididae; genus Schistocerca; species Schistocerca cancellata. Next base: position 201,214,993 of record NC_064631.1, on the reverse strand, counting down.
CTTTACATTACATACTGTACATTTTAATAGGTAAATCTGCTCATTATCGCCGGAGTATGTCAGGTGACATATTCATCTACTTGTTACGATGTATAAAATCCCATGTAAGGTGCATAACTGATCTTCATTCAAGCTGCCACCTTACAAAACTGGCGGGCAACCTGCTGGCGCCGGCCTCGGTGGTCTAGCGGTTCTGGCGCTGCAGTCCGGAACCGCGGGACTGCTACGGTCGCAGGTTCGAATCCTGCCTCGGGCATGGATGTGTGTGATGTCCTTAGGTTAGTTAGGTTTAAGTAGTTCTAAGTTCTAGGGGACTTATGACCTCAGATGTTGAGTCCCATAGTGCTCAGAGCCATTTGAACCATTTTGAACCTGCTGGCTAACTTCTATCCACAGCTGTCCGCCTACCTAATGGGTCTACAGTTGGTGCCTGGTGCACCTAGCTGACCAATCGTCGTCGCCATTGCGGATGATCTCGGATACCCTTGAGCAAACACAGGTCAAAATAGTGAGCCGTTGCCGTCCTCGCTGGGATCCGTAGTCTGATTCTGCACCCCGCATGGAGCACTGTGCAAGTATTTGTGCCAGTCGCTGCAGTTGCTATTCCAGCTGCCACATACCACCCTTCTTCGGGGACTGAGTCAATGACACACCACTGGAGTGCTTAGCAAATCTACTTGACCGTCTGCCGCTTGCTGGCCGTGCCACTTGTGCGTCCCACCGCGCTTCACCATCCGAAACCAGCATGCGCGTTGGGGGTGGGTTAGCACAGCTATGGATGGAATAAAAGGTTGTATATAAATGCTGTTTTCGTGGCAGGACGCCGGCATCCACCTAGTACCTGCCCACCACACTGCTGCAACCACACCCAGTCTGGTGTTTTCAGTTCTTCCTGATCAATAACAGCCCACCTACGCAACCCATCATGGAGATAATTCAAACCTCCCCACTACAGTATGAATAAAATCAGGAAGAAAACTGAACTTTCTGACAATTTCCTAACGGTAGAACGAAAAACTAGTCCAAAGTTGCAATTTTTGCTTTTTTTTTAATGAATAAAGAAGTAAAATTTGCAACTATGGATTTACATTTCGTTCTACTAATTCACAGAATTTGCTGACCCACAGCTACACCAGCATGCTGAAAGTTCATAAATTTGCTAACAGATGTGTTGAGTCCTTTATTTATAAAGATCCATCTTCATCACATAAATTACACAAATCACGATTACCGGTTTTGGCCATTGCCATCTTCAGTACTATTACAAGTAGAAAAACAATGGTGTAACCAAGAAAGTTCAGTTATCTGAAGCAAAATCTATAACAGGCCTACTGAAAAACACCTGTAGAATTTCAAATGGTTCAAATGGCTCTGAGCACTATGGGACTTACCTTCTGAGATCATCAGTCCCCTAGTACTTAGAACTAGTTAAACCTAACTAACCTAAGGACATCACACACATCCATGCCCGAGGCAGGATTCGAACCTGCGACCGTAGCGGTCGCGCGGTTCCAGACTGTAGCGCCTAGAACCGCTCGGCCACTGCGGCCTGCACCTGTAGAAATATTAGCATCATTAATGGCCATGCATTCCAACCATACATACCATAAAAGTATCCTGATGCAGGTGTAAACATCAAACTCTACCTATATGGGTTCATAGTAAGTGCAGATGATGACCTGGATACGTGTAGTATTTATGCAGGTAACTGAGGTCAGTAGAGGAGACTAATGCTAGGGTAAATGAGTAACGAGTAACGTAAATCCAATAGTTAAAATGCAGTATGCATAGTCATTAACTAAAATTACTTCATGTGGAAAAATGAGCGTCTGACAATAAAAAATGAACTGACGTACAATATGTGGAAATAAAATCCATTCTTAAAATCCACATAAAGAGCGCAAAGATTAATAATAGCAAGCTACTAACCTGGCAAAGTAAATAAGATATAACTGGGTAAAAGTCAGAAAAAATGCTTTACAAGTAACGTCACACCCTTCAACGTGACAAAACAATCAAACATAGTCGTAAGTGTGAGATAACTAACAAGACAGCGACTATTAATTAAAATCTCGATATTCGATAACACGTTCGGAGCGGCTTCTCAGTGACGCCGCGTTGTGGCTTCTCAATATGAAGTTCTTGTTTTCCTGTGGCAGAATGCTCTCAAAGACGAGTTTTGAAATTTTCTTCTCGTCTGAAATTTTATAATTCGTTTTGGAGAGCATACGTGTAGCGAAAATAAGAGCGCACTCGGTACGCATCTGGATGAAGAAAAACATGTGGTTGGAAATAGAGAGGATAGGACAATTATTGAACCTACTCGAAGAAATAGAACTTGCATTCATAGAAAACTGTATCCAGTATTACTGCTGAATGAAAGGAACGAGTTTAAGTTGAATGCTCAATTTGATGTATTCAGAAACATTCAACTTTAAGCAGTGCTGGGCGCCGCAGCGGCTCGGCGTGCGGTCGTTTGCGCTGGCCAGCCGACGGTGCGGACACTTGGTCTCCACCCGCGTGCTCCGCCACAGGATAACTGGAGCCCTGAACAGGGAAGCCGCGAAGCACCACCACGAGCGTGCAAACTTTCACGAGACCTCTTACTAAACTCGCAAGTACTGTAAACTTCAGAGCAAGCAATTTATATGGCTCAAAGGCTTCTTACGACTGCAAGAAATAAATTATCTATGACTCGAGATATAATAATTCTGTGGATAGAATGTGGAACATTACGTGTACAATGGACTTCCTTACTTCGGATTTAGAATTACGGAGAGTAGGAGCGCAGTGGAATTGTAATTAGCGGCATTGTTGTAAGCTGCCACCTTTAATACGGAAGGAAATTTTATTAACTGCGTTAACATTTCATCTGATATAAGAATGTAGCTAGGAAAATCGTTTACGGGAAATTATAATGTCAAGAATGGAAAAGGTAGGTTCAATTCTTTGGTTATTTTAACTTCTCTCTTGTTTGTGACTCTGAACACTATTTGGTGTGTCGTAACTCGTAGGGAACTTTGTATCCTGGGAAATCAAAACAGCGTGCACCTCGGCCGTTTATGCTCTATTTTAAGAGATTAAATTCTGGACTTTATCGAAACTGATACACAACTTGCACACTGATTGCCAGGCTGCAGAGTGAGTACGTCATAGCGCCTAACACGGCATCCACACGGCGTACGATTGTGCCTCTGATTATCTTAAGTATTTTCAGAGTCGACAATCGCCGGAATTCTGCAGAACCACAGAGGTTCTAACGTCGACGACGAGAGTCAGACAGAGTATGATTATAAACCTAACTTCCAATCATTTTGTTTTCCAGACTTAAATATTCAAGATAGTAACAAAATTTCGGTGGGGGAATTAATTTTGTACCTGGAAGTGTGGGAAATAGGTTTGATAAAATATTGGGGAAGCGACTTCTCTCGCCCAAAAGTTTCTATTCAAGTAACTACATATTATTCAGTCATAATAATTTAACTTCAGTTTCAGAGGAGAGGGAAGTTAAACTGACGATCGTTTAAGTCAGGACTCCTGTGTATAATATTCGTGTGTATCTGTTTCATGCCACAACGGAACGAGTAACGCTGCTACGACGTTGGGTACAGACCACGCAGGTCCGTCACATGCGAATTTCTGACCAGAAACCCGGCGGAAGACAATATATAAAGGCAGGACCTTTAAGCAGTTACCTTTCTGCATCTTTTATGCCACCAACTTGGTTCTCATAGTGAACAGAAGTGGCAAGGTTCAAAATGGTTCAAATGGCTCTGAGCACTATGGGACTCAACTGCTGAGGTCATTAGTCCCCTAGAACTTAGAACTAGTTAAACCTAACTAACCTAAGGACATCACAAACATCCATGCCCGAGGCAGGATTCGAACCTGCGACCGTAGCGGTCTTGCGGTTCCAAACTGCAGCGCCTTTAACCGCACGACCACTTCGGCCGGCGAAGTGGCAAGGACTCTGTTGCTTTTCTAAGTAAAGAATAGTTTTCCATTTTCCCTATCATTATGTAGACAAACTCCTGTAGCGGTACTTTGTGAAGTGCTACGACTTTCTAATTTCTTGTGAAATAGTTACTCAATTTATTGTATGTTTTAATCCAAACAATAGAATTTGCCGAACTTTTGGCAGCATTGCATGGTTTTAACTCGCGTACAGTTTAAAATGTAAGCGGAATAAGAGACTGAAACGCAATCATCTAATGTAACAGACACTATAGACGACACCACAGCTGCGGTGCAGAATCTGGCTGGATCCTCGGCACCTGGGATTGATCCCCTCTCCATAATTATGCAAAAACTTAGTTTTCTATCTGATAATATGTCTCATATAGTGCAAGCGCAGTCAACCACGGCACAAGCACAGTCAACCATGGCATAAGAGTAAAAATGTATGAAAATTCAAGTCGATCAGATGGCACAAGCGCAGTCTGAAATACAGACACAGGTTGGCTTAATTCCGCTGATTGTGCAAAATCAAAACGAAATGCAAGAGACCATAGCTGATCTTACCAGAGAGCAAGAGGTATCGTCGAATGAGTTACTAGAATTGCGACAGGCTCAAGACAAATTTCCGACACAGATCGAAAAGACAGATAACACATGAATCGACAGAATCAGGTAGAGGAAATGATTCCTAGCCTCAGCAAAACAGTGCAAGATATTTCCTCAGGCTAGGAAGATAAAATCAAAGAAAATTTTGAGGTACGTGTTACTTTTCGGAGGAGATAGTAAATGAGCAAAGGTGAAGGAACAGCAGCTGAATCAGGCGATAACAGATGGTGTCAAATCTGCTGTCTCTTCCTTATCCCCGGATGAATTGCCAGAAGCGAATTTCTTTAAGAAAACATTAGAAGGGCTTAAGACTCAGTTAGCCTCCAATTTTTTTTAATGGAAGGAGCAACTCAAGGAATCTGTTAAGATGACCAAAGGAAAGCTAGAAGAGTTTCGAGAGGCGATGAACAGTGGTAACGAAGTATATCAAGCTCCACGACCACGCGCTTCGGGCGAAGCATCCAGTTACGGAAATCCAAGCGTATATTCACGATACTATACTCACCTATATAGTCCACAAGAAGCCACTACGGGCCAGTACATGTTTTCTACACCGTATATCGAAGATAAAATACTCAAATATGGGCAATCCCAGATATTTAATCCCAATAAGAGGATGGTAAATCCCGTAGTGTTCGTGAGAAGCTTCAGGGGAGCTGGACTGAGGCACAGGTTATATTCAAGGACAAAGTACATTATGAGCAACCGTCGCATGCAGATCTTGTCAGACTGACGATGGATTTGAACAGGCATTCTTAGCAAAATACGGGTTGCGCCTTGAAATAAACAAGGGACGTTAAGAAAGTACTTCGAAAAATATCTTAATAAATGTAGCAAATGGGACGATCCATTACTACAATAGGATATATTGAGACTATTAAAAACTAGATTATCGTTCACTGTTAGAAATCAGCTAGTTAATGTGTCAGACAAGACTTTGAAGGAATTTTTACCTGTGTTAGAGTCGATCGACCTGATTCAAGAAGACTTGAAGTCCACGTCAGACTCGAATGACGGGTATAATAAAGCGAACACTGGTGTGTATCACTCGGCAAGTGCCCGTGGAAATGGTAGTAATGCACAAAGAACCAACCAAATCGATGAAACAAATCCAAGCAATGTACCCAGTGGTAATCCAAAGAATAGTAGGGAGAACAACAGTGGAAATGAAAATGGTAGTGGCTTCCGACCGACCAGAAACAAATTTAATAGAGGCGACCGGAGGTACAATCTAATACAGTCTAATAACCAGCAACCGTCAACTAACCAGTTTTGGAACGATAACATTCCGCAACAGCAACAACACAATCAGCCGCAGTCTACGCCAAGAGACAGGCCAGTGTCGGAAATCCTTGCTACAATCGAAGGAATTCCATTCACTGTAACATTAGACACGGGAGCTTCGGCTAATGAGACATCAAGCGCTTTGTTCCTAAAGCTATCGGGAAAAGCAAAACTACCAGTTTTGCCAATGGAGACCTGTAGAATTATAGGAGCACTAAGCATAAGATCCACAAGTGTCAGGATGCAGACACAACTGAAACTGAAGTTGGGAAATGCAGCAATTACTTGAAAAATTGATAGTGTTTTGTATCCTGAGCATTAGTAGCATACGGAAGAGGGACGGAAGCATCGACTTCTCAGCGGAGAACGCGAAATTTTGGATCGACGGTGCTTTAGTTGAGGTTGACTTAATACGGAAAGAGTGCATGAGCGGCACTACCATGCGGCCCGCATAAGATTGATCATCACAAACAATAAACGCCGAACTGTGTCTTCCGGCAACACAATGAAAGTATCTTCATTTTAGAGCAAATAATCGAGGAATTAAAGGAACCTATACACCTCACTGATAAACAGAAGTATCAATTATCAAGCCGCCTGTTACCTTATTCGGTTGTTTTTGAAGGAAAACCCCGAATCATCAGAGGATAAGTGTGTCATCTTGATGTTATGCTACATACGACATACGGCTGTAGTTTCTATCCGGTTACCGGGTATCTTAAGAAACCTGTAGAAGACGAAAATATGAACAACTTGTTCCACGTATCAACCATTTCACCCCTACTGAACTGATATTTAGAAGAAAGGAAAGAAATGAATGGGTAGATAAAATTCCGAAATCAGAAGTACTGACGTACCTTGAGAAGAGAAACTTAGACAAGCTCAAGTTAGTCTCACCAAGAAGGCCAGGATCAGAGAAAGGTATGATAAAAGCAAACTCAAACGGATGCCGATATTCAGGATCGACGGAAAGGTATTGTTGTGAGCACATCCGCGATCCTCATTACTTTCCAAAACGAACTGGAAGTGACAATTATTATACAATGGACCGTTTGTAATTGTGTTGTTGTTGTTGTTGTTGTTGTGGTATTCAGTCCTGAGACTGGTTTGATACAGTTCTCCATGCTACTCTATCCTGTGCAAGCTTCTTCATCTCCTTCTGAATCTGCTTAGTGTATTCATCTCTTGGTCTCCCTCTACGATTTTTACCCTCCACGCTGATCTCCAATGCTAAATTTGTGATCCCTTGATGCCTCAGAACATGCCCTACCAACCGGTCCCTTCTTCTTGTCAAGTATTCCAAATCCTGGTGATTATTTATTGGTGTGTCCAGAAAGTTTACGAATCAACGGACTCTATCCCCGTCAAGACACTAATAAACATCGTACAAAGTGATAAACCGTATGAAAATAATTATGATAATTAAATTCATATTGTTTAGTAATTACATTGCGAGGAGTGATGGACTAGGATAAAATTTATAGTAATTGTGTTTTGTGTTGGAGTATGATGCACTCGGAGTGAGATCAGAGTTACTAATAAGAGACTATGCATCGCATAATGAGTACTTTAGAGAAGTAATGATAGCGTTTATCTAGTAAGTAACTAATTAATTCTTTTCGTTAATGACCAAGTTGAGTCCTTGTTTTTAGGAAGAATGTATAAATATTTGTATGGTTGTCTGACATTCAATTTTAATTATTTAAGTTTTGATTAAGGATTTGTGTATATGTTTTATCCACTCAGTTTCATGCATCATAAGTTACTCTTTTGTGTGAGAGGGAATGTACCTGAATTGACTGAACTTACCCGAAAGAGGTATTCTCATTTATAATGATGGTCACATTTTAGGGACTTTCAGGAATCATCGATAATGGAATGTTAAATTTTGCTACATTCTTCCCACTTAGTATAGTTGCAAGTTGGTTGGTACGTAAGGTGTAGATTGGGATTGGTTTGATGGTTCCTGACCCTAATGAATTTTACTTTCTGGAAGATGGAATCATTTATATATGATGGTGTGACTTTTTGTATTTCAAATGATCTTGAGCGTAAGAGGAATTGATTTATCTATCTGCTCTAAAGTGAATTCAGATCCGTACGTGGTCTGAAAACTGAGAAGGCATAAATGTTTAATCAAGAAATGTATGATGAAAGCATAGAAGTGGTGCGAAGGCAAGGTGATTTATAGTCTTAGTCGAAAGCATTTCCCTCGTGGAATATTCACTTTGGATGTACAAAAAATTTGTCTTGCCTTACTATTAAGAATGATAATATGATATCGTGGCACAGAGAGAAGAATTCCTAAAATGAAGGATGACCTTTCTTGAATGTCGTCTCATACGAAAAATTCGTGTATGTCGAGTTATGTGGTATCAGTTAGAAAAAAGTATTTGATGGTCTGCCGACTTCATATAGCCCAAGGAAACCTGAATGTAATGAATGGATCATGAGCAGTACTTTACTCTGGAAAGAGTTACTTAAAGCAGATAAAATCAGTTGCTGTGTAGTGGACGCTGCAGTAAATCATACCTCTTCTGAATCTACTCAATTCATGATTGATCCGATGGAGTAAAGTGCTACTAACCCATTCTTTTGCAGTGTCTAAGGTAAAGATCTCCGACTGATCCAATGTTTGGAATTGTTTCATGTCCTACTGGCGCCGTCAAGGTCGAGATTATCACACTTTCCTACAGCCTGGTTCCCGCAAGATTTGTCCTACTTCAATCTCCAACAATTCCAGTCAGCCTCCAGAATACAGCATCCATCTGTCGACCAACTCCATCCATCTCCATCAATCTTCATTGAATCCGCATATTCAAATCAACAGATTGTTATTGTTGTTCACGGAGCTGTTTTAAACACACACACTGTAGTTTATTCCCTATTGATAATCTGAACATTCAATCACTTTACCAAAGGAAATTCGTTACCGTTCTAAAACATCCACGGTGATTTGTATATGCTATTCTAGTTTTCTCTTTTCTGTGTGTAATTTTCAAAATTTTAATATCCATCTTATCTATATATCTCGAATTGGTCAAGATTGCGGGTCTATATACCGGGGATTTCCATGGTTTCCCCGTGGAATAAAGCTCCCTAATGGATAGACCTCAATTTATTGTAATCTTCCTGGTTATGTGAGATATGCACCTCTCCACAAGTGACGACTAGCAGCCTTGTATCAAATGAGGTACCTTTTTGTAAATCCATGCTAATACAAAGGGAATATATGGAAATTTTGAAGAAAATAAGGACCATATTTTGGTGTGCTTGCAATGAATATGGTTACTCATTCTCAGTAAATTAATATTATTGAGATAATACACTCCTGGAAATTGAAATAAGAACACCGTGAATTCATTTTCACAGGAAGGGGAAACTTAATTGACACATTCCTGGGGTCAGATACATCACATGATCACACTGACAGAACCACAGGCACATAGACACAGGCAACAGAGCATGCACAATGTCGGCACTAGTACAGTGTATATCCACCTTTCGCAGCAATGCAGGCTGCTATTCTCCCATGGAGACGATCGTAGAGATGCTGGATGTAGTCCTGTGGAACGGCTTGCCATGCCATTTCCACCTGGCGCCTCAGTTGGACCAGCGTTCGTGCTGGACGTGCAGACCGCGTGAGACGACGCTTCATCCAGTCCCAAACATGCTCAATGGGGGACAGATCCGGAGATCTTGCTGGCCAGGGTAGTTGACTTACACCTTCTAGAGCACGTTGGGTGGCACGGGATACATGCGGACGTGCATTGTCCTGTTGGAACAGCAAGTTCCCTTGCCGGTCTAGGAATGGTAGAACGATGGGTTCGATGACGGTTTAGATGTACCGTGCACTATTCAGTGTCCCCTCGACGATCACCAGTGGTGTACGGCCAGTGTAGGAGATCGCTCCCCACACCATGATGCCGGGTGTTGGCCCTGTGTGCCTCGGTCGTATGCAGTCCTGATTGTGGCGCTCACCTGCACGGCGCCAAACACGCATACGACCATCATTGGCACCAAGGCAGAAGCGACTCTCATCGCTGAAGACGACACGTGAGCGGAAGACGGCCTAACGGTGTGCGGGACCGTAGCCCAGCTTCATGGAGACGGTTGCGAATGGTCCTCGCCGATACCCCAGGAGCAACAGTGTCCCTAATTTGCTGGGAAGTGGCGGTGCGGTCCCCTACGGCACTGCGTAGGATCCTACGGTCTTGGCGTGCATCCGTGCGTCGCTGCGGTCCGGTCCCAGGTCGACGGGCACGTGCACCTTCCGCCGACCACTGGCGACAACATCGATGTACTGTGGAGACCTCACGCCCCACGTGTTGACCAATTCGGCGGTACGTCCACCCGGCCTCCCGCATGCCCACTATACGCCCTCGCTCAAAGTCCGTCAACTGCACATACGGTTCACGTCCACGCTGTCGCGGCATGCTACCAGTGTTAAAGACTGCGATGGAGCTCCGTATGCCACGGCAAACTGGCTGACACTGACGGCGGCGGTGCACAAATGCTGCGCAGCTAGCGCCATTCGACGGCCAACACCGCGGTTCCTGGTGTGTCCGCTGTGCCGTGCGTGTGATCATTGCTTGTACAGCCCTCTCGCAGTGTCCGGAGCAAGTATGGTGGGTCTGACACACCGGTGTCAATGTGTTCTTTTTTCCATTTCCAGGAGTGTATATTAATTGGGGATTTGTGTGCTTGCAATGAACATGGTTACTCATTCTCAGTAAGTTAATATTATTGAGACAATATTTTAATTGGGGATTTGTAGTGTCGCGCTTAGTGTGATAAACGAGTATTTAATTTTTATGACAAAAAGAATCCTTACGACTGGGAGGGACAGATTATCTGTGACTCGTGATATAAAAGCTCTGTGGATAGAATGTGGAACATTACGTGTACAGTGGACATACTTACTTTGGATTTAGGATTGCGAAGAGTAGAATCGCAGTGGAATTTTAATTAGTGGCGTTGCTGTAAGCTGCTAACGTAAATAATAAATTTAATTTTATTCATTGTGCTACATTTCGTCTCATACAATAGGATGATGTGCACTGGAATGTAGCTAGAAAAATCGTCTATGGGAAATTATAATGTCAAGAATGGAAAAGGTACGTTCAATTCCTTCGTTATTTTAACTTCTCCATTGTTTGTGACTCGGAACATTATTTGGTATGTCGTAACTCGTAGGGAACATTGTATCTTGGGAAATCAGCAGAGCCTGCACTACAGTCGTTTACGCTCTATTTTAAGAGATCAAATTCTGGGCTTTATCGAAATTGATGCACAACTTGGAGACTGACTGCCATGCTGCAGTGTTAGTACGTCATAGTACTCGAGACGGCTTCCCCACGGCCTACGATTGTACCTCTGGTTATTTCAAGGATTTTCAGAGTCGACGGTCGCCGAAACTCAGCAGAACCACAGAGATTTCATTCATGGTGGAGTAATTAATTTTATACCTGGAGGAGTGTAAAAATATTGAGGAAGCGACTTCTCTTGCCCAAAAGTTTCCAATCAAGTAACTACATGTTATTTAGTCACATTAATTTAACTTCAAATTTCAGAGGGAGAGGGAAGTTAAAAGTCATTGTCTTGTTAGTTACCCCACATTTACGATTATGTTTGATTGTTTTGTCATGCTGAATCGATTTCAGTTCATAGATGTGATGTCACTTTTAAACTTTTTATTCTGACTTTTACACAGTTACGTCGTATTAATTTGCCAGGCTAGTGTCTTTCTATTATTACTCTTTACATGTTTCACTTGGATTGAAGTATGGATTTTATTTCCACACGTTGTATGTCAGTTGATGTTATATTGTCAGAAGCTCATTTTTCCATACAAAGTAATTTTAATTAATGACATCGCACACTGCATTTGAACTACTGAATTTACGTTACTCGTTACTCACTTTCCTAGCGTTAGTCTCTTCTACTGACCTCAGTTATCTGCATAAATACTAGAATCTCCAGGCCATCACCAGCACTTACTATGTACCTAGATATATAGATTTTGACGTTGATACCTACATCAGAATTTTTATAGTATACACAGCTGGTATCCAGTCATACAATCCTTTTATTTTTCTTACGTATCACTTGTTGTAAATTTTGCTTCAGCTAATAGTGTTTTGTTGGTTACACCATGATTTTCTATTTGTAATAGATCTGAAGACGGCAATGGCCGAAGCTGGTAGTTACGAATTGTCCAATTTATGTGACCAAGACGGAGCTTTATAAATAACGTACCATAACATGATCACGGACTCATTTACAGACTTTATGTCTTCAATTGACGAGGAGGTTGTAACAGACAGACCACAAACACGGACCAAACAACTGCTCGGAATGACGTCGGCCGGTTACGAAAACACTTTCGACTTTCGCCTCAAATAGTTTATGTAAACCGTACAAAACCCTCATTAGGTTAACAGACGGACTTGGCATGTGCCGCGATTAAGCCTGTGATAACGCAACAGTGTCTGCAACCAATCATGCGTCACTCCACAGGAAAGAGTATTCTAATGTCTTGCTGATGAAAGAAAAGGGTACCGAAAAACCATTGTCACTCATATGCACTATAGCCACAGCACACAATAGTTGTCTAATCTCACCCGGTCCTTATCCATTACACGTAGCTCCGTTCACGTATTTGAGTGTAACCCATGACCTGACCTTTAATGTACAAATGGTGCGCCGGATAGTGAAACCAAACTGGTTACAGAAATAAAACCGTTTGCGCCATGAGCTGCACAGTCGGCACTTCCATGATTCTCTCTGCTGATAACCCAGGTGATGAGAGAGGTAAGTCAATGTTTTAGCCTTGTATCTCTGACATTAGCTGATAATCATGAGGAGGTTAATTTGCTCGTAGGATAACATTTCCTTGTTCTGGAAGTCTGCCGAATAATACAATAAATTGCCGAGTCGAATAAATTATTAGCAGTGTCAACATACGGATCACTTTACTGAAATTTAATTTTTAGTTTCGCGTCACTAAATACATTTCTTCTTGTCCCATCCTCGGTTAAGCTGCAGCAAGAGCATTTTCTAGACGATAGAGTCTAGCATTACCAGAGGAGCAATTAGCTTCACCTTCAACGTTTCCTGCACTTAGTGTTCGCCTTGACATTCGCCTCTTCACTTTCACTGATAATTCCTGGAACCTCGTTTGCAGCGCCTGAGTACGGCTATTTTAAAGAGCCGTTCGTGCCAGACCTTGGTCTGGAGCTATCGGCAAACAATTCGCATCCACATGAGACAGTCGTAACTCGCTTATTAGAGTCATGTGAAGTTGGCACCCGATTTTCGATAAATACACATTTCTTGAGAGTTCTTGATAGATATGCAACAGTTTATCTCTGCACAATTTGATGAGAATGCATTTTAAATTCTTCCTAGCCGAGAAGACGTTTCAGTTATGGTACTATGTGCTTTTATGGGTTCTACGGTCCATAAATATCAGTTGCATTAGAGCGACGACTGCACAAGAGCACCGATGGAGGAATATAATCAGACTATTCAAACGAATGTAAGTCGTATTGTTGGGTATACATTACTTCTACGTTAATGTGTTCTTTATTGTCTGTTACCTACTTCTTTACAAATAACCTTTAAATCTTCGCCTTTTGTTTTATCAGAATTCCATGATATTTTTCTGTTTAATAAATCTTCTGGAGCTGGTGCGATCATGATCGTCTAACAAACGTAAGTTTTCGGTACCTCCAGTAAACAAATTAAAGAGCTCCGCGAATTCCTATCACAACATCCCCATAATACTTCAGATTCTAGAATGCTTCGCATTACAAATTAAATATACGTTACCACGATCATTAAAAACGCTTCAAAATCTACCTGTGCCACAATTTTCCTTTAAATGGATAACTTAAATTAGACAGTGAAACACTATGTAATCTTACGCAGATGACTAACCAGTTGGGGTTCGAACTATTCTGCTAGCCGAGAACAAGGATTTCCGTGTTCACATAACCATTTTAAGTAAAACTCTTGGGATGATTTTCAGAACTGTGATCAGAACACATAGACACAAGGTGTTCATTTTAACTGACAGATTTAAAATATCTCGAAAACTACACAATGGACCTAAAAATGTTATAATTCTAATTTGTTTTTCTCGAAGGGGGCATCCAATGTACCGCACTTGACCCACCACCCAACACCAGTTATGGATGGCGGGTGGGAGGGGGGGGAGGAGGAGGGGAGGGGAAAGCTTTGAATTCTTCAATGGGAACCCCGTCTTTTATTTCAGATTATGACTCTTCAGTAAAATCTACACACGCTTTGTCTGAGGCATTTTCTTCGTTTCGCTACATATGGTACTGTAATCGGAGGAATAGAAATGGATACACAATCGTAATTTACGACATGCTACTCAACGATCCTTGGATATCCAATGGTACGTGGGAACCCGCCTCCATGCTGCGATGGTAGGACAGGCCAGTATTTCATAACTTCTAATTGGAAACCCCATTCGCAACGTTGTATTCCTCCGAAAAATGAAACAGGGGACTACTCGAGGCGCCGCTGTGCACATGGCTCGAGGAGAACTCTACTTTTCCAAGTAGATTAAGTGTTCAAACGTAGTACCGCCCACTTCAACACACTTAGTAATTCGCTTTTCAAATGACCGTACACAGGAATGTACGCAGGGAATGTCAACACAGGCTTTTCTGATGCGGCCGACCATGTCTTCAAGGCCTGTTTGCACTTGCTGGTACATTTTATCTTTTAAAAGTCCCCATAGAAAGAAATCCGGCGATCTAGCAGACTAATTAACACGGCCATCTCTGCCGATCCATCGACCAGTGTAAACATGGTCTAATATCTCACGTACTTCAGTTGCATAATGCCCTGAGCAAGCGTCATGCTGAAACCACATAGCTTGTGGAACGTCCGGGGCAACATCTTGCAGTAGTACTGGTAGTTCCTGTTCCAAAAATGTTCTATGTCTGCGCCGTCGAGAAAATACGGACCAATGAATTTGTACCCATGATGCCCCTTGATGCGTTTACTGACCAAGGAACTTGATGGTCAACTTGACGTAACCAGTGGGCATGATGGTCAACTTGCTGTAACCGGTGGGTATTGTCTACACTCCAGTAATGCATGTTACGCCAGTTAACGCTACCATGGTTTGTGAATGTAGACTCCTCGAAAAATAGTATCTCGGCAAATAACGTGGGGGTCTTCTGCATTTATTAACATGCCGGTTCACAAAACACTACGGAGTTATATGAATCGGCGCCATGGCGTTCAAAATGGTTCAAATGGCTCTGAGCACTATGGGACTTAACTTCTGTGTTCATCAGTCCCCTAGAACTTAGAACTACTTAAACCTAACTAACCTAAGGACATCACACACATCCATGCCCGAGGCAGGATTCGAACCTGCGACCGTAGCAGTCGCGCGGTTCCGGACTGCGCGCCTAGAACCGCTAGACCACCGCGGCCGGCGTCATGGCGTTCTTGATGCAGTGACACATGGTATGAATGATGCATATGACGAAGGCAATGTTGTGACAATACTAGCTACGGAAATACCGAAATTACGGTTTAATTGCCGGACAATTATCCGTGGTTTGTGGTGCACTGCCAATAGTAAAGCTATTTCGTTAGCTTCTGCTGTAACACTTTGCTTCGTTTCCTTTTTCTGGTGTGTACGCTGATATCACGCACAAAGGCTTCATAACCTTCTAAAATAACGAACTAGAGCAAGCTTTCACTGGAAAACACTCGGCAACAGCAGCCTCAGTATTTCTCCTACATTCTCTGTAAATCAGGATCATTTCAATTTTTTCTTCTGTTGTAGCAACATTCGTGGTTCATGGTGTGGGTTCCTGTAGTCATGTCCTAGTTCATGAACCACAGGCAACGTATGAGTGGCCAAGTAAGTGGTCCCGACAGTCGGGATACCAGTTACTTTGGAATAAGGCTGGGCATCTCGGACATATTCTGAGTCGTGGTCACCTTTGTGCTCATACGGCAAAGACTACCAAATCCACCGGTTAGTCCCTCAGCCGTTAGGGGTAAAACCCAATGGGACTCGGGGCAAGTAAGGCTAGCAACCTTCTTCCCTGGTACTTTAAATATGATGCTGGCAACAATCAGAGCAAAATGCCTCGGACCTTTGGAGGTGACGGAGTCCCACCTCTAACTGACAAACCAGGGACTCCTAAGATACGACTTGGCAAACAAATGGTAATGAGATGGGGAGCTATTAATATCAATGGGGGCTACTCTGGGAAGAAGGTAGAGCTGGCAGAGGCTGCAAGTAAGATGGGGCTGGACGTTTTAGCTGTTAGTGACATTCGGGTAAAGGGTGAGAAAGAAGAGGAAGTGGGAGAATACAAGGTCTACCTGTCAGGAGTCAAAGCAGGAATAGCACAATGGGGTGTAGGGCTTTACATCAGGAAAGAAATGGAACCCAGCGTAGTTGCAATAAGGTATGTAAACGGACGACTGATGTGGATAGATTTGAAAGTCTCTAGCAAGAAAATTAGGATTGTGTCAGTATATTCGCATTGTGAAGGGACAGATCAAGATAAGATGGATAGTTTTTATGAGGCACTCAGTGATGTAGTTGTTAGAGTAAAGGACAAGGACAGTGTTCTGCTCATGGGTGATTTTAACGCCAGGATTGGAAATCGAACAGAAGGGTATGAAAAGGTTATGGGTAAATTTGGAGAGGATATGGAGGCCAACAGGAACGGGAGACAACTCTTGGATTTCTGTGCCAGTATGGGCTTAGTAATCACAAACTCCTTTTTTAAACATAAGAACATTCACCGGTATACTTGGGAAGGCAGGGGAACCAGATCTGTCATTGACTATATAATAACAGATCAGGAATTCAGGAAGGCTGTGAGGGACACACGTGTATTCAGAGGATTCTTTGATGACACTGATCATTATTTAATCTGCAGTGAAATTGGGATTGTGAGGCCGAAAGTGCAGGAGGTCAGGTCCATATGTAGGAGGATAAGAGTGGAGAAACTTCAGGATAAGGAAATCAGGCACAAGTACATAACAGTGATCTCAGAAAGGTACCAGTTAGTTAAATGTAGTCAATTACAGTCATTGGAAAAGGAATGGACAAGGTACAGGGACACAGTACTAGAAGTGGCTAAAGAATGTCTTGGAACAGTAGTGTGTAAAAGTAGGATGAAGCAAACAGATTGGTGCAATGATACAGTCAAGGCAGCCTGTAAAAGGAAAAAGAAGGCGTATCAAAAATGGCTACATACCAGGACCCAGGTAGACAGAGAAAGTTATGTTGAAGAAAGAAACAAAGCCAAACAGATAATTGCAGCATCCAAGAAGAAATCGTGGGAAGACTTTGGAAACATGTTGGAGACTATGGGTCAAGCTGCTGGAAAACCATTCTGGAGTGTAATTAGCAGACTTCGAAAGGGAGGTAAGAAGGAAATGACAAGTATTTTGGTCAGGTCAGGAAAACTGCTGGTGAATCCTGTGGATGCCTTGGGCAGATGGAGGGAATATTTTGAAGAGTTGCTCAATGTAGTTGAAAATACGATTAGTAATGTTTCAGATTTCGAGGTAGAATGGGATAGGAATGCTGATGGAAATAGGATCACATTTGAGGAAGTGGAAAAAATGGTCAATAGATTGCAGTGCAATAAAGCGCCTGGGGTGGATGAAATTAAGTCGGAACTCATCAAATACAGTGGAATGTCAGGTCTTAAATGGCTACACAGGATAACTGAAATGGCCTGGGAGTCGGGACAGGTTCCATCAGACTGGACAAAAGCAGTAATCACACCAATCTTTAAACATGGAAACAGAAAAGATTGTACCAACTACAGAGGTATCTCTTTAATCAGCGTTGTGGGTAAAATCTTCTCAGGTATTGTTGAAAGGAAAGTGAGAGTATTAGTTGAGGACCAATTGGATGAAAATCAGTGTGGGTTTAGGCCTCTTAGAGGTTGTCTGGACCAGATCTTTAGCTTACGGCAAATAATGGAGAAGTGTTACGAGTGGAACAGGGAATTGTATCTATGCTTTATAGATCTAGAAAAGGCATATGACCGGGTTCCTAGGAGGAAGTTATTGTGTGTTCTACAAGATTATGGAATAGGAGGCAAACTTTTGCTAGCAATTAAAGGTCTTTACATGGATAATCAGGCAGCAGTTAGAGTTGACGGTAAATTGATTCATGGTTCAGAGTAGTTTCAGGGGTAAGACAAGGCTGCAACCTGTCTCCACTGTTGTTCATATTATTTATGGATCATATGTTGAAAACAATAGACTGGCTGGGTGAGATTAAGATATGTGAACACAAAATAAGCAGTCTTGCATATGCGGATGACTTAGTTGTGATGGCAGATTCGATTGAAAGTTTGCAAAGTAATATTTCAGAGCTAGATCAGAAATGTAAGGACTATGGTATGAAGATTAGCATCTCCAAAACGAAAGTAATGTCAGTGGGAAAGAAATATAAACGGATTGAGTGCCAAATAGGAGGAACAAAGTTAGAGCAGGTGGACGGTTTCAAGTACTTAGGATGCATATTCTCACAGGATGGCAACATAGTGAAAGAACTGGAAGCGAGGTGTAGCAAAGCTAATGCAGTGAGCGCTCAGCTACGATCTACTCTCTTCTGCAAGAAGGAAGTCAGTACCAAGACTAAGTTATCTGTGCACCGTTCAATCTTTCGACCAACTTTGTTGTATGGGAGCGAAAGCTGGGTGGATTCAGGTTACCTTATCAACAAGGTTGAGGTTACGGATACGAAAGTAGCTAGGATGATTGCAGGTACTAGTAGATGGGAACAATGCAGGAGGGTGTCCACAATGAGGAAATCAAAGAAAAGCTGGGAATGAACTCTATAGATGTAGCAGTCAGGACGAACAGGCTTAGATGGTGGGGTCATGTTACACGCATGGGAGAAGCAAGGTTACCCAAGAGACTCATGGATTCAGCAGTAGAGGGTAGGAGGAGTCGGGGCAGACCGAGGAGAAGGTACCTGGATTCGGTTAAGAATGATTTTGAAGTAATAGGTTTAACATCAGAAGAGGCACCAATTTTAGCACTGAATAGGGGATCATGGAGGAACTGTATAAGGGGGGCTATGCTCCAGACTGAACGCTGAAAGGCATAATCAGTCTTAAATGATGATGATGATGATGTAGCAACATTCATCGTCCACTTGCACGTCTGTTCTCCAAATTATAAGTAGGTATGCACACGTACAGGCAATAAACGCTGCGCAGGTATTGTAACGTTCTGTTCTACGTGCCGCGCGGGGTAGACGCGCTGTCTTAGGCGTCTTGTCACAAGCCGCGCGGCTCTCCCTGTCGGAGGTTCGAGTCCTCCCTCGAACATGGGTGTGTGTGTCGTCTTTAGCGTAAGTTAGTTTCAGTTAGTTTAAGTAGTGTGTAAGCTTAGGGACCGATGACCTCAGCAGTTTGGTCCCATAAGACCTTACCATAAATTTCCAATTTCCGGTTCTACGTCTGTACGATATGTCAGCTTCGGTAGCAGTGTACTGCCTGCTATGATACGTCATAGTTCGCTACACGGCTACCGTGGCGCGTCGAGTAGTCTCCTGTTCGATATGTCAGATGAATACAACGTTTCAAATGATGTTTCCGTTTATAAACTATGAAATACTAGCCTAGCCTACCCTCGCAGCATGGAAGTGGGGTACCTCGTGCCATTGGACGTTTAAGGGCCATTGAGTAGCATGTAGTAAATTACGATTGTATACTCATTTCTATTCCTAAGTTTATAGCACCATCTCTGGCAAAACGAAGAAAATGCTTCAGACAAAACGTATGTACATTTGGCGTAGAATTGTAATCTGCAATAAAAACGGGATTCCCATTGAAGATTTCAAAGTTGAACCCCCCCGCCATGCAAGGGTTGGATTGGCGGGTCAAATGTGGTATCTTTGGATGTCCCCCTCCGAGACAAACAAATTGGAATTATAACTGTTGTTGATCTGATGTGTAGTTTTCGAGATATTTGTCTTCAGTTAAAATTAACAACATGGTTAAAGTTTCCTCGAGTGGTATTGTTTTATTCGTGAAACTCTGCAGAACTATTCACATTTTGTACAGAGCTTATCTGTCAAGAACTCTAGAAATATGTGTATTCCTCCATAGTTAGGCGCCAGCTTCATCAGACTGCATATTAGATAACACCAAGAACGTGCTCGCGACCTAAGCTAGGGCAAGAGGCAGCTCGCGTTAGTTTCACGTTGAATGGGGAAATAGCTCTGAGATTTTACGCAAGACTTTCTTCAAACTGATACTGAATTAACATGCCTTTCTTTTTGGTCGGGCTGGATGTGAGTTCGGCTTTTTTCTAAAGGTGTCGGGAGGGGATGGGTGCAGAAGGGAGCATATGTCCTCCCCTGCACCTCGCTCGATATATTCTTGGTTAACGCTCAACAAGATAGTAAGCCGCTCGCAGTATATTCAGTGTGAACGAAAATAGGCTACAGATTACCCGTATGCTTTTTCAGACACTGAATCAGCTTTTCAACATGGAAAGTTTCACCTCTTGGCACTTGTTCTAGGAGCTGCGCAACCGTTTGCGCACCAACTGAACGAACTTCTCTTCTACATGACTGTTCTGCAATTCACACTAAAGTGCTTAGCACAGGGTTCATAGAACCATTTTCAAACTATTTTTCGACCGTTTCAGTCTCGAATAGTACGTTGTAAAAATGAACAACTAAATCTTCCCGTCTGAGGCCTGATTCCTCTTATTTTATCACGATGGTTGGTTTTCCCTATGTAGCTGGAACTCAAACAAAATATTTTCACACTCCGAGGGGAAAGTTGGTGATTGAAATATCGTGAAAAGATCCAACCGCGAAGAAAAACGCCTTCGTTTTAATGATTACCTTCGTTTTGATTATTACCACACCAACTCGCTTATCATATCCTTGACACTTTCTCCCCTATTACGCAATAACGTAAAATCTTTTCAATTTCATCCGTCAGTCCTATCTGGTAAAAATCCGATATCGTGCAGCAATACTCCAGGAGAGGACGGACAAGTGTAGTGTAGACACTGTTTATTAGATTTGTTGCATGTTCCAAAGTGTTCTGCCAATAAAACACAGTCTCTGGTTCGTCTTTCCCACAACATGTTATATATTATGGTTCTAATTTAAATTGGTGGTAATTGTAATACCTAGGTGTGTAGTTGAATCAACAACTTTTAAATCTGTTATATTTACTGTGCAACAGAAAGTTAACGGAACTTCTTTAGTGCTCATGCGGAAGGCCTCACACTCCTTTATTTTTCACTGTTTATTTGCCACTTATCGCACCATGGAGATATCTTGTGTAAATCATTTTGTAATTTTTGTTGATCTTCTGACCAGCTTACTACACAGAAAATGACAGTATCATCTGCAAATAACCTAAGAGGCCTGCTCAGATCGTCTCCTAAATCATTTGTACAGGTTAAGAACTTCATTGGAGTGCCTCGGATATAACTTACGTTTCTTTCGAGGACTTCCCATCAGTTACTATTAACTGTGACCTTTCTCACAGGAAATCACGAATCCAGTTGCACAAAGGAAGCGATACTACACAGACAAGCAATTTGGTGAGATGGTGACTGTGAATTACAGTGTCACGAGCTTACTGGATGACTAGAAATATGCAATCAGCTTGAGATGCACTGGCGATGGCACTTATTATTCGTGTGAATAAAGAAACAATTTTGTTTGACAAAATCAATATTTTATGAATCCGTGCTGGTCATGTGCCAATAAATCGTTTCATTCTAGGTATTTCAGAATGTTCGAACACCGTATACGTTCAAAACGCTACTGCAAATCAGTTTATAATTCAGCGGATTACTTGTATTTTCTTTCTGGTGTATTGGTGTAACGTGTGCAACTTTTCAAGCCTTAGATACGGATGTTCCATCGAGCACGTTGCCGTATACGATAGCTAAAAATGGAGCTATTTCGTCAACAAACTCCGAAAAAAAGATAACTGGTGTACGATCTTGCCTATATTCACTGACTGAAGGTGGTTCGCTGCTCCCAGGGTGTCTAGTTCCCAATTTCTCATGTTGACAAGCGTTCTTGATTCGGCTTCTGGAATATTTGCTGCATCTACTTTATTGAAATAATTTCGCAAAATAACGTTTAGTAACTCCGCTTTAGTGGCACTGCAGTCGGTAACATTACCATTGTTATAGCGTAGTGAAGGTCTCGATCGTTTCTTGCTACTGGAATACTTGACATACGATCATAATTCGTTTGAATTTTCTAGCGGATTTCGAGAGAAAGTTTTGTTGTGGAAACTATTAAAAAACATCTTGTACTGAAGTCAGCGCTAAGTTTCAAGCTTCTGTGAAACATCGTCAATATTGGATATTTTGCGTACTTTTAAATCTGGCATCCTTGTTTGGTTGCTTGTGCAACAGAATCCTGACACGCTTCGTGAACGATGTTGCATCTGTTTCGTCTGTTATTAACTTACTTAATATGATACACTCAGTTACTATCAACACTAGTCCTTTAAGCCACATTTATTCTACGCCTACATGGTCAGTTTGGAAGAAGTAGAGACCGACTTCCTAAAAGATCTGGTTTGTATCGTAGATGCCCTCTAGTTAACAGTGACAAGAAACAAACGACGCTCGGTTATACGTCTTATAATATTCAGAAGTCAGCCGCTTTGGAAAAGGAAGAAATATTTGGGTTTAACATCCTACCAACGAGAAGGTCTGTGAGATGAAGCACGACCTAAGTTAGAAAAATACAGCCGTCTTTTTGTATTTTACCTCCAATGACGAGCAATGTCTTTAGCATCCACCACATGTCGATAAGTCATACATACTCCACCTAAAAATGCTATTAACAATAATATTACGTTTTTAGATGGATGATATATTATTACGGTAGGTCTGAGAAGTGTATTAACAACAATTTGAGCAAATAAATTATAAGAAAGGAGAACAGCAAATTAACAAAATTTCAGAAGCCTGGGAAGTCAAGAAAATAATATTGAGTAGCACTCGGCTGTGGTGTGAAATAAGGTGGAAACATTCCCTCCAGTTTTATTTTCGCGTATAGGATACTTGTAGCAGTACGAAAGCGATGTCTGAGGATTAAATTATTGTGGGATTATGGTACTCCGAGGTTCTTTTAGAGGCGGTGTCCTTATATGACACGATATAAGTTGGATTTTTGAATCTGAAAAGAGCGCACCGACCTCAGCTCAGTTTCAACACGTGAAATTAGATACAAGAGGTGAAGCAATAACCATTCACTGGCGTCGGCGAGAATATTTGTAATAATCGTACAACTTTACTCAAACTTACAAGAACTGTTGACTAATTATCGTATTAAATTACATAAACACAGGAATAAGAAACAAAAGAAAATGCTTTTTGGATGTAATATTGGAAACAATCTTTTACTGGTCTACGCGCACTGATAATTAATTGGATGTTATCGACTTACATATGCTTAAGGGGACGCTCTAGCCCACCATAAGAAAACCTCGGAAAGGTCCAGACATAAATTCACTATTAAACCTTTACAGAGTAGAAACGCAAAGCTGTCGAAGGTTGCGTGACTATAGGAAAGGCAGGTGTAGAATATGGGAAACGTAAGTAACTTTCGGAGGAAAGACAAGCGGTTGTATGAATATAAGAGCTGAGATGGTAAGCCAGTACTAATGAAAGAGGAGAAATCCGAAATCAGAAACGAAACTACATGGCCATTCAGCCGCCCCGACCGATGTCGTTATATTCAACCCGCAATGTTACGTCTGGCCTTCATAAACTACACGCTTTATTTTCATATTATCTCGCTGCGCGCAGTCTGTTGTATCCGCCTGGTGGTCGTTTCCTCCGCACATCAGGCAGGCCGTGTGGGCATCCGCGCCGCCAGGAGGACGTGGGTGAACGGCTTTCATCAACACCGACGAATTTCCTTGTATGGCCTGGGCTGTTTATCACGGAGTTACACGTCGCCGCCATAGCGTCTGGCGGCGCCAACCTCCCCTACAGGCAGCCACTCTAGCGTTCGTCGTGAAGCACATAACAGAGCCGTAGGAAATACATTTCTCTTATATGTAGTTGTACGGATATTCATCCAAGGACATTATACACGATTTTCGGTTTGTTAATAAAGTCATTCTCTTAAAGTGTCTTCGATCTCTCCTCAGTACGAGGATACTTTAAAAGCTATTAGCCCTTCAGAATAAATGAACAGCAAATTTAATGTAGTTAAATATGTTTTTTTTTTTCGCTGTAGGCCATGGTTTCCGAGTTACAGACGAAAAACGTACAAAAGTGACTTTCAAACGCACATCCATCCCCACATTCATACCTCACCAGTCAGTATTTCTAGTATGTTGTTCGTGTTCCTCTTCCTACCTCTGTACAAAAATGTCGGACTACACGATTTCCGATAGTCAACCTGTTTTGACCTCTATAGATTGGGCTGTTAAGACAATAGCGCAGCCGGCTATTTCGTTACCATTATTAATTTAAACGTGCTCGTGAAGGTAATGAAAGGAAAACGACTTTTCTAAACGTTACGCTAAAGCTAATTACGTTGACAATTCGAGTCAAATTGTACCTCTTACAAGCACAGTGGTTTCATAATCAGAAGATCTGGTGAATACAATGACTTAACTGTTTATTTTATGCTGTTAAAGTTCACAAAATTGTCAGGTGAAATTTACAAAAACGTTAATTTTACAGTTTGTAAGTGTACGACGAAGCCGGTGGCGTAATATGCTCAGTTAATGAAGACCAAAAGAGTCGAATATGGGAAACAATTCGTGTAATCATAAATCGTATGCAGTGGTAGGAGGGAGTGCCATGAACAATCTACAAGAAATCCTGATCGATTAGGGCCGAGTGTGGGGGTCGGGCTGCGTTTGAAACTAACTTTTGTATGTTTTTATCAAATAACTCGAAAACTACAGCCTCTAGCGAAAACATATCCCAGTAAAAGGTTTAACTACATTTAATTTCCTACAAAAATTTCTTGTTCATTTTTTTCAGCAGGACTAACAGTTTGCACGTAGCGAGCGAGAGAATTTGAAAATTTTATGAAGGCAAAACTAGCATAATGGAATGTAGTCGAGTTAACTCGGGTGATGCTGAGGGAATTAGATGAGGAAATGAGACACTTAAAGTAGTAAAGGAGTTTTGCTATTTGGGGAGCAAAATAACTGATGATGGTTGAAGTAGAGAGGATATAAAATATAGACTGGCAATGGCAAGGAAAGCGTTTCTGAAGAAGAGAAATTTTTTAACATCGAGTATAGATTTAAGTGACAGTAAGTCGTTTCTGAAAGTATTTGTATGGATGTAGCCATGTATGGAAGTGAAACATGAACGATAAATAGTTTGGACAAGAAGAGAATAGAGATGAGTAGATCATATAACTAATGAGGAGGCATTGAATAGAATTGGGGAGAAGAGGAGTTTGTGGCACAGCTTGACTAGAAGAAGGGATCGGTTGGTAGGACATGTTCTGAGGCATCAAGGGATCACCAGTTTAGTATCTGAGGGAAGCGTAGAGGGTACAAATCGTAGAGGGAGACCAAGAGATGAATATACTAAGCAGATTCAGAAGGACGTAGGCTGCAGTAGTTACTTGGAGATGAAGAAGCTTGCACAGAATAGAGTAGCATGGAGAGCTGCATCAAACCAGTCTCTGGACTGAATACCACAACAACAACAACATGAAGGCCAGACATAACACTGCGGGCTACATACAAAGACAGCGGTAGGGCCAGTTGAATCACCCTGTATGGAAGAGCTGTACATAGTAAACAAACTTGAAGACATTATGCTGCAAAGGGAGAATTTGACAGAGCACTGAGCCTAATTAGGAACAAGGCACCTGGAGAAAACGTCATGCCCTCAAAATTATTGAGGTCCTTGGGTGAACATATCATGTGAAACAGATTTCTTACTGTCCGCCTATAATGCGCATACGGGATCGTGTGTCATGTCTGCAGTAAATAGTACGTAGGGCAAAAATGGAAGAGCTTCGAGATACGTTTTAAGGATCACACATACACTTAAAATAGCATTTGGGATACACGTGGCAGTTTGGAAGCACATTGTCACAAACATCGATCAGAATTTGTACAGTCGACACAGAGCTCGAAAGAGACGATTATTTAACGTCTTGGAGGATCTCGGTATTTAAAAGTCACGAAAAGCAATATCCGATTTTAATTTTGAATGAGCAGAGATAATTTAATCTGAATGTCTATTTTAACATTTACGACAACTTACTAAGATAACGATTGGTGCTTACAGGCGGTAGGGAAAGAAAGTGTAGGCAATTGAAGAAATAAGATTACTATTGCGAGATAAGGTATGTGAATTGTGAGATATTCTACATTTGAGTTGTATATTTGTTTCATTCCTTGCACCTACTGCTGGGTTTGAGTGTTTAAGCATTTAATTATGCGAAGTATAGCTATTTAACGTTATTTTCTATTTTATCTGCTTATCAGGCAAGGTTAAGTTACCATTTCAAATGCAAACAAGTGATATGATAGTTGTCGACAATGACCATCAAGTGACACCCTCTTAATGTAGGTCCCGTACTGCATTCATGGGCGATCCTGATTTTAATTTATTGAATAATTAGCATTCTTCAGCTTTCTATAAACTCTCAGTTCCAACAGAGCCCATATTCTCCCGTAACTCCGGATTCCATTACTTCCCCTACTACGATGCTTCAGTAACCCAAATTTATTAGATTTACACTTTCAGTATCTTCATGTACTGTCTCTACTTCTTCAGCTTCTGCTTGTGACATCGTCATGTATACCTGAGGCACTGTTGTTGGCAGTGACGGACGCTAATGAAAAATGGCTTAATAGTGGATGGTACAACTGTACTGGAAACAACACTTGGGATATGTTGGACCTACCTTGCTGACAAACTGAAATTTGCTCAGACCAGTCAGTCATTTACTGCGATTTTGTTCACACAAAGGAAAACAAGGACCATTTCTAACCATCTGAAAGTGGCTAGATTGAATTTTAGCAAAATAGGTAATAAACACATAAATCGTTGTTAGTATATGATACTTTCAAATATGAACTGTACCAAACGTATGTGATAGTATTAGTTACAACAGTAACGGGATAAAATAATGGTTTGATAGAATCCGCGTTGTTCACAGAACACTGAAGGCAGTTTCCAACAAGTGGCGTCGGAAAATTTATATCCGAACTGAATTAACAGCAATTTTTATTTGTTTGTTGAAAATATTGTTTTTGGAAATACTTGTTTAAAACTTGTTGTTTGTCAGGAGTAACAAACATTATAAAAATACCACGAAAGTGTGTACTTTAAATGGCAGGCGGCGTCCATATCCATGCCTTTGCTATACGCCTGTCTCCGTCGCGGCGTGTTGCCTCTCGTGCTCACTGCTTTGGTGTTATGCAGCGAGCCGAACAGTCGTCTGCTAATTGGCTCCGTGGGCGTGGAGCCCCGTAGGAGGACCGCATCTCCGATTTCAGGCACTCCACAAGTGTTCTGGTTGTCCGACGCCACACTTTCTCTCACCTCTTAATTTATAAATAACATCGTAATTTCAGATACACTGTGTAAAAGCTTATTTAAAAATATTGCACTGTATAATGACGTGACAGTCTGTGTAAAATTTGTATTTGGTAGGCAGTTTCTTTTCATTCAGTCGTATACAAAATGAAGTGTAAATTTAACCAAGAAACTTTTCTATAAATGATAATTTGTTATTGCTGTCAGATAGCGATATGGAGATCGTAGCTATACTATCAATACCGAGAATACTTCTGGTGCGGGACAGCAGTCACTGTAGCAGTTTCTTACATTCAGTCTCATGCTGGAGAGATTAATGCCTTTTTGCGTTTCCTAATTCCTCTCCTTACGTGTCACACAGCGTCTGTTTTGTGACGTGCTAGGGAAATTGAGTTACAACAAACATCGCGAACTCACGAATCCCCCACTGGCTTCTGGAAACACTTTCCAAACGAGATAAGCCACGAGAATATTCTCCGTGAAGAACGTCATGAAAAGTTTGGAGCCAGTTTCCAAATCTTGACAGCACACAGCTTTAATCCTTCAAGAGTTATCAGTATGGATCTAAATTCTTGGAATTGGTGGCGTAATGTAAAGTAATACGTTGTGACATTCTGAAAGAGCAAGTCCACTTTCGCAGCCATTGGGTCAATGGTCATGTTCGAAGAGATTTGATACTAACAGGTCATTAAAAATTACTGTTTCTTCATGTATAAACTGACTTACTTAAGTTATTATTAAGTCCCTAATTACGTTCAACTGACGCTAACGTCATTAGTGAAGAGAGAAACATGTTTGTGAGAAGTACAAATGACTCATGTTTTCGTTTATGAAAAGAGTGATGCCTTGGCACGTCAAAATTAAAATTCCGATATACATCACAATTAGCCAAAACATGGTTCCCATAACATAACACTTCGTGCCTACCAGCGCGCCACAATACTGTCAATAGCCAGTGCATGAGGCGAACTGACCACGTTCTCATACATTGGCTATTGACAGTCTTGTAATGCCTTAGTAGGCATGACGTGTCATGTTATGGGGACGATGTTTCAGAAAATTGTTATGTCCGCAGCAATTTTAATTCTGACGTGCCAACGCATCGCTCATTTCACGTCTTATGTACCTGGAAATTCAATAGAAAGATTTTGTGTTTCGCTGACACAAGATGTTTGTAATAATGTGTATGAAAATCTGAAGATGGTAACTTAGTTTTACCGAAACCAGTTACCAACAATAAAGTTTTTTAGAGTATCTCGGTTAAGAAGTTCTTCTCCTCCTAAGTAATCACTACAGATCAGCCCTTCGAGCTGAAGATGAGTAAACTAATGGTATCCCATGACTTTTGCCATCTCTTTGTATGTGCTGGGAGACTTAATTCTCTATGATTTTCTTTTATCTGGTTTACAGAAATTTGTGGCTTATGAGAAGCTGCTCGACCATTGCTCCCCATTATTTTACACTCTGTACGCAAAATTATTGTGTTAGCTGGACAACTGGCGGAACTCTGCCACTCGCAAATGATCCCTTTCGCTGATTTCACTCGATTTTTTGCAACCACCATCTGCAACGCTCTACGGTCCCTGTCGTCAGTACGTGATGTCTGCCTAGTCTTGCTTTAGCTGCACTTCTCCACTTCTTCATTATGTCACGAACAGTTGACTTGGCCAGCTTTGTAAGCTTTGAAATGTCGCTGATTGATTTGTTCTGAAGTGACGTACAACGACTAGTCCACACTGGAAGACACTGAGCTGTCCTTGCCGGCCTGATGTTGCTGCTTATCTACGTCTACATACGTACTCGGCAAGCTGTCATACTGTGCATGAGAGAGTGTACCTTTTACCACTACTAGTACTTCTCTTTCATATTCCACTCGCAAATGGAGCGATCGAAAAACGATTCTTTATGTGCCTCCGTACAAGCCCTAGTTTCTCTTATCTTGTCCTCTGGGTCCTTGTACGAAACGTACGTTGGCAGCAATAGAATCGTCCTGCAGTCAGTCACAAATGCAGGTTCTCTAAATTTTTTTAATATTAGTTGGGAAAAGTACGTTACTACTGACAACGCAATATTCCCTGCCTCCTACACAAACGGTATAAGTTGATCGTGTGATGTGGTTTTTGTATGTCATCGATGTGCACATCAGAGAGAGAGAGAACAAGTTACGTTACTGTCGAGCAATCTTTGACCTTGTCGTCTTTGCCTCTGCGCAGTCTGATACAATCTTAGTCGAAGTGTGACAGGTGATGGACGTATTTAATAGTGTTGAGTGGACTTATGATTGCATCTGTTAGATGAAGAAAGATTGATTCTAAAGGACAGATAGGACGAATACGATGTATACATTGAAAGGAAACGACGGGAGTATATATTTTAAATAATGTTATTATTTTTGAAGAGAAGAGATTAAAAATAAAAAATAACATAAAATAAGAAAACAAAAATATAAAAAATGGAAAAAAGATATACGTAATTTCCCCAATATATTTCTTTATGTCTGAAATTTAACCCAACTTTATCTCCCTCTCTATAAAAGTCTACATATTACCAAAACTATGTCCCCACACACTGTTATCCAAAAAACAGAACCTAATTTGAGCTGAACTGTGACGATCTGATCACAGCTTGTGTTTATGTTACATGCACAACTGAATTAAAACAATTATCTGGACCTAATAAAAATTTCCACTTGCCTCGTGTCTTGACAACATTGTCGCAGATTTCTTGAAATCACAACAGCAAACAGCAAGCAGGCAGCGGCTAAGCTAGATTTCTGTTTCTAAATACATATTCAAACTGTTGCGTGTGGTAATTCCTAACTGTTGCGTGTGGTAATGCATAATGAGAAATAGTGGGGTGAAGAGAGTAACTATTCCTGTAAAATGATATACCAAGACGACGACTTTAAAATGAAGCATACATTCAAAAAGACAGAGTAACACTTTGCGTGTTCTTCACACATAACATAGGTCTGAACAATAATATGTTTAACAAAATGACCAATGATTTAAAGAGGGTACAGTGTTAAGAAAGAATTTCTTTAAAAACCAAACAGCTTAATCAGTTAATATGTTAATGCTGACTCTGGGAAGTGGAGTGGTCTTTCTCTCTGCTCTGGGCGAGTGAACTAGCTGACAAAAATCATTCCTACGAATTAGGTGTGCAGTGCTGCTGTCTTACCTCAAACTTCTCTTCAAAAAAGAGTTACATTGCTCAAAATTTATACTCCTTTCACCTTTCATCATATTCATCCTTGCTGTCCTTTACAATCAATCTTTCTTCATCTGTCAGATATGATCACACGCCCACACAGCACTACTAAATACATCCACCACCTACCACACTTCAACTAAGGATGTATCAGACTGCGAAGAGGCAAAGTCTGTGCCACGACAGGATCAAAGATCCTTAACGTAACTTGCTATATCTCTGACGTGCACATTGATGACATACAAAAACCAAATGACATGACCACTTTACATAACCTCCACCTTCCCACAGTAGAGTCTTGTAGGAGGGTCATTTCAGAAAGGAATGGGACGACGACAAAATTCTAAGCATTATGGATAAGAACATAAAAACGTGTTACAAATACAAACCGAAAAATACTTTTACAAGAATATGAGTTAAAGAACTACACTGGTGTCCATATTAAAGCCACAAACGCAAATTTTGCAAGGTTGCGTTTATTTTGTCACAAAATAATATAAATAGGTGACAGTAAAGTAGTAACAGTGTAAAAAATACAGAACATAAATTATTGCAACATCCATAACGATAGACAAAAATGTTCTTCGTTTTTCTCCAACTTAACGGATTTGCACACACATTCCAACCGCTGCCCAATGTGCTCAGTATGGCGTGTGACCATCCGTGGCAGCAATACAGGCCTGGGAAAGCGTTGAATGATGTCATCAATTTCGTGTTGTTGCAATAACTCCCCTTCTTAGCGCAGAGCACCTCGCAAGTCTTGCAGAGTGGATGGTGGATGCTGACGTGATGCATCCTCTCTCCCCAGTGCACCCCAGACACGTGCCTTGGAATTCAAACTGGAAGAGCGAGCAGGCCACGCCATGCGTGTAACGTGTTCCGTTTCCAAGGAAACATCACTCACCCATGTTTTGTGAGGTCGAGTATTATAGTCCATCAATACGAAGTCTGCTCCCACAGCACCTACAACAGCCATATATGATGTTCCAAGATCTCGTCAAGATTCCTGACAACAGTTAAACCTTGCCACTTCACCTGCACAATTTCATGAAGTTTGAGTGGTCACAATAATGCCTGCCCACACCATTAGGGATTCTCCTTGATATCGGTTACTTTCCGCAGCGTCTAGGTGCTAAAATCATGTGCCACGTTCCATCCATTTGCGGGAACCACTCTGCAGACGAAATTGGGACACATCTGTGGAAAGAACATTTGCCCACTGTTCGACCATTTAGGTGGCATGTTGATGACTCCACTCTAGGCGCTCCGTTCTGTAAAGACGCGTCACAGGCACACATACAGCAGGTCTCCGACAATGAAGGCCACTCTGCCGAAGCCTTCTGTTCACCTATTGCCTCGATACAACGCGTCCAGTGGATGCTGCGATGTCAGAAGCCTGTTGTTGAGCAGTACTAAGGCAGTACTGTTGCGCCCATACAGCCACGTAATGATCCTCTCTCCCTGATGTCACACGTGTTCGCCAATGCCGTGGTCTTTGGTGTACAGTTCCGGTCTCTGTAAACTGTCGCCACATACGAGAAACAGAACGATTCACATTCAGCCAACGGGCCACATCAGTTTGCGCTGTCAGTCTTTCTATGGTGCTACATAATCTGGCAGTCATCATCTCTGTACCACTCTGCACCATATATGACTGCGTATACAGTGGTTGTGGATGTGGGACTACCCAGCAAACACAACCCCGTTTGATTGACGCACTGACGTCTTCGCTGGTATGGCAGTTGACAGTTTGTGTGATTATATCGTGAATTACACACGGAACGGGGAAATAGCGGTGTGTTGCTTTAATTTTGGACACCAGTGTATAAATAAAAAATCTATACAAAATTCAAGAACATGTGAATGATTAATCAATAGAATTCACCACTGGTAGGTTATTGATTTTAATTATGTCTATGAGAACATTCTGCGAAAGTCTATTTTGAAAGTCTATATGTTACATTTTGTATTGAAGTAGTATTGGTGATCTATACTGTTTTTGTAGCACGCAGGAAGTAGGTCAGAGGGTCTACTTCACACAAGGCCTACATTGTGAAGCACAGTCATATATGGCAGTAGTAATTTGCACGATGAAAGTAGGTAGAAGAGTTTCCTTGTCACAATCAACCAAACTTTCTTTAGCTCGTTGCAATAAGTCACTGATGTGGGATGTTCTGTGGAGGCAGACTCAATGAGACTAAGCACAGTCCTTCGCTGACAACCCCACTTGCACAAACAGTAAAATGTCGTAGTGTCTGCTTAAAGTAGGCTGTAGACCCACTGATAATTACAAAGCCAACTTGTAGTATCGAAGAGTTCCTTATGAAATCCGTTGCTGCTTGTATCAGTGAAGTGTATAATAAGTAGACATATTTCTTCTGTCCCCTGGAAGTCTGAATCGTTTGTGGTGAATGGGCAATCAGTTACAATTTGTTACATTTCCAATATACAATTACCTATATTACGACAGAAGTAATAAGATTTTACATCGTTGTATATACGGAATGCACGTGTAGTGTAATGGTAACAACAGATTTAAATGTCTATAAAAGAACTAAGGAAAAAATAGCCTCAAGATTTTACAATAATGGATTACAGAATCCTCAGACAAGTAAATCGTGTGAAACAGCGTACAGTAATATGCATGATAATAAACAATTATAATATCTGTACAGAATGACCCTACAGAGGATTCTAAATCCATTCAAATAAATATGTTCGTGTGGTCATCAGTGTTATGCACAAAAATATAGAGAGTGAGGTAGAAAGAGACACTTAAGGCTAGTGATCACACGCAAGAAATAAGTACATAAGGATAGTGGTCACACACACACACAGATAAGGAGAACACAAATATATAATTAGGAAAAACATGGATTAGGGAGTAACCAAGGTTCACGTCAAAGAATACTTCATGCAGTCAGTCAAACGTCAATCTTTGATTATACCGAATATGGTCAGTAATTGGCATGCTATCTAGTTATGTTTCACCCTTTGGTTTGTGTGCCTTTTAATCCTTTTGCCAATAATTTCATCAAACTTTCAACAAATACCATCGTTTACTGTACTCTTTGCTTCTTTCTGTCATATGTTTCACACATTCTCATAAGTTCATATTATTTACCTCCATTGTCCTACCTAATCATTTCTCATCTTTGCCCTACCTAGTCATTCCTCATAACGGGTTCGTCTCTAGTGACATCTACATCAACATCTACATCCATACTCCGCAAGCCACCTGACGGTGTGGGGCGGAGGGTACCTTGAGTACCTCTATCGGTTCACCCTTCTAATGGTCAGTCACGCATTGCATAGGGGTATCTGTATGCTTATGATCAGATTGTTACCTTGGAACTGGTTAACTCACCTCATATTTTGTCAAGTATCGGAGGACCCGATACACTATAATTCAGAACACGATAAAGAGATTGAAATTTGTAAATTCTATATTTTCTGTAATTTTGAAGCATGAAGCTGATACAAGATTAACTGTTTGATGAGAAACATTATAATGTTCGTATTTATAATACACTTTATAATTTTTTTTTTCATTTGAGAAGTCGACAATATTTAGATTTAGTATTATGATCATATTTACCGTTTTCCATAATTGTTCAATAAGTTAAAATCAGTAGAAGACTTTATTTCTTTTTTGTTTAATCATATTTTAATCACCTGTAATTCTTTCGTGAGAGACATCGATTGCATCGATCATGTAAATGAATCTCTCTATTGAAATCCTTATATCGCCGTTCTTGTCCGCACGGACAGCGAGAGCGTGTGTTGTGTTTTGGCGTAAAGCTATTCTAAGGCAGTTCTTGCCTGGAGATATAATAATCGAAAGTTATCTGCTCTTGTTAAGATGTGAATTAAATTGTGGAAATGGCAAAACATGAAATAAATTAATTTTGAAGAGAAATTACATTCCTGTTACATTGTATTACAGTATGGATAAACCAGAGTCAGACACCTCCTTGCGGCTTTAGCATGAAAGAATCATCTAATTACAACTACTGTGCCAAGAAAGTGAACAACTGACAACAAAAGACGAGAAATAAGTTAAGTGCAAAACACTTTTTACTGTTTCTCTCGCTCGTCAAGCTTTAATTAGCTGAAGATTTTTAATGTACAATACGTACACAGTTATTGCGTTACTTGGAATAATTAACAACATTGTAATTAGATCTTTGTGTTTTTGTAATGGTTGAAAAAGAGAGTAGAGGGCTTAGAACCTCTGTATTTACTGGTGTCATTCCGATCTCCTTTTTTAAACATAGGCAAGAGTATTGAGCTCTGCTAACCTTCCGGAACATGGTAATTCTTGCACCATCGATTCTTAAAATTTATAACTCTAAACTTAAGATTATCGTAGCCATAACAAGATCTGAATTTATTTTGTCTTTCTCTTTCTTGCGTACCGTATTGCATGTGTCAGTAGTGATGACTGGTCAATAGTGAATCGATTCATAGCACTGCTTCTGCATATTCCAAGAACCATGAAACTACCGTCTCCGTCAGAGACATACTCAGTATAATGACCCACGTTCCTAAACAAATTGCTGGTTATATTTCTCTCGAATACTTCGTTAAATGTCGTGTGTTGATCTTTGAAGAGCATTTCGCGTTTGTTGCAAAATGATACGTACCTTTAACAAAATGAAGGATATGTTCCCCAACAAGATTTATGACATGGTCTGACATAGTATAAAAGGCCAGTGCAAAAATATGTAGCTAGGATTTTACGCTGCAAAAAAAAATCTTCCGAAAAAATGGCTTCTGTTCGTCACACCCCATTTAGTTACCCACAATTTTCCGTTATCAATTTGCAAGGAATTCAGTGCCTCAGCTTTCACTTATTATGGCATTTGATAGCACGTGTTGTTGCGGAAGGAAGACCGCTAATTCTGAATTGTGTGCAATTTAATTTTACCGAATCATAAATCCGGAACCTGCCACTAACGTCGCCAAGCATTACCGGAATTTACGCTGCGGTAAGCCATTATATTAAGTGTGAAATATTAACGTATGCCCAGGATAGATTGTCTGCCGGGCTTCGACGAGGCGGCGGTATTTCAGCACTGTCTCGCCGAGAATCCACCCACACTGGCGACGCGCAAGGTCGAACGCTCACCACACCAGCAGCAAGTCCCATACTACAAACCACAATTTATCAGAAAGACATGGCCATATTACTACCCAAAAATTAAATCGATTTGACGACCTATAATGTAGCATACCGCGCTGCATGCGTAATCCTACCACAACAAATTTCAGTCTAGTCAGCTAAATTACATGATTTTCACTGCCTCAAAGTAGCTGTGTGTGGAAACAAAGATCGATCTAAGCCGTAGTAGTAGTAGTAGAGAGAGAGAGAGAGAGAGAGAGAGAGAGAGAGAGAGAGAGAGAGTTGCGACTGCAAGTATCCTCAGTTCAAGCCAGTCGCTATTACTTAAAACAGAATCGTCTTAAACAACATCATATTTCCTGTAGTGACGTGTTTACCGCGGCGCCTGGAATACTGACTCCGCTATTTTTTTGTCTCCATGTCACTAGTGGGCGGTATATTGGAATTAGCATCGTCAACTATATTTTAAGAAGATACTGTTTCATTCATGGTTTGGATGACATCCATTTACACTACTCAAGTTTTCTCGGTAGTAATGCCAGTCATTAAATAGATGTTATAATACTTTCCATAGGATAAGAACAGTACGAAGTTTTATTACTTCATATATGACACTGCCTTCAGCACTTCCTTTAGATATTGAACTTACGGCATTAAAGTATTACATCAGTGAAAATTCCTAGCAGATTAAAACTGTGTGCCAAACCGAGACTCGAACTCGAGACCTTCGCCTTACGCGGGCAAGTGCTCTAACACCTGAGCTACCCAAGCACGACTCACGACCCGCCCTCACAGCTTCAATTCTGCCAGTACCTCCTCTCCTACCTTTCAAACTTCACAGAAGCTCTTCTGCGACCTTGCAGAACTAGCACTCATGGAAGAAAGGAAATTGCGGAGACATGACTTAGCCACAGCCGGGGGGATGTTTCCAGAATGAGACATGCACTCTGCAGCGGAGTGTGCGCCGATATGAAACTTCCTGGCAGATTAAAACTGTGTGCCAGACCGAGACTCGAACTCGAGACCTTCGCCTTACGCGGGCAAGTGCTGTAACTCCTGAGCTACCCAAGCACGACTCACGACCCGCCCTCACAGCTTCAATTCTGCCAGTACCTCGTCTCCTACCTTCCAAACTATCGGTGCACACTCCGCTGCAGAGTGAAAATCTCATTCTGGAAACATCCCCCAGGCTGTGGCTAAGCCATGTCTCCGCATATCCTTTCTTTTACGAGTGCTAGTTCTGCAAGTTTCGCATGAGAGCTTCTGTGAAGTTTGGAAGGTAGGAGACGAGGTACTGCCAGAATTGGAGCTGTGAGGGCGTGTCGTGAGTCGTGCTTGGGTAGCTCAGGTGGTAGAGCACTTGCCTGAGGAAGGAAAAGATCCTGAGTTCGAGTCTCGGTCTAGCACACAGTTTTAATCTGCCAGGAAGTTTCATATCGGCGCACACTCCGCTGCAAAGTGAAAATCTCATTCTGTATTACATCAGTTTTCACCTCCTGTATAAATTGACATCTGTCTTGAAAGTATGTTCCTTTTCGTCTGAGTGTCTTAGATATTAGCTCCATAACGGACGGCAACAATCATAGAGAGACAAAGGCTTTTCTCTGCTTGTCGCGTAACAATGTTAGGCCAGTTAGTTGGAATGACTGCTTTGCGTATCTTAAGTATGCGCACACCAATTAGTAGAGATTAATAGGAAGTGCCCACCCTTCCGCCTTTATGATTTCTTAAAATCTGCTGGGAACATTTTCAGTGAGGTGTCTGAATGTCTGTGGAGGAATGTCAGCCCGTTCTTCTTCAAGGGCCTAAATCAGAGGAGGTAGTGATGTTGGATCTGGGGCCTGGAGCGAAGTCGATTTTCTAAGTAATCCCTAAGATCTTCTACTCGGGTCAGGTCGGGACTCTGGGCCAGTCCGTTCCAGGAGTGTTACTTTCCACACACCATAGAATCTCAGAGCTGCTTTATGACAGGGTGCATTATCATGTTGATAAAAACAATCATCGTCTCAGTACTCTTCCTCTGCTGCATGCAGTACACAATGTAAAATTTGTTCTTACGATGATCCGCACTTCGCATCTCCTTAAGCGCAGCAAGATGACCACATCCCAACCACGTAAAACATGCCCATGCCGTAACACCACCTATCTCGTACTTCACTATTGACACAACATATGAAGGCAGATAACATTTTACAGGTAACACCCAAACCCAGACTCTTCCATCGGATCGCCATAGGCGATAGCGTGATTCCTTACTGCAAATCACTCGTTTTCTGTCATCCATTGTCCAGTGGAGTCATTCTTTAGACCTCGTCAAGCGTCGCGCAGCTGCAGCGTATGATCAGCTGTTCCACCATTAAACCCCATTCCTTTTAACTCCCTACGCAGTCATTGTGGTAACTGGACTACTCGTAGCACTTTTCGCTGATTTCATGCGATTCTTTAGTAACAATTTCCGCAATGCTCGTTGGTCCCTGTCGCTGGTATATGATGTCTGCCTGGTCTGGATTAAGCTGTGGTTGTTCCTTCGCCTTTCCACTTCATAGCTACATCATCGACGGTCTACTTGGGCGGTTTCAGAAGGGTTGAAACGTCTCTAATGAATTTGTTACTAAGGTTACATTCAATGACAATTTACATCCGAAGTCACCGAGCACTCCTGACGAACTCATTCTGTTGTTACTGCTTCTTACTGAGAACATAATACACCCCGCCTCCATTTAAGAACGTCATCCGCCTTCTTTTGTACTGGCGGGTCCTCCTGTCATGGCGTTTAGAGGTCAATTCTGCCTTACCTGGGGTCGTCGGGACACTTTTGATGAGATAGTGTTTATCTGTTGACTGTAGTAGAAAACGTTAAGGGCCTCACATACAGCTGAAGGATCATAAAAATCATCGGTCGTGCGATCGCACGTGTGTGGGCGTATCGCATATCGCAGCGAACGATCGCTTGCTGCTCGTAGTTTCCAAGCAGCATGATGAATCCCGTGAGACGAATCGTCCATGTATAGCAAGATGGCTGTCTATCTGTGACTCTTTTGTGCATTTATTAAGCGTTAATGTGTTTTTTTTTCTGCTACGCCTTCGCGGAGTAAAGGCCTAACGCTAAGATTTATGGATATTCAGGGAGCACCAATCATTCTGAAAAGGGAAGTTGACGTTGGAGCTATTACCATCATAAAGAAGGAATACAGATTTAGAAAAATAGTGATATCGTAATATACTGGGCTCCAGCTGGTGATTTTGAGTTATTTATGAAACAATTAGAACCATTATTAAAGATTTTAACTGTTAAACAGAATGAGGTTACACTAATTGGACGTTTTAATTTAAATGCAGCCGCAACCATTCCTATGTCCCTTGTCATGGTATATAATCTCTCCCTAATCTAATTTCCATCAACAGCTGTAGAAGGCGGCGTAATAATGCTATTGATATAGTCATATTGAGATTTTAAATCCACTTTGTAAATACCTATAAACTACAAGACTAATAAATGAAAAAGGAATTAAAAAGATGAATTTGAGAAAAACAGGCCGAAAGGTGTACACAAAACAACTGGCGTCAACTAAAACTTTTTTATTTTTATTTTATTCCTTTATTTATTTATTTTTCCAATTTACAGTCGACATACGATGATCAAGCGCCAATGCTGCTAAACACAGCACTACGATGATTCCCATTGCAGAACTTCGCTACACAGGGGCGTCGAAAGTACTGACTCAAATTGCTTGGTAAATCGGTCGTGTATGGCGATGTCGAAGCGAGTGACCGACTGCAGCCGATATGTTACTAGTGAATCATAGCTCGCGATTAGGGCACCTTATGCCCACCTGTAATTCTGGTTACAGATGTTCGGTCGTTGGCTGTATTGGTAGAACGTGATACCCGTCTGGCTCTGCGTATCTGCATATCATAATGAAGGTGTTAGCATTGGTTATTATACGAGGGCAGTTCAATAAGTAATGCAACACATTTTTTTTCTGAAACAGGGGTTGTTTTATTCAGCATTGAAATACACCAGGTTATTCCCCAATCTTTTAGCTACACAACACTATTTTTCAACGTAATCTCCATTCAATGCTACGGCCTTACGCCACCTTGAAATGAGGGCCTGTATGCCTGCACGGTACCATTCCACTGGTCGATGTCGGAGCCAACGTCGTACTGCATCAATAACTTCTTCATCATCCGCGTAGTGCCTCCCACGGATTGCGTCCTTCATTGGGCCAAACATATGGAAATCCGACGGTGCGAGATCGGGGCTGTAGGGTGCATGAGGAAGAACAGTCCACTGAAGTTTTGTGAGCTCCTCTCGGGTGCGAAGACTTGTGTGAGGTCTTGCGTTGTCATGAAGAAGGAGAAGTTCGTTCAGATTTTTGTGCCTACGAACACGCTGAAGTCGTTTCTTCAATTTCTGAAGAGTAGCGCAATACACTTCAGAACACATCTCGAACGAGTGTGTTCGCACGCTCCGCCATTGCAGGAGTCACAGCTGTGCACGGCCGGCCCGCACGCGGGAGATCAGACAGCCTTGCTTGACCTTGCGGCGATGATGACACACGCTTTGCCCAACGACTCACCGTGCTTTTGTCCACTGCCAGATCACCGTAGACATTCTGCAAGCGCCTATGAATATCTGAGATGCCCTGGTTTTCCGCCAAAAGAAACTCGATCACTGCCCGTTGTTTGCAACGCACATCCGTTACATACGCCATTTTAACAGCTCCGTACAGCGCTGCCACCTGTCGGAAGTCAATGAAACTATACGAGACGAAGCGGGAATGTTTGAAAATATTCCACAAGAAATTTCCGGTTTTTTCAACCAAAATTGGCCGAGAAAAAAAATGTGTTGCATTACTTATTGAACTGCCCTCGTAGTATAAGGTATTCAGATATAGTTATTTCTGGGCAGCGCTACTTTAAGTGGTTATTGGTCAGTGCCCGATGAGAAATCCGAAGGCCAGGGCTTAATCCCAGTTGGTCCTAAGATGTTTCTTCTCTTTCTGACTTATCGCAACTTTCCCCCTGCCGATGAGTTGTTTATGTGAAAAAATTCTAAGTTACTCAGTGGATCTAAGTCCACGTTGATTGTCCTGCTATAGCTCAAGCGAGTGAGTTATCTGCAAAGTCGGAGGAAGGTAAAAGTATACCACGCTCAGTAAACCACTGTCTTTTTTCAAAACAACAGTCGATTTCGCAGCGCCTTCGCCTTTTTATAATGGTACGTCCAAAGTGATGAGGAGTAGCAGGAACTGAAATGAGCGACAAATTCGACATCGAAGTTGGGGACCACGAAGCAGACGAAGTGAACAAATTTTGCTACCTTAAGAGCCAAATAATACACAACCGGCGAAGCAAGGAAGACATAAAAAGCAGACTAGCACAGGAAAAGAAGTCATTCCTGGCCAAAAGAAGTCTATAAGTCCACAAACATTGGACTCAACTTGAGCAAGAAATTTCTGAAAATGTTGCTTTGGAGCACAACAGTGTAAGAAAGTGAAGTGTGGGCTGTAAGAAAACACAAGATGAGAAGCGAAGAGATCGAAATGAGGTGCTATAGTGGAGTGTCGAATTTTAGGTGGAATGTAAGGTAAGAACTGAGGAGGTTCTCCGCATAATTGGCAGGGATAGAAACATCTGGAAAACACTGCGAAGATGTGAGGACAAGATAACAGAACATGTATTAGACCTCAAGGGATAACTTTCATTGTATTTCACGAATCTGTATAGAGTAAAAACTGTATTCAAATACAGACTGGAATATGTACAGCAAATAACTGAGGAAGTTGGTTGCAAGTACTACTCTGAGATGAAGTGGTTGACACAGGAGAGGAATTCTTGACGGTTCGCATCAAATCGGCCAGAAAGGAGACTGATGGTCTAAAAAATGTTCCGAAGACATACTTCCATAAATTATCTCCTCCATTTCTCGCTATGTTCTGCTTCGTACGACGTAGCATGACATTCATGGCCTTTTATACCTCAGTTCATCCTGTTTTACTAGTCATATGTATTAAGTGCCTGTGTTACAGTAATCTAAACCACCATTATTAACAACAACGTGAATTAGTTCACGTTAGTGAGAAAATTGAAACTCATCTTTACAAGCAAGTGTATACTGGACGTTCTTTATCGTATCGGACTGAAACTTAACTAAAAGGTTAATATTCGAGTTCTGTCTCGGAAATGAGAGTGTGTTGCAAATGCTCCAT
This sequence comes from Schistocerca cancellata, assembly GCF_023864275.1. NCBI lineage: Eukaryota > Metazoa > Arthropoda > Insecta > Orthoptera > Acrididae > Schistocerca > Schistocerca cancellata. The sequence goes on along the minus strand of NC_064631.1, from coordinate 201,173,026 downwards.
TACTGCGACCGCTCGATAAACTGAACACCAGAATGAAATTTATATAAAACGTTACAGCCTAACTTAAAGTGGTATGTATCCAATACATATACTGCTTGCTGAAAGCAGGTGGATGAAGTACAGTATTATAGAACCGGCTGTATGACTAAGGTATCAAATTTCAGTTTAAAAAAAGAAAAAATGTGTAATGAACCGCTTCAAAAGCGGACACTAGTTTCCGACCAGAATTTTTAGTAGCGCATAAACTCACTCTTTGCACAAATTATCTCATCTTCCTGGAAAGGAAGTCATAAATAATTTAGAAGGAATCCAATATATCTAGCAGAATGCTATGTATGCAATTACTGTTCATTATTTATAATTTTGGGTGCTTTTTTTCAGTGGCGCCACCAAAACTGCTTGTGGAAATACACGTCGGCGACGGCACAACGGTGCATTCCCGAACTATTATAACTGGGTGGAAAATGTTGCTCGACTGTAAGTCCCCTGTCCTGCTCTGACCTTATTATCGGGTTGTTTTTCACCACCCTGTATATGCTTAGTGTCAAGCTCCATTATTTCATAAGTTAGTGGTTTTTACATGATTGTCTTTTGAGGGTATTTCAAGACGTACAACTTCAATCTCTGAGACTAGCGAATTTAAAACGAATCATCGACATTTACTGCGTACACACACACACACACACACACACACACACAGAGAGAGAGAGAGAGAGAAAGAGAGAGAGAGAGCTCTCCAATCCAAACAAATCTAATGTTATGTGTTTAAACAGGCAAACATTGCCTGTAATGTTTAATGTCACCACCGACGACCAGTGCCCTGAATCAGTCACAACCATCAAATTTTAAGGGTTCCAACAGGTGCTATTTAAAGTGTAACAACCACACTAATCACGCTCGGGAGAAGACAGATGTCAAACTAATAGTTAGTGGAATGTTACGGAAGTTTATCAGCAGAAGAGGTCCAATAAAATACTTTCCTCTGGTTGCTTCTCGAGAGATGAAACCAAGGGAGATGGCGCAGTGGTTAGACACTGGACTCGCATTCGGAAATATGGCGGTTCAAATTTCAGTACAGCCAGTTATATATAGGTTTCTATAATTTCCATCGCCTTAACCAAATGCTGGGATAATCGCGTTGGAAAACAACGGCGATATCAGTCACAATGGCTCTGAGCACTATGGGACTTAACTTCTGAAGTCATCAGTCCCGTAGAACTTAGAACTACTTAAACTACTTAAACCCAACCTAAGGACATCACACACATCCTTGCCCGAGGCAGGATTCGAACCTGCGACCGTAGCGGTCTCGCGGTTCCAGACTGACGCGCCTAGAACCGCTCGGCCACTCCAGCCGGCTCAGTCACAATTCTCTCCCAATATTAGTGTGTGCTCCAACTCTAATGAGCGTGACGGGATTACAGCTTAATCTTCCTTCCTTAGTTCTTTCAGTGATGAATCCTTACAAAGTTGTAATAAACTAAAAATAAAGGGTTCTACGACCAGATCAGTTGTTTTGTCACAAGATTTTACAGTCAATGCAAGGGTGTCATAGTTATCGTAAAAACCACGGTGAGAGAAACAACAAATCATTGTTAGTACATTAAGGAAAGATGTACTCTCAAAATTCCAGGAACACTCGCTCTAGGATAAGTGGACAGATTAATTTTTTCCACAAATATATCGCTGAATGACTACGGCTGTAAACTCAAAGAAATTGCAAGGAGCTCTGTAGGTCATTCTATAAGCCGCGACATCTGCGAATAGAACTGGAAAAGGAAATGATACCGTGACACTGTGAATCGAGTCATGTAGCTTTGGGATTATACATATATGACGAGTGGTCATATTATTTTAATTATCACCTCGAAAAATTCAAGGTTCGACCAGGAAACTTTGTGAAACTATTAGTCCTCTGTATATTTACCCTTCAATTGGACACATTTTGCCGAACGGTGGCGGAGGCTTTTGGTTTAGAAGGTTTGCATTTTAGATGGTCCTGAACGTATCTCAGAACTACCTCAACTTTATTCTGCAAATGTCTGATACGGGATGATTTGGGGGACAAAGAGAGAGATCACCAGGGCCACATCAGCAGAACTGTAGAATTTTATAGCCCAAAAAAGCAGCATGTGTGAATTAGTCGTGTACAGAATAACCTGGGGTATCGTCGTGGAGCTGTGCTTCCTCTGGAGAGCCTTCCGCTACCCCGTCGGTGAATTTCGGTGCTATGTTTCCGCGACTGTTTAGCCTCTACGAGCGCTATCTGTTAGCACCACACCATGTCAGCCCCTAAAGCACTCATTTCATCGTGCCTGGTGATGGTTGGGTATTCGCCACAGTCGGGGTTGGTGATTCCACTTGTTCCCACTGCCTACTTTGCTTTGTCTCAGAGTCTTAGTGATACACTCAGTGCCCATCCATGGTGATTCCACAGCTAAAGATGCCATATGGGCTGTTGTTACACAGCTGGAGCAATTCCGCTGCTTCCTCGGTTCGGTGGACTTTTGGAGTGGATGTGAGCAGTCCCGCAATATTTGTCGTGTTCAAAATCTCGTCCAAGATATTGAAAACTGATCCATGACTGATTTTCGCTTGTTCCATTATCGCCTCGTTTGTAATACAATGGTCTTCGAACACCAGGTCCTCCTTTCGCATTAAAAGAGGTGATTGGTAGTGAGAAGTAGCATTATAGGACTTTTAGAACAGGTTATGTTAATTGGGTGGTGTTGCTCAATCAAAAAGGGATACGAAATTTTACGTAAAGGATATAATACACGCCTGTGATGATTATAATTAATATCTCTCACTATAGCTCTCCTAATAACGCACTCTCTTTCACCACATGAAGTGCATTTTTCTTTAGTGCCAACTAATAAGACATGTTAATTTTCTGTGAGTAAGAATGTTGGTTCATGGTGTGGGTTCCTGTAGTCATGTCCTAGTTCATGAACCACGGGCAACGTATTAGTGGCCAAGTAAGTGGTCCCGACAGTCGGGATACCAGTTACTTTGGAATAAGGCTGGGCATCTCGGACATATTCTGAGTCGTGGTCACCTTTGTGCTCATACGGCAAAGACTACCAAATCCACCGGTTAGTCCCTCAGCCGTTAGGGGTAAAACCCAATGGGAATCGGGGCAAGTAAGGCTAGCAACCTGCTTCCCTGGTACTTTAAATATGATGCTGGCAACAATCAGAGCAAAATGCCTCGGACCTATGGAGGTGACGGAGTCCCACCTCTAACTGACAATCCAGGGACTCCTAAGATACGACTTGGCAAACAAATGGTAATGAGATGGGGAGCTATTAATATCAATGGGGGCTACTCTGGGAAGAAGGTAGAGCTGGCAGAGGCTGCAAGTAAGATGGGGCTGGACGTTCTAGCTGTTAGTGACATTCGGGTAAGGGGTGAGAAAGAAGAGGAAGTGGGAGAATACAAGGTCTACCTGTCAGGAGTCAAAGCAGGAATAGCACAATGGGGTGTAGGGCTTTACATCAGGAAAGAAATGGAACCCAGCGTAGTTGCAATAATGTATGTAAACGAACGACTGATGTGGATAGATTTGACAGTGTCTAGCAAGAAAATTAGGATTGTGTCAGTATATTCGCATTGTGAAGGGACAGATCAAGATAAGATGGATAGTTTTTATGAGGCACTCAGTGATGTAGTTGTTAGAGTAAAGGACATGGACAGTGTTCTGCTCATGGGTGATTTTAACGCCAGGATTGGAAATCGAACAGAAGGGTATGAAAAGGTTATGGGTAAATTTGGAGAGGATATGGAGGCCAACAGGAACGGGAAACAACTCTTGGATTTCTGTGCCAGTATGGGCTTAGTAATCACAAACTCCTTTTTTAAACATAAGAACATTCACCAGTATACTTGGGAAGGCAGGGGAACCAGATCTGTCATTGACTATATAATAACAGATCAGGAATTCAGGAAGGCTGTGAGGGACACACGTGTATTCAGGGGATTCTTTGATGACACTAATCATTATTTAATCTGCAGTGAAATTGGGATTGTGAGGCCGAAAGTGCAGGAGGTCAGGTCCATATGTAGGAGGATAAGAGTGGAGAAACTTCAGGAATAGGAAATCAGGCACAAGTAAATAACAGCGATCTCAGAAAGGTACCAGTTAGTTGAATGTAGTCAATTACAGTCATTGGAAAAGGAATGGACAAGGTACAGGGACACAGTACTAGAAGTGGCTAAAGAATGTCTTGGAACAGCAGTGTGTAAAAGTAGGATGAAGCAAACAGCTTGGTGGAATGATACAGTCAAGGCAGCCTATAAAAGGAAAAAGAAGGAGTATCAAAAATGGCTACATACCAGAACCCAGGTAGACAGAGAAAGTTATGTTGAAGAAAGAAACAAAGCCAAACAGATAATTGCAGCATCGAAGAAGAAATCGTGGGAAGACTTTGGAAACAGGTTGGAGACTATGGGGCAAGCTACTGGAAAACCGTTCTGGAGTGTAATTAGTAGTCTTCGAAAGGGAGGTAAGAAGGAAATGACAAGTATTTTGGACAGGTCAGGAAAACTGCTGGTGAACCCTGTGGATGCCTTGGGCAGATGAAGGGAGTATTTTGAAGAGTTGCTCAATGCAGGTGAAAATGCGATCAGTAATGTTTCAGATTTCGAGGTATAATGGGATAGGAATGATGATGGAAATAGGATCACATTTGAGGAAGTGGAAAAAATGGTCAATAGATTTCAGTGCAATAAAGCGGTTGGGGTGGATGAAATTAAGTCGGAACTCATCAAATACAGTGGAATGTCAGGTCTTAAATGGCTACATAGGATAATTGAAATGGCCTGGGAGTCGGGACAGGTTCCATCAGACTGGACAAAAGCAGTAATCACACCAATCTTTAAACATGGAAACAGAAAAGATTGTAACAACTACAGAGGTATCTCTTTATTCAGCGTTGTGGGTAAAATCTTCTCAGGTATTGTTGAAATGAAAGTGCGAGTATTAGTTGAGGACCAATTGGATGAAAATCAGTGTGGGTTTACGCCTCTTAGAGGTTGTCAGGACCAGATCTTTAGCTTACGGCAAATAATGGAGAAGTGTTATGAGTGGAACAGGGAATTGTATCTATGCTTTATAGATCTAGAAAAGGCATATGACCGGGTTCCAAGGAGGAAGTTATTGTCTGTTCTACAAGATTATGGAATAGGAGGCAAACTTTTGCAAGCAATTAAAGGTCTTTACATGGATAGTCAGGCAGCAGTTAGAGTTGACGGCAAATTGAGTTCATGGTTCAGAGTAGTTTCAGGGGTAAGACAAGGCTGCAACCTGTCTCCACTGTTGTTCATATTACTTATGGATCATATGTTGAAAACAATAGACTGGCTGGGTGAGATTAAGATGTGTGATACAAAATAAGCAGTCTTGCATATGCGGATGACTTAGTTGTGATGGCAGATTCGATTGAAAGTTTGCAAAGTAATATTTCAGAGCTAGATCAGAAATGTAAGGACTATGGTATGAAGATTAGCATCTCCAAAACGAAAGTAATGTCAGTGGGAAAGAAATATAAACGGATTGAGTGCCAAATAGGAGGAACAAAGTTAGAACAGGTGGACGGTTTTAAGTACTTAGGATGCATATTCTCACAGGATGGCAACATAGTTGTCAGTAGCCTGTTTATGTTTTCTTTATGTAAGTAGGCTGTTTATGTTTTTCTTATTGGCAACGTTACGTAGCGCTCTATATGAAAATCACTGGCTGTGCTGTGTGCAGTCTGTGGCTAGTTTGCATTGTTGTCTGCCATTGTAGTGTTGGGCAGCGGCAGCTGGAAGTGAACAGCGCGTAGCGTTGCGCAGTTAGAGGTGAGCCGCCAGCAGTGGTGGATGTGTCGAAGGAAATGGCGGAGTTTTGAAAGTACATATATTATGACTTTTGATGATATTAAGGTAAATACATTGTTTGTTCTCTATTAAAATCTTTCATTTGCTAACTATCCCTATCAGTAGTTAGTGCCTTCTGTAGTTTGAATCTTTTATTTAGCTGGCAATAGTGGCGCTCGCTGTATTGCAGTAGTTCGAGTAATGAAGATTTTTGTGAGGTAAGTTATTTGTGAAAGGTGTAGTTTAATGTTACTCAGGGCCATTCTTTTGCAGGGATCTTTGATAGTCAGATTGCGTTGCGCTAAATAATATTGTGTGTCAGGTTAAGCACAGTCGTGTATAAATTTGTTCTAAGGGGACGTTACATAGTGAAAGAACTGGAAGCGAGGTGTAGCAAAGCTAATGCAGTGAGCGCTCAGCTACGATCTACTCTCTTCTGCAAGAAGGAAGTCAGTACCAAGACTAAGTTATCTGTGCACCGTTCAATCTTTCGACCAACTTTGTTGTATGGGAGCGAAAGCTGGGTGGATTCAGGTTACCTTATCAACAAGGTTGAGGTTACGGATATGAAAGTAGCTAGGATGATTGCAGGTACTAGTAGATGGGAACAATGGCAGGAGGGTGTCCACAATGAGGAAATCAAAGATAAACTGGGAATGAACTCTATAGATGTAGCAGTCAGGGCGAACAGGCTTAGATGGTGGGGTCATGTTACACGCATGGGAGAAGCAAGGTTACCCAAGAGACTCATGGATTCAGCAGTAGAGGGTAGGAGGAGTCGGGGCAGACCGAGGAGATTCGGTTAAGAATGATTTTGAAGTAATAGGTTTAACATCAGAAGAGGCACCGATGTTAGCACTGAATAGGGGATCATGGAGGAACTGTATAAGGGGGGCTATGCTCCAGACTGAACGCTGAAAGGCATAATCAGTCTTAAATAATGATGATCATGATGATAAGAATGACAAGTAAAATGTAAACTTTCACGGCCAGAATTGTCACAATTAATAAAATACCATGACATAATAAAATGGAATATTTTATTAAGTGAAATGATGACCAGTAATTCATCTATAAATGTCCGTTGCATGCTCAATGGTCATGCTGCATCGGAGAAAACATTAAGCCCCATCATGAATCTAATTCATCAAATGATACGCAAGATCCGACCCACGGTTTGATGACATGATTCAGTCTTCATTATTTCCTTTGAGAGGTGGCATGAGCCCCCTCTCATATTTCTGTCTTACTCTAATTCGGTTTTCCTCTCGAATTGCATGCAGTGAAAAGTTGCTATTCCTTCACACACGGTCTTCCCACGCAGCGTCTCTCGTCACCCGCGTGGTCCGGTGACAGGTGAGTTCTACTGATCTTGAAAGGGTTATGCCAACGGGTGTGAGGGAGTCGAGTGGATGCTTTCCAGACGCCGAGAGCGAGGGCGACACGCCCAAAGAGGCGTGACGGAACGGCTGAGCTAGAGATTCCGTTACTTTACAGTGAAAACACTTCCTGACGGGCTACCAGCGAGGCGTGGGAATGACTTGTGTCCCAGGCAGTCTTGGCGGGTAAATTCCCGCGTTTTCTGCAAAATCGTAACTGTGATTGGCTTGCTCATGGGATAGCTCCGTGACGTAGCAAAATCGACGCAGAAATTGGCGCCAAGTATCTCCATTGGTGGAATAGTAGTGCGTCGGCAATAGAGTGGAATTTTCCGCCGGTTTCGAGTTGCTAATTGGAACGATTAACCACGGCCACTGTCGTGGGGGCGGGAATGTTCTGTGTTCGGCTGGAATGGGTGCTCTTGTGGAGTCGGCTCTCGCCTTTCGGTCGGAGTAGGTTACAAGACTGAGCTCTCGCTGCTCTGGACAGACTGCCTTCTGTTGGCTGTCTAATATACTTTCATTTAATTGTAACTCTTTGACGAAGTTGCTGAAGTTTCGACTTCAACGTAACTTTCCGAGTACAGTTGGCAATTGAGCGTTCTGCGTACAAGCGGCCTATGTTGTCCGTCTTGAGCAGTTTTGGCTAAAGTTGACTGTACCAGAGTTACTGTGTGACTTCTCTTGTTAAAATCACTCACTGTACCGTCAGTGATTGTGTAACGAGCCTTCTTTGTCTCCCTCAGACGCGTATTTGTGTTGCTAGGAAGTCTTTAGTCTGGAACAACCAGACCAGGAGAATTTGTTTCGGGCTATACTCACGACTTTATCATCACCACGACGGGACGTCGAAGCAACCAGCCATCGCCTCCGGTATGCCAGATAGTGTCCTTGCAGTTAAGAAGACAGCTTGGTAATGTATGTCCGCAGCACCGGCAAATCAGGGAATTTTGTTAGGTGATAATCAGAGCTCAGGAGAGCGTGCCTGTTCGTCTTTTCTAACTTTGTTCTGTCTTGGGTGTTCATTGTCTGAGTTATCACTACTGTAGCAGCAATTAATGTTGGGTTGGCTGGGTGTTTCTCTTAAGATTTGAGTTGCAAGGAATTGGCTCCACATACCACTTGGTCATAAATGTCACAATCTAGTTTATGGACAACTTCACCTTCACAGCATTTACTTGAGTATCCAATTTGATGTACTGTAAATGTTTCATGTGTTTTGTTTATTATTTTGAGTTTAGTCACAATAAATCAAATTGTTATTTTGGACAGAACTTTCTTCTGTTAATCGGTAGAGCAACCCTTTCATTTCTCACTTTGTTAATGAAACTTTCCTTTATCTAATTAATTTCTATCCAATTCAATTATTGCTGGTGCCAAACTCTTTTCTACTCCACTTGCAGGGTCGATTACAGTCAGTTCGTGTTTCTTCTTAATCCATGTGCAACAGCAAAAGTCGGAGTTAGAAAAGGGGGGGTGGGGCTTAGAGCATCATTTCCATATGAAGATTCGAGAAGAATTTAGTGTTAAATACACTGCTAGCCCCGGTACCTCGCACCTTTACAAGTATTATGAAATCCTTCACAAATTCTGATATTTAATTACCTCTGGAGGGGGGGGGGTGTAAGATATGATCACTAATCAGGAGCTTTCATTGATAAACATAAAATTTATTACAAAAAGTATATTATTTTCGAGTGGAAATGATAAGAAAAGCTAATTACTGTAGTTCACTATATCATATCACAATATAATTTTATCCGTCTGGATATCATGTCAGCAGTGGTATCTCTCTCGATGAGGAACAAGGTAAAATGATTAGACAGGAAAAGGGGATTATGTGAGAGAGCTTGACCGTTGCGGGAATAAAATTACGATAGCGCTTGCAAAGAAATGGGAATAATAAGCACGCAGACTACATCGATAGGAACAAAATGGTCTCACGTCCGCATTTTTACGTGACTTTACACAAAATTTTTCACACGATTTTCGGATCACTGCAAAGCAAACTTACTATTTCTAGCGTGAACACAGATCTCTATCATTGAACTCCGCTATAACAACTTGCCATGTGGTCTCAAGATCGCACACACAGCAACAAAATTCTTTGTGCGGAAAAATTATTCACAGGGAAATACACTCCTGGAAATGGAAAAAAGAACACATTGACACCGGTGTGTCAGACCCACCATACTTGCTCCGGACACTGCGAGAGGGCTGTACAAGCAATGATCACACGCACGGCACAGCGGACACACCAGGAACCGCGGTGTTGGCCGTCGAATGGCGCTAGCTGCGCAGCATTTGTGCACCGCCGCCGTCAGTGTCAGCCAGTTTGCCGTGGCATACGGAGCTCCATCGCAGTCTTTAACACTGGTAGCATGCCGCGACAGCGTGGACGTGAACCGTATGTGCAGTTGACGGACTTTGAGCGAGGGCGTATAGTGGGCATGCGGGAGGCCGGGTGGACGTACCGCCGAATTGCTCAACACGTGGGGCGTGAGGTCTCCACAGTACATCGATGTTGTCGCCAGTGGTCGGCGGAAGGTGCACGTGCCCGTCGACCTGGGACCGGACCGCAGCGACGCACGGATGCACGCCAAGACCGTAGGATCCTACGCAGTGCCGTAGGGGACCGCACCGCCACTTCCCAGCAAATTAGGGACACTGTTGCTCCTGGGGTATCGGCGAGGACCATTCGCAACCGTCTCCATGAAGCTGGGCTACGGTCCCGCACACCGTTAGGCCGTCTTCCGCTCACGCCCCAACATCGTGCAGCCCGCCTCCAGTGGTGTCGCGACAGGCGTGAATGGAGGGACGAATGGAGACGTGTCGTCTTCAGCGATGAGAGTCGCTTCTGCCTTGGTGCCAATGATGGTCGTATGCGTGTTTGGCGCCGTGCAGGTGAGCGCCACAATCAGGACTGCATACGACCGAGGCACACAGGGCCAACACCCGGCATCATGGTGTGGGGAGCGATCTCCTACACTGGCCGTACACCACTGGTGATCGTCGAGGGGACACTGAATAGTGCACGGTACATCCAAACCGTCATCGAACCCATCGTTCTACCATTCCTAGACCGGCAAGGGAACTTGCTGTTCCAACAGGACAATGCACGTCCGCATGTATCCTGTGCCACCCAACGTGCTCTAGAAGGTGTAAGTCAACTACCCTGGCCAGCAAGATCTCCGGATCTGTCCCCCATTGAGCATGTTTGGGACTGGATGAAGCGTCGTCTCACGCGGACTGCACGTCCAGCACGAACGCTGGTCCAACTGAGGCGCCAGGTGGAAATGGCATGGCAAGCCGTTCCACAGGACTACATCCAGCATCTCTACGATCGTCTCCATGGGAGAATAGCAGCCTGCATTGCTGCGAAAGGTGGATATACACTGTACTAGTGCCGACATTGTGATGCTCTGTTGCCTGTGTCTATGTGCCTGTGGTTCTGTCAGTGTGATCATGTGATGTATCTGACCCCAGGAATGTGTCAATAAAGTTTCCCCTTCCTGGGACAATGAATTCACGGTGGTCTTATTTCAATTTCCAGGAGTGTATTTATTTAGCACACGAATTAAAAAACAAAGGGGGGGGGAGGGGTAGAAATCACTAAAGACAAATTTGATTAGAATAAGAGCTTAAGGCCTTACTTAGAGCGTGTACCCGGCAGGTCGAAATGTATGAAACTTGAATAACTGACAAAGCATAAGCACAAAGTCTAAAGCGACAGAAAACTAAGTGAATTCCACACCCAATAAGTAGGAATATATGCAGAGAATTTACTGGGGAACAAGAAAACATCGGTGCTTTCAGGTTTATTGATTTCCTAACTCAAACACATCATAACTTAATCTATTTTCGTGTCCACTAGGAATACGCATTCTTAACGACCAAGGGTTGGAACATGGCTCTTCGACACGAAGTCAACCTCCGTCCCTTGTTCTAATTTATTAGAAGAGGGAGGTGGCGCCCCCTCAACTAGCCAATGAGGATGGGCGGAATAGCCGCAAGAGCTACTTGCTATTTTAACAGACAAACTGAACGAGGCGAGAAGGCTCGTGTTTCGCTAAAACTGGTTCAGGAAAATCTCTTTGCGACACCAAAAATACGTAAAAAGCAAAATTCCAAAGATTGGAATTGCTACCTGTGAGAATAAATAAAGGGGCTTCTTCGGCTTCCTCAAAGCTTTCTAACTACTCACCCTAGTTTTCAAATTTAACGGTCAAGGCGGAAAAAAAGAAACCATTATCACCACAAAAGAGAGACTGCTGTATTTAAGGAAAAATAAAACAAAACAGCCGGCTCCTATCCTCCCTCCAGTATTAGTGTGATTTTGATGTAGCAAATTAAGTGCAACAAGATCATGCCATCGCAAGATTGAAAATGAAATAAATTATGAAAAGAGTGCGAGGCAAGCGCTCGTCTTTCACTATTCTTCACAGAGAGATGTTCTACCACTTCGTTCTTCGTCATTCAGATTTGTTTCACCAAACTGGAAAGTCTGTGCCCCGATTGTGTATTGTTGCCGTATACTTCCATCGTGGATTGTTGCAGCGTTGTTGCCCTTCGAACGCTGCAAACGAATTGTCGCGCGATGCTCCACTTTACCAACGGAGAGCGCCATTTTGTTTTGCCTCCTATAGCCGCGTGGTACAGTACTGTGACGTCGAGATTTCAATGTATGCGATATCTGCAAACAAATTCCTCAAGCAAACAAAAAATCAAATACATAACTTCATTTTTCGTTATGATAATTAAAACTTTACGACTACCCTTCGTAGATGTAGGAGGTCACCAGCAGCACATCCTGGAAAATCTCGTACTCTTAGTTTCGTTCCACGAATAATCACAGTGTGTTGAGCTACTGAAAACATGTTTTTTTCAGGTAGGCTGGTGTTCCTGTGTCCTAAGAGAGGCAAGCCTGCCAGTGCCCGCGCTCTTCCCTCGCTACTTCGACTTTCGTTCCGAGCACGACGCGCTGCCTATGTACCCACCTCGTGATGGGGCATCTCGAGCGCTCAGCCGCCACAGACGCGCCGCTAATTAAGCATGCCTGCAATAGTCCTCCCACTACACATCCGCCCTTGCGTCCTCTTCCCACTAAACCGCTGTTCGTAGTCCATGGCTGTCTGGGACTGGCCGAGGAAAGGACTGTGTTCACGCGTGGACCGCCTTCTTTAGTCACCAGATGAACAGAACTCACACCCGCTTTCGTCATACATCAGAGCAAGAGAGAACTTTTCGCTTTACGCAGAGGTGTCGTTATCAGCGGATTATTGTTTTTGTCGTGTAGTAGCAGGAAAGTAACGAATAATTTTGAATTGCAAAATAGTTTTTACATATTTCAAAAGTACTGATGTTGTGCGCGTTTCATCGGTTGGGTGGTTGACTTGGGGGAGGGGACCAAACAGCGGGGTCATCGGTCCCATCGTATTAGGGAAGAATAGGGAAGGAAGTCGGCCGTGCCCATTCAAAGAAATCATCTCGGCATTTGCCTGAAGCGATTTGAGGGAAATCACGGCCGGATGCGGGTTTGAACCGTTCGTCCTTCTGAATGCGAGTGCAGTGTGATAACAACTGCGCCTCCTCGCTCGTTGCGTTTCTTTCAGATTGGTGATACTGCAAAACGTTTTTGAGACGATTTGTTGCCAACCAAAATTAATCCAAAGCATGCGAATGTCTACAAACCACTTTCTCCCTTGTGCCGCGCGGGGTAGCGGCGCAGTCTTGGGCGTCCTGTCACGGTCCGTGCGGCTCCCCCCGTCGGAGGTTCGAGTCCTGCCTCGGACATGAGTGTGTGTGTCGTCCTTAGCGTAAGTTAGTTTAAGTTAGATTAAGTAGTGCGTATGCTTAGGGACCGATGACCTCAGCAGTTTGGTCCCACATGACCTTACCACAAATTTCCAAATTTTTTGCTTCTTCGTTCACAACAGCTGAATACAGGAGGCTGAATTAAAACGTGACGTACTTCTCTCTAAGATGACACGATTGAAGGACATCTAAAAATTACAGTCGCTGGTGAACATATGGAGGAAGTAAAGAACATGATATCTGAACGTCAAAGATTAAAGGAATGTGAAATATATGTCTCCAAAAGGATCACAGAATACAGATTATGGATCACTATTTATCTAAATGTCTTTTCCGATTATGGAGCCGAGTTGTGAGATACTAACGAAAATAAAATTGTAAACAGGATGTCTCAGTAATGGCTTCTTTTTTTAAAAAAATCCACGTTATCTTGTCTACGGTTGTGATGGGATGCAGTTCCACCGCTTCACTCCAAAAACTGGGCACAACCAAAGCAGTGACTCTAAACTGGTAATCCAGCATAAGAGAGGGAAAGTTACTTCATCTGCCGGTAAGGTTTCAAAATGTTCAGATGTGTGTGAAATCTTATGGGACTTAACTGCTAAGGTCATCAGTCCCTAAGCTTACACACTACTTAACCTAAATTATCCTAAGGACAAACACACACACCCAGCCGGCCGCGGTGGTCTAGCGGTTCTGGCGCTGCAGTCCGGAACCGCGAGACTGCTACGGTCGCAGGTTCGAATCCTGCCTCGGGCATGGGTGTGTGTCATGTCCTTAGGTTAGTTACGTTTAAGTAGTTCTAAGTTCTAGGGGACTTATGACCTAAGATGTTGAGTCCCATAGTGCTCCGAGCCATTTGAACCATTTGAACACACACCCATGCCCGAGGGAGGACACGAACCTCCGCCGAAACCAGCCGCACAGTCCATGACTCCAACGCCTAAGACCACTCGGCTAATCCCGCGCGGCCGGTAAGGTGTCAGCCAGTTTTTGTTTATGGGTACAAAGTGGATATTTTTAGATTATCTTACAAAGGATAAAGCAGTGCCGCGAAACTCATGGAAGTCATGGTAGCCTCTTGTTGTGATCTATGACGTGTGTTAGTTGTATTTACGAGAAACTTTAAGTCTTTTATATTGTTAGCGAGTACCATGGAATCATTTCCAGATTTGCATTACTTAAACGTCTTCCTTGGAACATCATTCCTTCATGAACTTCACCCGTTCAGAAATAGCGTCACAATTCAACTTGACGTTTGTACTAAATATATAATACCTATTGGTATTCTGATGACGTAGTATCCAACATTGATTTTATTCATTTGATGCCAATATAGTTGTTACTAATCCCACAGGAAAATAATAACAATTTTGCTGACGATGTTATAACACTTGTTTTCTGTTTACTGGACTCAAGACTAGAAGTTTAGTAATGACGTAATACACGTGGCGAGGAGAGAGGAAAAACTACTAAATACAGAAACGATTTCAGGGAACAGTAAAGATCTTTAGCAAGGTTTTAGGTAAGTGAAAATTGAGGAGAATAACGAAGAGTGAAAAGCCATGGGCAATCTAAATGGAACAGGGCACGAGTAAATGTTGAACACTTCAAAATGGAGTGAGCTTCATTAAGGAACATCCTCGTAGCATCAAGGAACTTATACCAAGGACTGGCACTGTAAAGTTTCTGTTTCGCGTATTACTTAGTTGTGACAATCTTGCTAGCTTCATTGCTATTTACCATTCCAAACTGAATTTTGACACTGGTTAAGTCAGTTACCCCTTCCAATCTCGTTTAATGCAACCTGCAGAGTTATCATTGAAGCGCCAAAGAAACTGGTGTAGGCATGCGTATTCAAATGTAGAGATACGTAAACAAGCAGAATATGGCGCTACGGCCGGCAACGTCTATGTAAGATAACAAGTGTCTGGCGCAGTAGTTACATCGGTTACTGCTGCTACACTGGCAGGTTATCAAGATTTAGGTCAGTTTGAACGTGGTGTTATAGTCGGCGCACGAGCGATGGGACACAGCATTACCGACGTAGCGATGAAGCGGGGATTTTCCCGTACGACCATTTCACGAGTATACCTTGAGTATCAGGAATCCGGTAAAGCATCAAATCTCCGACATCGCTGCGGCCTGAAAAAGATCCTGCAAGAACGGGACCAACGACGACTGAAGAGAATTGTTCGTCGTGACAGCAGTGCAACCTTTCCGCAAATTGCTGCAGATTTCAGTGCTGGGCCTTCAGCGAGTGTCAGCCTGCGAACCATTCAACTAAACATAATCGATACGGTATTTTGGAGCCGAAGGCCCACTCGTGTACCATTGATGACTGCACGACACAAAGCCTTATTCCTATCTGATCACCTGCATCCATTCATATCCATTGTGCATTCCGACGGACTTGGGCAATTCTAGCAGGACAACGCGACCCCCACATGTCCATTTTTTTCTACAGAGTGGCTCCAGGAACACTCTTCTGAGTTTAAACACTTACATTCAACGTGCTGATCAGAAGAGATCTCCACCGCCTCGTACTCTTACAGATTTATGGACAGCCCTGGAGGATTCATGGTGTCAGTCCCCTCCAGCACTAGTTCAGGCATTAGTTGAGACCTTGCCAAGTCGTTCTGATGCACTTCTGCGTGCTCGCGGGGACCCTACACGATATTTGGAAGGTATACGTTCGTTGGCTCTCCAGTGCATATGGCCTTCATAAAACACGAGCGAGATTTGCATATTCTCTCGCTCGCTATGAGCAAACTATTAGACCGACAGAACAAATGGAAAGGACCTTTTCGTAGGAAATTTGATGTAATTAAATTCTGTACTGAAAACGTTTCCACTAGAGGCCTGAAGATGATGGCAAGGTACGTTGTCGAAACATCGTGTTACGTAAGCGATTGCACCCGCCTAGACACCCGAAAGCAATACAAAGAATCGATTCACCGGGAAAGTTTAACATTACGCCTCATAAACGTCTTCTGTTCCACAGCAAGTACTTTTCAAGAACTATTGCAGAGAGACGTCAGATTTTCTCCGAAAAGAAAGCAACATCTTCCCTTGTCTTTATGGAGGCACTAACATGTTCTCTGGTCTTAACATTGTGAGACGACAATACACTTACACGGTTATGCGCTATGCGGTTCTGTGATAGGTGCAATTCTAGCGCAAATCCGAGAAGGTGCTGAAAAGATAATAGTTAATGCTTCCAGAGTACTCTTCAAGTCCCAGATGAACTACTCTTCGACCGAGAAAGAATGCCTTGCAGTTTTTTTTTGGTTGATAACAAATTCAGGCCATATTATTTGGCAAATCATTCATCACTGAGACAGAACAACATGCTCTACGTTGGTTGACTAGCCTGAAGAATGCGTTGAGTCGAATGGAGAGATGAACAATGAGGCTTCAGGGACATGTCACGGTAGCATACAAAAGCGGACGCAAACACAAGGATGCCAACTGCCTTTCAAGGAATTCTTTAGCTGAACACAGAAGCATGGATGAAATCTCAGTCACCGCTGCTTTATCTGACATCGCCGCTGAAAACCAAAGAACACTTGGAGAAGAAGGAAACGATGAATAGCGAATTGCGAATTATAGAAGAGGTACTACCATGCATTGGTGTGGATAAGAGAAACGACATTTATAAACATTACGCTAAAACGAATTACACTGATAGTTCAATCCAAACTTGACCCTTACAAGCACAGCATATTCGTAGTCAGAAGGCCTGACAAATACAACGATGTAATCGTTTATTTTATGGTATTAAAATTCACGAATTTATTAGTTAAAATATACACAAGCGTCAGTTTTACAATTTGTAAGTGCTTGACTAAACCGGGGGCCTCCCGATGAGGCTTCGTCAAGTGGCTCTTCAGTTTTCTTGAACCTCTCGTCACCTGTCTGCGCCTCTGGACTGCAGTAGAGCTTCACACAGATGACGTGAACGATGTGTCTGCGCTTTCCTCTTATTGATGAAGGCTCATATATTGCGTCCGAAAGGCGACGAAGGATACGATGCTACCCCAAAGTAGCACCTTAGTAACTTATTCGGTCACCGTGCCGAGGTGCATCACGTTGTTATCCCTAGTATCGTATGGTTAAAACGGGGACAGTGTATCTGTTATCGTCACGTCGTCGCGACTTTGGAACGGAAAGAGCAGCGTAAAGCCTGCAGTGTCTTGCTGTGGGAAACTCCACAAATGGTCGATTCAAATGCGGTGGAATAGTGCTTCTGCGTGCTGGATTGGTACCAGATGCCACAGAGGTAATCATGGCATGTCCTTCCATCGTTGGCATTCCTTGCAGCGATGTACATTGTGCCTAATGGATCAGTAGAGACCGAGCCATTGTTGCCTGCGACTGATTCTGTCTAGAGCCTTCACGAATCCCAGGCGACCAGCGCAGCCGGCCGTAGATGAGCTGAGATGACGAGCAATCATATCTGCCTCAGTGGATCGTAGTTCCTCTTCTACAATTCGCAGTTTTTTAACTGTAATTCTCCTTTCGTCGATTTCTTGTTCTTCTTCTTCTTCACGGCTTCTTTTGTCTTCAACGGCGATGTCACTTAATGCACTGATTACAGGCAACATATAGAATAGCAGTCCGTCTCAACAGTGAATGTTTTGCCAAAGAAATATGGCCTGAAGCCGTTTTGGCCCAAACAACAAAAAGACATTCTTTCTCGGTTGGAGAGCAGTTCACACCTGACTTTGTGAGTACTCTGGAAGCATAAGCTATCATCTTTCAGCACGTTCCCGAATTTGCGCTAGAACTGCACCCATCCCAAAACCGCATAGCCCATAAACAAATAAACGTATTCTTGTCATACTTAGTACTACAGAACATGTTAGCGCCCCCTTAAGGACAAGGAAAGATCTTTCTTGCCCCTAGTTAAAAACTGGTTCTCCATGCAGTAGATCCTTAAAAGCAAGTACCTCGGAGCAGAAGTTCTTTATGAAGCGTGATCTTAAGCTTTTATGATAAATCAACACGATATTTTGACAATGTACCTTGCCATTATCTTGAGATGATACCTGCAGAATGAGTATCTTTTTTGCTGCCTCGTTTACACTCTTATCGCTCACTACCCTTTTCCCATTCACCTATCATACCGCGCTGAATGGTTTGTTGTGTGTGTGGTGGGGGAGGAGGTGCGGCGGAGAGGCGTTTCTTCATACTTCACTCACTCCCTGTAGCCAAGAAACGTTCTGTAACCGCACATTTTATTGGTTGATATTGCCTGGTTCCTATGGACCAGTGTACTTACTACGTGGCACAGGCTCATACAGGAAGGATGATGTTAGCTGGAGTCGTGGAGACACAAAATCAGTGTGGGTGGCTTTTCTGTAGAAACTGTGTCCCACAGTGTCGTTAGCTTTGCGCTTGACTAAGACTTCCAGAAAAGGCTGTGCGCCATTCTCTTCCACTTTAATGATTAATTTGATGCTGCGGCGTAGCGAGTTCGGATGTTGGAGAAACTCCTGAAGCCTCCACTCCCGTGTGAGATGAACATCACATTCCTCTACGGGGAGAATATGTATCAGAGACTCAACAATCTGGATAAGTTTCATCTCGAGAAAGAACATCTCTTCAGCGCTCTTGTCTTCTTGATGAGGTTCCCTGATACCAACACTCGAAAAAAATGTTCAAATGTGTGTGAAATCTTATGGGACTTTACTGCTAAGGTCATCAGTCCCTATGCTTACACACTACTTAACCTAAATTATCCTAAGGACAAACAAGGATTCGGACCTCCGCCGGGACCATCCGCAGAGACCATGACTGCAGCACCAACACTCGCAAGGATCGCCCTATATACAAGGTGATTCAGCGGCCCGTTCCTACTAGTAGGTTTTATGCAATCAAATACCACACGAAAGATTTTCATATTCTCTCTCTCACTATACTAAATTAGTCCTGAGGGAAAAAAATAAACGGGACCTTTTTGTGCGAAATTAATGTAGCTACCTGCAAAACGTTTTATCTAGAAGCTAAATTATTCAAGAAAGACTCATAAAAGCTACCCTCGAACCCATTTCCTTGAATAACTCGAAAATCGTGGCCTCCAGCGAAAACGTATCCCAGTAAAAAACGCGACTACATTAAACTTCCTACAAAGAGATCTAGTTCATTCCTTCTGCAGGGCTAATAGTTAGCGCGTAGAGAGCGAGAGAACATACAAATCTCGAAAGAGGTGTCCGAAGGCGTAGCGGGTTGCGTAAGACCCATAAGTAAGGGCAGCTGAATAACCTTGTATAAACACCGCGGCCTCCACGAATCGCAAGAAGATCAAGTCTGATCCTCGTAAGGGAAAAGATTCGGCACACACGTTGGCGATTACATACAACATCTAAGGAATTGCTCGTAATCCTCTAAGTGACCGTTTGTATGATTCTTGGGAGTGAGTACAAGCCTTCTCTTGGGCTCATGCGGACCAATCTCGACGCAGTGCTACAACCAAACAAGTTGTGGGATCACGTTTATTCCTGATAGTAACTCCACATATGAATCCCTCAGAACATGTCCAACAGAGAGTGTTATCGTGCCCCAGCTCTATGAAGTTATGTGAAATTGAGATGAATGATACGCAGTCTCAATTGATAGGAGGTGAGTTAGAGTTACCGTACAGACTATAACGATTCATTTATCTCACTTGAAGTCCCGATTAGCAGCAGTCTGTGAAATCATGTTGAGAACCCCAGATTAGCTGTGCGGCTGTGGACGAATACGTTCCCTGGACGAAGTTGGAAGTACGTGGCCAACTGGACTATCCCAGTGAATTCGGACACAATACGCACTTTGATGCGAAGTAAAGCTCGGCTCCCCAGTTTATTGCCAGGAAGTTGAAAGGTGGCTACACTGAGCCACAGCGCCAAAAATCGCGCCAGAGAGAGTATTGTTTCGCCGCCTCCACAGGTAGCGGCAGGCAGTTCTTGCAGAGAGTTCTTGCCGAGCAGTTGTGGTGGACACAGCTTGTAGCTGAAGTGGGATGAGATGTGGTAGTGCAGAGTGTTGTTCCATGTTTTATGCAGTTGTTGATGGGAGAGATAGCAGATGTTGTTCCAATGCAGATATTGTAATGATCTGAGTGCTTTTCGTCAATATAAGTTAAGGTAACTAACTACTGTTCTTTATTTTCTTATTATTGTGTGTCCTGAATAATGTGCCATTACAGGTTCAGTCAACAAAGCATCTGGCTTGTGTTCTTGTATTAGAGGGTAATTCTGATTTTCTTGCGCAATTATAGTATTTCTAATTTTCTTCTATCAAGTCAGTATAATTGGTATTTAAAAATTCTTGTTTTGTTGAAGAAGGACCGTGCCAGATGTGCGTTGAGTCATACTACCACATACAGAACAGCTACACTTGTGTTTGGTTGGTTTCGTAGGTTTTATAGTTGCTGGGGACTTAATTAATTAATTGTATTAACTGAAAGTTTCATTTCATTCTTGTTGTCATTCTATGCAGTCAGATAGCGTAACAATTAGTTGTCAGGGCCAGCCGTTTACGAGACTTGCGTAATCGGACATACAGTAACAAAAAGTAATTGCAGTACATTTTAATAAGCCCCCATGCAAAGTGTCCAAGCGGGAAGACAGTCAGACATATACTCCTGACACCCCTTGAGAGAGCAGGCTGCTCCCAAAACATAGGATTTTTCCACACTTAGCCACGTGAAAAGGAAACCAGAATCAAGAGATTTTTTCCATTTGAAATGCAAGCTTCCTATTTGTTTACAGCAACAAATCATTGCATAGAGAACAATGGAGAGAGCCAGAGGGAAACAGAAAACAGTTGTAACCAAGAGGACTGGTGGTAGGGAAGAAAGTAAATGTTAGAACTTGAGACAAAACCAGCAAACGTTAAAACCTGCGAAGATTCCAGCGAGGATCCCCCCCACTCTACCTCCCTGCGACACTCACCCCGCACTCAGCTCGCCCACGATGGGTCCTCACCCCACCCCCATACCTCGCTAGAGACGGCGAAGTGGAGTCGAGAGGGCATTTTTACCCCCTGAAAAACTAGTGGTTAACCACAGTAAACTGAAGTATACGAAGGAGAAATTGAGAGAGGACAAGGTACTCTCTCACATATTTTCTTCATACAGAAAATTATTAAAGATTTCATTACAAACTGACACACCTTGAGCGAGACTCTAGAAATTTAACGGCCTGAGCAGACATTGATGGAGTCTGGTAGGGCGCTAAAAGCATGAGGTATTTTTATGGTTCTTAGCTCATAGAAACGGCTTGTTGGGAGTTGAAAGCCCATCCCTCAGTAAATCTTGCCCGATAGGCCCACAGCCATACAGGGCAAACGGAGCAGCCCCTCATCGAGACAGGTCTCCAGCAGAAAAATGCCGAGCTACCAGCAGCGGCTCCAGAAGAAGGCTGGGCTGGGGGCGAGACTGAAGGGACGCGTCTACACAGTGGAGTCGTAAACCGGGCATTGTGCGCAGAGCCACGTGTGATAAAAGTTCACCTGTTTTCGTGTTCGCCAATACTGCAAATAGGCCAGTGAGCCACTTCCATCGGCTGTCTCGGTTGTATAAGAAACTCCGGCGTCGGAGAAACGTTTAGAGATAAAATTACACCTCATAGCTAGGACTAACAAGCTCCAAGGCACAGGCGATTTAGGTAAAGATCTTTACGATTGTATCTGTTCACTTGTTGGTGTGGGAAGCGATACGACTGTGGAGAAAATCATCTTCCCCCATCGTGAAAACTTAAGAAAAGCCAGTAATTAGCGGTTTCTTTCTTTTCTCAGAAGTGCAGGTTCCTTAACTCTTACTCTGGTTCGACATGAGTTTGTATTGTTGAGTGGGAGGGGAGATTTAGCGCCTCTAGAGCCCTGCGATTGGCTCACTTCTGCCACCCAGGATCCTTGTCCATTGTGGTCTTAAACCACCTGTTAGTTGTTTATGGTATACAATCAGTAACTTGTTTAGCATAATTTATAGCTATATCTTCCTTTAAAAAAAATAAATGTTGTGTGAACACTAAAATGTGCATAGAATCTCAGTCATTTACATAGGCCACATAGGGTAGCCTTTCAAAGTTTATAAAAGTAACAACAAATCTGAGTCGCTAAAGTCTGCCCCATCTGAAAGGCAGCTCACCACCATCAACCAAACTGAACTGGTAAATCTCATAACTTCAGAAATGACACTCTTCGTGCTGTCGTCGAGTAAGACTGCTTTGCTGACTTTGTCCGAGAAGCGCCACTCCACGATATCTGCCACTGCTATCTTCCGCTGTGATCCAGTGCAGCCCTCGCGAGATTGTAAATTCACAACAGGCGACGTAATACTTCACAAACTGCAGCCATCTCACGCTTCGGCATCACAACAGATAATATGGTGAGACCGAACCAGCAACAAATAGAGTGTAGGGAATTTACTGGGCGAGCAATGCTCAATAAGCTTCACTTATTCCAGTCTAGAATCCAGATTCAGACTTAATATTTTCGTCAGATTGATCTCGGAGCCACATAAACATTATTGAGCGTATCTGGGATGCTTTGTAACGTGCTGTTCAGGAAAGATCTCCATCCTCTCGTTCTCTTACGGATTTATGGACAGCCCTACAGGATTCATGGAGTGAATTCCCTCCAGCACTACTTCAAACATAGGCACCCATGGCCGGAAACGTACCGTTTCCGTTCTACGACAGTTCACTTCAGATGTGTAACGCGTCCACGTCTGCTGAAGGAAAGAAAAAAGTCTCAGAGTTGCTTATCCTGGTTTCCTGTAGGGTAGACAGGTTGACGTGTACTCCTATGGACTACTTCTCCTGGGGTCGTATGCAAAGTTTAGTTTACGGGACTTCTGTAGGGACAAAGGAAGATCTACTGGCACGAGTTCTGGTCGCTGTTCTAGAAACTCAAGAGTCACCAGATGAGGCGGAGAGTGTGTACCAGAACATGCTTCGTAGGTACAATATCTGTAACAATGTTGACAGTCTCCACATCGATGCACTGTTGTAATGCATCAATACTGTTCTGTACGTACAATATGCTGGGTTCGTTCTTTATTTTAGACTAAAGTGAAAACATAATGCTTAAGTGTTAATACAAACAAATGTGCTTAAGCGATAAATGGAATTGTCACCTAATAATTGTACGGCGTCACACATAATTCAGTTCCTCAAGCAGAGGTGGATGTGCTAAACGTCTGAACTGGGCGTTTTCCGTTGCGGAGGAATCTTGCCACGAAATTCCAATCACCAACTTTCTCCTCCGAATGCGAAAAGATTTTGTTGTCGTCGATCTACATAGGGAGAAATGATCACCATAAAAAAGTAACGGAAATCAGAGCTCGTGCGTTCTTTCCGCGCACTATACGAGATTGGAATAGCAAAGAACTGTGAAGGAGGTTCGATGAACCCTCTGGCCGTCACTTCAACGTGTTTTGCAGAATATCCACGTAGATGTAGATGTAGAAGTGGAGATTTCCTGTACGACCATTTCGTGAGTGTATCGTGAATATCTGGAATTTGGTAAAACATCATAGCTCCGACATCGCTGCGGCTGGATAAAGACCATGTAAGAACGGGACTAATAACGACTGAAGAGCATCGTTCAACGTGACAGAAGTGCAACCCTTTCGCAAATTGTTGTAGATTTTAGTGCTGGACCTTCAACAGTTTTCAGTGTGCAGACCATTCAACGAAACGATATGGGCTTTCGGTACCGAAGGCTCACTCATGTACCCTTGATGACTGCGCAACACAAAGCTTTACGCCTCGCCTGGGCCTGTCAACACCGACATTGGACTGTTGATGGCGATACATATTGCCTGGTCGGACGAGTCTCGTTTCAGATAGTATCGAGCTGATGGACGTGTACGGGTGTGGAGACAACCTCATGAATCCATGGACCCTGCATGTCAGCAGGGGACTGTTCAAACTGGTGGAGGTTCTGTAATGGTGTGGGGCGCGTACAGTTGGAGTGATTTGGGACCCCTGATAGGTCTAGATACAACTCTGACAGATGACACGTACGTAAGCATCCTGTGTGATCACCTGCATCCGTTCGTGTCCACTGTGCATTCCGACGGACTTGGGCAGCTCAGCAGGACAGTGCGACCCCCCACGCATCCAGAATATCTACAGAGTGGCACCAGGAACAGTCTTCTGAGTTTAAACACTTCCGTTGGCCGCCAGATTCCCCAGACATGAACGTTACTGAGCATATCTGGGAAGCTTTGCAAGTGCTGTTCATAAGAGATCTCCACACCCTCATACTCTTACGGATTTATGGAAAGCCCACCAGGATTCATGGTGTCAGTTCCCTCCAGCAGTACTTCAGACATTATTCGAGCCCATGCCACGTCGTGTTGTGGCACTACACAATGTTAGGCAGGTGTACTAGTTTATTTGGATCTTCGGTGTGTAAGGTTAACACAAAATCGTTTGCGTTATATTTTTTCTGGATGCTTTGCTCATCGATCGCAATTTATCGGAATCGCCGAGCTTATGAGTTGTATCTTAAAAGACTAAACATGCTATTCGAATTATTTTACTTTATTTCCAGTCTTTCCACTGATACGTATTTTTTGTCAGTCTTTTTGAATTCTTTTCAGACCTGGAACCTTTTTATCCCACTTTTTCTCATGGCAGTACCCCTTTAGACATATTTGTATACGTGTCAAGTGCCCTTTATGCTGTGACAGAGCGTTATAAAGTTTTGCTGACGAAAAACATGACTGAGTGACCTCAGAAACTTTGCGATGACCTTAGAACCTTTTGTGTTCACTAGGTCAGGTGTTTATGCCTCAGATCGGATATTATGTGAATATTTGTGAATATTTTACTGCATAATCACTGTAGCTTTGAACCCCTGAATCTCGGTAACGGATAATGATAACGAAATTAGTATCAAGGTTCTCCGAGAGCATCATCTTAAGAACACGTGGTAAAAATTTCGACGATTTTCCATGAACAGAGATTATAGAAGTGACCATCTCCACGAATTGTTCTTTTGGTACCAAAAAATCATGGTTTTCGCGTGTATCTTGATGCAAATTTTCGAAAGGGGGAAAACGAGGATTCTAGGTGGATGTCAAAACAATGATTTTTGCAGTTTTCTGCATAAGTACGATAAATCTGAATCTCTGCATCTCGCTAACAGATAATGACACCGAAAAAGTTTGGAATGTCAGAAAGAATATCATCTCAAGAACATTCGGTAAAAATTTCGAAGATCTGCCATAAATATAAGATACAGAAGTGTCCATTACCACAATTGGTACTTTTCATGCCCAAAAATCATGGTTTTTTGTGATTTTCTCGGGAACAGCCCATGAACAAATGGTACTGTCATATGTCGCCTAATGTCCACCTTAGACCACACTTAATGCAAGAGAACCAACCGATTTCAACAATTTACCTGAGCTGGAGGAAGTTTAATTTTGACTCTGTACTTTAGTATAACTACAGAACACCACTTCCTCCGCCAGGTATACAAACTGTCTGTAGGCCAAGGGGTATCCAGAACACTTCACCCGTATCTCTTTGGTCAATAGAATGCGAGACAGCACCCCCCTAAAAATCGGTTTTTCCCTTTCCCTTTTTGGGAAATATTGGTACCGTGCACTGTCGTGCACGAACCGATAAGGCGAGAGAATAATCTGGCACAAATGCAGCGAAGAAATGCGACAAATAAATTATCTAAACGGGCTAGATAAAGTAAACCCAAAATGTTCCTAGATAGTTAATGAATGTTATCAGGTAAAATCATAGACCAGCGAGATATTGTTACTATCTCATGTCGTCGATAATTTTGCAACTAAATATGAAGTAATATCGGCCTTTACGTTCATCCTCCGTCTGCTACTGTCGAGTTCCTCATGGAAAATGTTTCGTACTTTTTTCCGATTACATTCCGGAATAATGCAAAGGAAAATTGGCCACTAGAATGCTACTGGTTATATATTACCTTTTTTAATGATCGTTACTTGAGATGCGATAGAATCATTCTGTAGGCTGTCTGAGGCACATATTGTCATTAGGTATAATCGTGCAGACTGCTGTGTCTTTCACAGAATTCCGCGCCATTGTCTGATGCTGTCAGGTGTCCCACATCCATCTCCCTTATAAGTTCCGCACTTCTATTACCGTGATCCCAGCATTAGAACGTGTGATTGCAAAAGCAAATTTTATTAATTTATTTATCCAACTCCTACGGCATCGATAACATTGTCGCGCTCTCAGCTTATAATTTTTATGTTTGTGAACAGAGTATAATTATAACACGTACGAACTTAGCATGCATACTGCGATTTCTATGTAATACATACAGAAAAATAAAAAATCTCTGAATGTAATAAATAATGCCCTTAATTCTTTCACATTTTTATCATCTCAATATTTCACGACCTCATAGCAGCATCTGCTAGGCCTTTAGGATCTTCGACAAAGCGAAACTCCTATATTCAGTCAAATTTAGATAAATAAAATGTTACATTATGCACCATGGATTAAAAAATAAAACATTGACACGTGCAACTAGACGAAAGTGTCGCAGAATACTGAAAAGTAGAACTGAAAATATACGAGCGGCAGCGCACTCACTAAAATTGTGAGAGACCCTGTTCCACTTTACGCCTCTTGAAGTTAAAATTAATGGAAGGGCTGAAAATTTCGAAACCCTGTCAAAGCACTGATGTAGTGTATGAAAACATTATCAACTATAAAAATATGCTTATTGTTACAATGGGCAACGTTAGTGGGCTGGTTTATTAACGTACGTTAAATATTCCACTCTTGTAGATGGGTGTGTATTATATTAACAGATTAAAACTGTGCAGTCCTCTATCCAACACGACTACATGAACTTCCATATCAAGTCAATGCTGGGATAGTCTCATTATTAACTGACAATCAATTTTTAAAAAAGGACACAGGTATCTGAGCGGCTCATAGAAAACTGAAGAAAACACTGAGGTAATTCAACCTAGAGCGCTGTTCACAGCTAAATCTACGGAAAAGTATGTAATTATTCTGTAGGAAGGATCATCTCTCGTGTGAATTCTGAGAACAGCAGTTAACCTAACTTCCTTTCATCCGATCTGCTCCGAGTGAGCTGGGTACTAATGCTGAGAAAAATCACTGGAACAAAACACAAGATGTTTTTAATAGGTTGTTCAAGATTATCACATGTCGATACTTGTCTTCATTCCTTCTTTTTTACTGACTACAGCCGAAACTCGAAAAATAATCTGATACAGTAGGCCTATTTTAAATGAAATATCCTGTTGGCTAGAAAAAATTACCATATATGCACATCAAAAGTTTATTGCAAGACCCAGACTGACAGTTGTTGCTGCTGTCTTCGGTCCGAAGACTGGTTTGATACAGTTCTCCACACAAACCTATCCTGTGCAAATCTCTTCAAATCTGCTTAACTGTAACCAACATCAAATTAAATCTGCTTAGTGAAGTTAAACCTTGGTCTCCCTCTACAATTTTTATTCACCACACTTCCCCAAAATTCAAATTAACTATTCCTTGATACCTCTTGTCTGAACTTGTTTCACTTCCGTGCAGCCTACACTCCAAACAAAAACCTTCAGGCAAAACTTCCTAATATTTAAATTTAAATACCATGTCAACAAACTTCTCTTTATTAATCAAGAAACATTTCCTCGTGGTCCGCAAAATTATGTACACTCTAAGACAAACTCTAAACGACGCGCCCCGAGGACGAAAATCGGTAGATGTGATGTACATGCAGAGGCAAGCAAATGATTACAATTTCAGAGAAATTGGATGATTTATTCAAGAGAAAGAGCTTCACAAATTGAGCAAGTCATTAACGTTCTGGTCCACTTCTCACCCTTATGCAAGCAGTTGTTCATCTTGGCATTCACTGATAGTGTTTTGAATGACCTGTTGAGAGATATCATGCCAAATTCTGCCCTATTGTAGCGATAGATCGTCAAAATCCCGAGCTGGTTGGAAGGCTCTGCCTATAATGCTCGAAGCGTTCTCAGTTGGGGAGAGATCTCGTGACGTTGCTGGCCAAAGTAGGGTTTGGCAAGCACTAAGGCATGGAGTAAAAACTCTCGACGTGTGGAGGCGGACAGTATCCTGCTGAAATGTGAGCCCAGGATGGCTTGGCACGAAGGGCAACCAAACGGGGAATAGAATATCGTCAACGTACCGCTGTGCTGTAAGGGTCACCTATGAAAAGAAATGGCACCCTAGACCATCACTCCTGGTTGTCGAACCGTACGGCGGGCCACAGTTAGGCTGCTATCCCACCGCTGACCGGGGCGTCTCCAGACACGAGTGCTCGCTGGTTATCGGAGATCAGCTCGAAGCGGTACTCAACATTGAAGACAATTCTACTCCAGTCAGTGAGACTCCAGGCCACACGTGTCCGACAGAGCAGACATCACTTTGGTGACGTGGCTGGTACACACACGAAAACATGAAATGCGGAAAGGGGACAGAGGAGGAAAGGGGAAGGACAGACACGGCTCAAATCATACTTTTTTGAAAAAGAAGGTACGGCTTCTTGACGTTTGTTTCAGTGCGAATGGACAAATATCGTCCGAATCACTGTGAGGATCAGGATTTGCGAGTAGAGAGAGTCTAATAGGTGAGAATCGCTACACTACAGCTTGAAATGAGTTGAAAATTTGAGTCAGTCAGTGGCCGTGCCCGCATGGCCGAAGCGTTTGAGGGAACCGCTCATGGGAAACGGTAATTCCGGGTTCGAGTCCCGGTCCGGCACAAATATTCAGCTTTCTGCCTTGCATTACCACACTGCCCCACACGGCTAGCCGTCAACATTTCCCGTCCATTCTTTCCCTTTCCTTCTCTTTCCCCTTCCTGTATTTCATATATACATGGATCTAACAGCCACGTCATCACCAGTGATGTCTGCTCTGTCGGACCACTCAGATACGTACGTCCAATGGAAAGACTTGCACCAGGCGCCGAACAACCGCAGAAGGACTCTCGAGCAAATAATGCAAATAATGCCACAATCACTTCTTTTTTTTTGTATGTTCATCTGGCTTGACTCATGCGGATTTAAGGGTGACATTCTGTACCCTTTCTTTGGTGCACATTGCTGATAGTCCTTGTGGTGAAGTAGTAAATCAGTACTGAGTGCATATCTGTTAAAAAAGTAACAATAAAATGTTTTGGCATTAGATAATACTTTACACCACACCAGGAAAACTGGAGTTGGAAAATGACATTGATGATGATGATGAAATGATATTTTGATGGTACAGTGCTTCTCTGATTTGGTACGTTTTAAACCAACCAACAACTAAATTGATGTCATGCTTTCAGTAGTAACCCACGACATGTTTTAACTCAACACATCCGTGATTGTACTGGTGAAGTCACACAGCGACATGATAAATTTATCAAGGCCACATTCGCAAACACGAAAAACATAAGCTTTTGAAGATAGCTTGGACATTTTCATTATAATAGCATGAATCATACATCTAACTCCTTGTTTCAGTTCGACTTTATACTTCGTTCTCATTTCGACTTAAGTTTCACTGTGGGATACAGTGACACTCTCAGCATTAAAAAGGTGATAAACAGTTTGCCCTGTAAATATAATGCAGTCATCTGATGATGAAAAAATATTCGTATCCAGCAGTGGCAAGTAATATTCTTCTTCTTCTTCTTCTTCTTCTTCTTTTCGTTGGTCCTGCTTATGACGACAGGGCTCGTTTTGGCTCTGTACGAGGGCCTTCTATTTTTTCTTACCTCAGAAGGCTCCATTCTCTGGCTGTGTGGCTGTGAGAAAGCTTCCTCTCCTCTGTCCGCTTCGGTCTGCTTGTTCCTGTGTTCTTTTTGCTGGTAAGGGTCATGTAGAGCGATCTGCCGGAATTTTGACTGATCTTGTATGTTGCTCAGGGTCTGATTTCACCGTGACCGCCACGGCCGGTCCCAAACCCGGACGATAAAGGAAGAGGAAGAGAAGTAACAACCATGTTAAAAAACCTCGGGTCAGCTGGGTACACAACGGTAAGTAATATTATTTCAAACGGTTTGTAGCTATTTGAAAACGTGTCTGAGTTACAAAACTTAATGGCCACTCTTTCATTATCATCTTTGCTCTAATACTGTTGTACTTTTAGTCTCTTCCTCCGTATTGTGAGTTGACAACAGATGCCAGAGACAAGGTGGAAGAAACAATCGTGTATTTATTACACGAATTGATTTTCTTGCGAAGACCTTTTATTTTGAAAATAAAAAAACATAGCTAAAGCCATCTCCTTGGGTACTATCAAGGTACTGCATATTATGATGCGAACAGCAATCTGGGGAAAAGGAACCATGTGACGGTGTCCCTAAAAGAGTTTTACATACCGCAGTAGGTACAGGCATAACTATCACAGGTAGGATCTCCCTGTGTATAATGGAAAAAGTGCCAAAGAAAATGGTTCTGAGCACTATGGGACTTAACATCTGAAGTCATCAGTCCCCTAGAACTTAGAACTACTTATACCCAACTAACCTAACGACATCACACACATCCATGCCCGAGGCAGGATTCGAACCTGCGACCGTAGCAGACGCGCGGTTCCAGACTGAAGCGCCTAGAACCCCTCGGCCACCAAGGCCGGTGGAAAAAATGCCACCCGCACATGTTCTTTCCCACACTGCAGTATCATAACGTGCTTTAGCTTGATCATGTCTAAGAGGTAATATTAACTACTAAATAATGAAATGAATAAAAGAACAGCTTACCCAGGAAAATGATTCTGTGAACTTGTACGTAAGAAATACAATCATATATACTTTCCAAAGTGTAAGCGGCTAATAAGTGTGAATGTCTACTTCGCAAGGGAAACAATGTTTCATTTAAGGGCGTGACTTGCTACTTTTCTTGAGAAATGTAATTCGCACGTGGTAAATTATTTATTTTCGCAACCATTTCGAGATCTAAAGCAAAAGCAATACCAGGAATATCCATACAAATTGCTACACTTGTACTTAAGAGAAAGTCACCTTTTCTACGGAGGCGAATCAGAAAGTATTTTCCCCTATTTTTCCTTTGCTAAAATAAGGTACATCCAGGTAATTAGAAATACGGATACCATTCTACATAAATTACACTATTTTAACACATAGTAATCGCACTGCTTCAGACATTTGCCCCATCGTAGCACTAAACTTGAAATGCCCCTCTGGTAGAATTCGTCCGGCTGACTGTGGAAGCACCATCGGACTGCTGTCTTGGCTTCATCGTTGCACGTGAATCGCTATCCTTCAGCGGATCGAAAACATGGAAATCACTAGGGATCAGTCCAGACTGTACTGCGAGTGCTCCAGACCCTCCCACCGGCATGAAACCTTGCGGTACCCTACGGACTCGAGAACGATGTCGTGAACACTTCCATACGAAATGCCAGTCTCCCGGAAATTTGTCCTTGAGATGCATACTTTTATCTGCCTTCAACATTGCACCCACGCAGGAAATGTTGTGTCGGCGACGAACGCGGCCTCTCCGAACGCTCATTCTCAAGCATGTCTTTGCGACCTTCTGCGAACTGACACCTCCGGCTAATACTTCTCAAAACGAAATATTTTTCCTCATACGTGGGCTGCATTTGTCTGTGGATTTCGATTGGGGTTCGTCCACTGCTCCTTAGAAAATAAATCACACCTTGTTGCTTGTATACCGCGGACGTGTGAAGCGCAACCGTCATCTTCAACAACTGTTAATAGCGTCGTGGCGTGGAACTACAGGCAGATAAGGTCGGGTTGGTCCAAAAAGGGATGGTTGTGTTGACTTTGGATTTACAACCATAATTTGGATAAGACAAGGGGCAAAGACTTTCTAATGCGCTCTCATATCTTGTCGCCCTCCAGCTTTGAGTGGCGCCTCATGTCGTTAAAAGCAGTTTCGTGATCCGCCAAGGTGAAAGCTCCATCTGCAGAAAGGGGACGCTCAGATAGGAGGCCAACACTGGGCCAGTCGAGCTGCGAGCGTTGCTGCGGTTGGCCGGGGACGCGGCCATTAGCGCAGATCAGATTAACGCGACCGATTTGCGGAGCGAGAGCGCAAATGGAGCAGTTTCCCAGCGCCTCGCCCCCGGCGTCCGGGCCGACGCTAAGTTGGCGGCGCGGCGGTGCAGCCGAATAGATTAAGTGCCCGCCTGTGTTTGCGGCAGCAACTTTTTTCCTGTCCTCGGAGAGCTGGCAGCGCAGAAGCGGGAGGGATGGCCAGCCGCCGCCCGCGGATGAGTTGCTGGGTGCAATTATAGGGAAACGTCGTTACATTCGGTGTTACACACAAATGCGAACAGCCTATATGACATGTGGCATGCAAGTAAATCCTGGTCGAGCATCAAAAATCTGATTTAGAGATAATCAGCAAAATGTGTGTAGCAGTTATACAAAACTAGCTTTGAAACTGGGGATCGCGACACAAATACAACAATCATACAGGTCTCGTGCAATATATGTGATTTTATTCTATGTCAGTAGGCTTAGGAGCACAATGATAAAAAATTTGAAGGAAATGGAACGTTATGCATTCAACGGCTTTAACATAAATAAGGATAAAAGTTCCATCATACCCAGTTTCACTCGTTTCACAAGGTTCTTGTAAATCCACTTATTCTCCTCTCTTACAAATGGAATCATTTTTAATTAAACCCTTTGAAATGCCTGGGCTAGCGGATTAGGTTGTGGAAAGGGGCCAAAATAAGTTCCCGTCAGTTGCAGTAAATATACAAACTTTATTTATCAACACACAATATTACAACACGGATGCAAAACTTTAATCGACCTCCTTTGATTAACTTTAGATCGGCTGAACGCCACATTCAAAATCCAAGACACAAGGCTTAAGCAAAACGAAATAAATGGTTCGTCTGGAGGTTTCACCCAATAATATTTTCTAAGTCTTCAGTCTAATCGGCTGAAGGCCTTAGCAATTTAATTTTAATGGCACTAGGCTGGAGGTCGCATATTAAGCAATAAGACGAGTTTCAATCAAAAGGCAGAAGGCCGTATCTTAAAACATTTCATGCAAAATGGGCTGAAGGCCCCATTCAATAGCATATCAATCTTATGCCTTAAGGGCAACAGAAGAAGATTACTTTAAGAAATATTAAAAGTCGGCTGAAGGCCACTCACCAACAAATAATTTAACGGCTTAAGCCCTAGAAGAAGAGTTTCAAATTTAAAGGGCAAAAGGCCATATCTTAAAACATTTCATATAAAATAAAAAATAACAATTGCGTGCCTTAAAGGCAAGACAAGGACATTAATTTAAGAGCTATTAATACTCGGCTGAAGGCCACACATCAACCAACTGGCCGGCCGCGGTGGTCTCGCGGTTCTAGGCGCGCAGTCCGGAACCGCGCGACTGCTACGGTCGCAGGTTCGAATCCTGCCTCGGGCATGGATGTGTGTGATGTCCTTAGGTTAGTGAGGTTTAAGTAGTTCTAAGTTCTAGGGGACTGATGACCACAGCTGTTAAGTCCCATAGTGCTCAGAGCCATTTGAACCATTTTAGCCATCAACCAACTAACTAAAATCCAAACAGCGAAATTACTACATAACACACAACGAACGGTGCTCAGAAGTTTCCAAGAGTCGGCCTGGGATTGTAATACTAACGCCCATTTAGGTGAGACAGGCAGTTTGTCCAACGACTTCTTAATCTGGAGGCAACCCAACTGACAGACATCCGACCGACCAATCCACCAAATCAGTTCCTCTCCACGCAACCAGCAAAACGACCACAAGATTTCAATACACGACACACAGAATACTGGCGCCCACAAGGACCAACAACACCTCAGCTGTCGAACTACACACCACGCTGGACAGCAACAACATGACAAGGAAAATACACTGCCTAAGATTGCGTCAATGATCAGGGCAGGTAACCGGAAGGTCAACAGCCACAAGGCAGAAGATACTGCTGGTGAACTTCCATAACAGGGAATAAATTAAGTTAAATTAAATTTCACTGGAAGATGGCTGTAATCTTAGCCAGCTTAAATACACACACCTTGTTGCTCGTAGGAATGTCCCAAAACCGACAACCAGGATCAAACGAAGAAATGTAAACAGTTGAGGCTCGTTAGTAAGTTAAGTGAGGACTCAACTTTCATGTCCAAGATCGGTGGGCGACGAACTTCGTAGCACTCGCAAGCAGCACCTCACACTCTAACCGCGCGTGCACGCCGCCAGCGGCTCCAGCCCGACCACACGCGATGGGGGCTTGTTTGCCGCTCCACGCCAACCGACCGACTGGACTGCTGGTCCGTCCACGACTGCTGCTCTGTCGCGTCTGCACTGTTCGTGCGTCTCCCACTCACTGCTTTAAGAAGAAAGATGGGATGAACGCGATCCGTGCACGGCTCACCCTTCTCTTTTTTTGATACAACATAGTTTCTAGCTGCACCTCTTGGACATCAGAAGGCTTCACATTCACCTTCAAGACCTAATGTTCTTTGAGCTCTTCACTTGCATTGAGAGTTGACCGAACTTACAGCACACCCAGCCATTCAGCAGTAAGCCTGATCCACGGTGCTTTTGGAATCAGCACATTGGCAAAATTGTTTTTTTTTTCAGTAGCTCATTTAAGGTCTCTCTTTCCTCCATACAAACAATCAATCTGCATGGTGTCGTGCACACAGATTAAGTGATGGGGCTAAGTAAATCTTTCGAAAATTCCACACCGTTAGCCTCTTTCGTTTCTCAATATGAGCAAAATCAAGATTACCTGTCCTTTCACCAAACACGTGTGTTCTATTTCCGTGAAGTAACTATTTTGTGTTAGGTAAGTAAATGATTGCATGCAAGTAGTTAACTGTATCCTCGTGACCACCACGATAATTTTTGTCGATACGAAATTCCTTTCAGTAAAATGCTTTAACATTACTTACGTTGATTCCAAGATTTATAATAAATGTTAAAATGTCAGTCAAGGGCTACACGGTGCTTGGGAGCCTCTTTAGCTCGAATCACAATTTTGTCTTTTCGAGTATATTCCTTTCCTTCGCTACCTAGTTGCTTCCTTTATCTTTGGGCACTGCCTTCACCTCACTTCCTACTTTTTGACACAGTTTTCCTTTCAATTTCCTCTACTGTGTATTATTTGCACGTAATAATTCAGAAAAGCCCTTTTGTTGCACAAAAACCACAGAGCTACTTCAGTTGTCAGTAATTATGCAGTTGCGTCCCAAGACATGAACAGACAGTTGGTGCATTACTCATAATTTGAATATCGATGTTGGTCTTAGACACCATTGCCACCTTTAGACTGCTGTAAACATTGTTTCCCGCTGTTCTGGCGCTTGTATTAGAATATATATTTAACTGGCCTTGGTATTTATACCAGAATTTATTCAATAACTAAAATTTTCCTTTCTTGACGCTTGACCCGTCATTTAATTACATGTCACAAACATGTTTCCCAATGTATGTGAGAATATATTCATTTTCATTCATATTCATTCATTTTTATATGGTGTTTCGTAGGTCCTATCACGAAAAAGAGCCTTCAGGAGTGTGGGTCGAGTATCTCTACAGTTTAATAGGCAGCAATTAAATGTTCATATGACGTATTTGGCCAGGACTCCCCTTCTCGGGAGATCGGCGGCCTGCCTAGTGCAAGTCTTTGTAGGATTTCTACCTCAGTCGGTAAGAACGGAACTCTTATGTGATCACTTTGTTGTCCGTCTGCCTGCCTGTCTGCCTGTCAGACTGTCAAGTCCCCTTTTACTCAGGAACAGGAAGAGGTACCAAGTTGAAATTTACGTCAAATACTTAGTTCACGGTCCCGTGGAGTGTGCAAAAGTTAACCTTCTAAGTCAACGCAGAACAAAGTTCCGCCACTTATGTAGCATAATTCTAAACCCACAAACTCCCTCTTCAGAACTTATAGGATACTTCCCATTGAAAAAGTATCATAAAATTTGACGTGAAGCAAGGTTTGACAATAAAAGTGAAGTAAAAATTCTGAAAATTTAAATTTGCAATTAGACATAGGGTGAACATTGACGAATGACAGTTCCTCTGACCAAGTGAGGTGCGTTCCTTGTGTGTTGCAGAGGATAGGGATAGTAGCGGTTGTCACGCAGGATACGTAATCGTACTTAAGCTTACACCACGTTGGTGGACCACTTGCCTGGAGTTCGTATTTAGGGTTCGCCTCAATGTCCTGTAGAATCCGGTCCTCCAAATATGGTGTACGCACAGTCCGCCACCTCCCTGCACGTTGGTCTGTCTGAAAGGACCCATGATCAGACAAACGGCAAAAAGGGCTTGAGATATTGTGTGATGTGGTTGGTGTCTGTGAGGGAACTTGTTTTGGTATAGCCGTCCTGCCCCTCGACCGTTTCACGAATACCACCTAGGCTGGTTCCCGACATGAATACCAGACCCTTCTGCTGCTTACAGTACCCTGCGTCAATCACACAACCTGCAACACACAAGGAACAAACGGAACGTGATCAGAGGAGCTGTCATTCGTCAGCGCCCTCTACCGTGGCAATGATGCATTTCCGGCCCCATGTTCATAGGTCCTTTTTTCCTCCATTTCCAGTCAGTAACCCGTCCCTGCAATTTGTCGGGTTTATTAATGTTCACCCTGTATACTTATAGTGTGTTCCAAAAACAAAAACAGGAGCTAACTTTAGGGACCGATTCCTTTACAGAAATGAGTAAGAAAGCCTACTAAACATGAGCTCTAAAGTGCATACCTTAAGAGTTAGGAGCACTTGTCAATCTTCGATACTAATAAATGTATTTCTTCTACTGTAAGGTCTTTGCTTTCCATATTTCTGGAGGAGGAAGTATTGAACAAAACAAGAAAAAATTGTCCAGTAAACGTGGTCTAAAATCCATACTTTAAGAGGTATGAGCCCTTGTCCATCCTTGCTAGTGCGGTACACATCTGTTCTGCTCAGGAAGTGCTCGTAGATCTTAGGGTATGCATTTTAGATACCATGTTTACTAGACCTTTTTTCTTGTTTTGGTCCATACAATCTCTTCCCAAAATATGAAAAGCTTGAAAGATCTCTTTAAATAATAAAAATAAGAGTAAAAGTTCTCTTTGAATAATAAAAAATACAACTGACGTGCTGTTCCTGATTGTAAGCTCTGAGCTGTAATAATAAATAAGCTGTCGCAATGAAACCTTTACTGTTGTAATGTGAACGCAAAGCTGCACTGTAATAATAATTAATTGTCGTAATGTAAAGAAAAGTCTTTAATACCGTAGAAGCTATCAACCTGACTACAAGCATTTTGAACAGGATAAACTGCCTGAACAATGAACTTTGACAAATAAAAATAACATCAAAATGTTTAGTCTTTACCTCTATTCTGCGCAAATCTGGATAACGCGTTGCAGTGCTGCTCTGTCTGCACGCCGCTATGCTAAAGCTGCAAATTACTGTATTTACATAGAGACACTCGAGAGGTGAAGCTGTTAGTTTCAAATCGACGTATTTTCCGAACACACTTGGTTCCATAATCAATTAAAAACTATAAGAGAATGGTTGCTAAAAAAATGAAATATGCGCATAGATAACAACATCAAGTTTTTTTGTATGCTGTGAAAAATTGCTCATGGCTGATTTCAAATTTAATGAACGTCTTAACATCCAAATAATACACTTCGCTATCTTTCAAATCTAGCAACTCTCAGTACAATAACCAAGTTAGTCCGATGGCACAGCAACAGTGAAAAAAAAGTAACATCATTATAATATTTACCTCCGACATTCCATTAGACTTCGTTCTTCACAAATCAGTTTCCGTTACAATCTTGATATAATCATGTTGGAAACATAACATCGCCATTTCTTCCTCACTCTAGCACAGCTTAACATTATCATTGCTTCCTCACTCTAACACCGTTTGACACTGTCTGATTCCTCACTCTAACACAGCTTAACATTATCTCCTTCTGCGTCCGCGCGCACATCAGAGATACTAACCTAACCTCTGCGATGCAGCTTTACAACATCGCTGCTCGCGCACAATCGATTCAGATACCAAAATTATACATATCACCTATCAAGCAAAGAGCTTGCAGTAGAAGAGATGTGTTTCATAGTATCGAAGATGAACAAGTGCTCGTATCTCTTAAGGCATGCGGCCTTAGAGCCCTTGTTTACTAAATATTTTTTCCCTGTTTTGGAATAAGGAAACAGTCTCTAAAGTTTGTCGGTGTTTGTCTTTGGAGAACATATTGTTGCTCTTGAGAACATATCGCTGTTCGTCTGTCTATCTGTTAGGACCCCTTTTCTCAGGAACAAGTAGAGCTATAAGATTGCATATACTAAGGTCTACAGTCCCTTAGCTTCTAAGTCTCTGAACCCCTACTTCTCGGTCTACGGTTCATTCACAAGTTAAATAATTTAAGCTTCTAAGCCCATGCAGTCAAAATAGACGACCATATATGTCAAACATTTTGATACTTGCAAACTCACTCACCAAAATCTGCAGATAACTATCACCATACAGGTCGGGCCTGGTGGCATAGAGGTAAAGCACGTGCCTAGAAACGGATAATTCGCGCGATTGAGTCCCGGTCGGACCACAGCCTTCACCAGTCACCCATGTGAGGAGTTGACGCAAATAACACGTGGTTCGGATTCAACGTTAAACCCCTCTCCCTGGTTAGATAACTGGGGCTGGTTAGGGACGCGCAAGTCGCCAAAGTGGCGCCCAGTAGGAAGACATGCACCAGGCCATACAGCCACACGAAAGTTTTGTTATTATTATTATGTATATACATAATTCAGTTTTTACGGAACCCTCACAGTTCTAGTGTTGCTCGCACCTGTCGAATGTTTATATATATATATATATATGACGCCACTTCGACTGCTGTACGTCGATGATAACGATGAAATGATTATGAGGACAACATACACACACCATAAAAAATGTCAAATCAAAAACACCTTCAGCCGTCAGTATTTCCAATTTTATTTTATGTTTGCTACGAATTTCGGCATTACACTACGTCATCTTCAGGCCCCCTGACCGACGTGTAGCAAGAATCCCACCTCATGTAGAATTAGGGCCCAGCATACAGTCACTGATATCTGTAGATCCGAGTGGAGGAAAAGCCCCAAGCCATTGGGGAATCCAACCTGAGGCCCTGCGTAGACTCAGCAAAGCTAGCAACAAGACCATGAGCCGCTGACAAGTACAACAAACGAGTGTGGACTACTTTTGTAAAGTAAAGTAACTGCAGATTACGCATATAGTCCGATTAGAATTACGTGACATTTGACGTCTATCACTTGCCGCTATAGTGGTGCCACATCTGCTGGCTGCCACTCGGATATAGGCGACACATTAGCCGGCGGGTCACTTCAGAAATGCCGTTAATGTTCCCTGTCAACAGCCGATTTCAAGTGACCAAAGACTTACCTGCGGCAGACTACGGGTTTTATAGTCCTGAATTTAAACTCATGTCCTAACCTAACCATAGCCTCGTAATGTGCAATGATCCGAGAACAATAATCGGCGGCAGAACTAAAATCACCATGGCTTTGTTCATGGCATTTAAGACTAACCTTTATGAGTAAACTCAAGACAGAAAAATGTCACAATATGTTTGTTTGCGTAGGCACCTCCTTCAGAAAACTTTCAACTGTAGCGGTAAAAGCAAAATGTAATTGTGTCATTGCTTACCTTAAACTATCCTCACTCTGGCTGCTCGGGATGTTGCGTGATCAACTGACGAGCAGTCACGGTTGGGACTTGGATGCAGATTATAGGCGACGCAACCAGATTCTGAACGAAAAAACAATGGTAGGAATAAAACCAAGAGCAAATAAAACAATACGACGATGAAAATGACACCTCCAAGTATTATAAATAATAGAAAATTACATTTAGACTAACAAAGTGAATACAAAGGATAATCAGAATCTTTCGATTAGCATCAGAAAAATAAAAATTTCACTGTATTTGAAGAGAGTCGAGCCTTTGACCATCTACATGGCAGGTTTATACACTAACCCATGTCCTACACCACTTCATGGCAAAAGGCTTATATATTTATGACTCTGGTATCCCAGTCGCAACGATTAACTGACAGCATTAAAAAATTCGGCTTCATGCAACGTCGTGCGAAGCTTATTTAATGTAATCCGATCTCTGTGATTATGATACCTGTGTAAATGAAACCAACTCATGAAGCGTCACCTATCAAGTAATTTTAATCGGACTATAGTCCTAGTCTATTCACACTGATTATTATAGGAATTACTTCTAGACTACTTTATGCAAGGGGTGCTGTAAAGTTTTATTTATATCTCACAGATAGAAGGTTTCGTAGCTAATTTTTTGTTTGTTTTATAGATAAAAGTCTGCAGTTCTGTTGAGCATTGAAAACCCCGCGCCGCAGTATTGTGGCACGCCATTAGATGACGCAAAATAAAATGGCGATTTTCACTGATAAAGCAGAGATGGATAACGTGTGATGTTATGGACCCTCTAGCGATGTGCTATAGTATCGTGGCGCGTGCAGTTCAGTGCGTACCAGGACTGCAGAATATTCCTGCAGACAAAAAATGCACTTGCAACCTACGTCGTCAGTTATTTGCTGAATGTATTCTTCGTCTCTGTTTTCCTCCACCGCCTTTACCCTCTACAGCTCCGTCTAGTACCATGGAAATTATTTCCTGCTGTCTTAACAGATGTCCTAGATGTCCTGTCATTGTGTCCCTTCTTCTTGTCAAGTTTTCCATTCATTACTTACCTTGCCAATTCTCCGGAGAACCTCTTCATTCCTTCCCTTATCAGTCCACCTAATTTGCAGCAGACTTATATAGCACCACATTTCAAATGCTTCGATTCTCTTCAGTTCCGATTTCACTACAATGCAAATCCGTCCTCCAAATGTACATCCTCAGAAATTTCTTCCTCGAATAAATACCTGTATTTGATACTAGTAGACTTCTCTTGGCCATGAATGAACGTTTTGCCAGTGCTAGTCTGTTTTTTATGTCCTCTTTGCTCCGTCCGTCATGGGTTATTTTGCTGCCTAGGTAGCAGA
This sequence comes from Schistocerca cancellata, assembly GCF_023864275.1. Classification (NCBI taxonomy): domain Eukaryota; kingdom Metazoa; phylum Arthropoda; class Insecta; order Orthoptera; family Acrididae; genus Schistocerca; species Schistocerca cancellata. Next base: position 201,131,930 of record NC_064631.1, on the reverse strand, counting down.
ATTCGTGATCGCCAATCCTGATCTTAAGTTTCTCGCTGTTCTCATTTCTTCTACTCCTCATTACTTTCGTCTCTCGCCGATTTACTCTCAGTTTATATTCTGTGCTTATCAGACTGCTTATTCCATTCAGCAGATCCCTAATTCATCTTCATTTTCCCTGAGGATAACAATGTCATCAATGAATCTTGTCACTCATATCCTTTTACCTTGAATTTTAATTCTACTCTTGAACCATTCTTTTATCTCCGTCTTTGCTTCTTCGATTTGTAGATTGAATTAATCCCTTTGTTACACCATTTTCAATACGAGGACTTCGTTCTTGATCAATCACTCTTATTCTTCTCTATTTGTTTTCGTGCATATTATATCTTACACGTTTTTCCTTGTAGCTTACGCCTACTTTTCCCAGAATTTCAAACATCTTGCACCATTTTATATTGGCGAAAGCATTTCCAGTTCCATAAATCCTACGAACCTTTCTTAATTTTTCTTCAGTCTTTTTTCCGTTATCAACCGCAACGTCAGAATCGCCTCCCAGGTTCCTTTACCTTTCCTAAAGCCCAACAGATCATCGTCTAACAGATCCTCAATTTTTTCCACACGTCTTTACATTATTCTCGTCAGCAACGTGGATGTATAAGCTGTTAAGCTGATTGTACGGTAATTCTCGCACTTGACTGCTCTTGCACTCTTCAGAATTGTGTGGATGATGTTTTTCCGGAAGTCAACAGCACATCGCTAAGTTGTTACAATGTACACACTAACGTGAATAGTCGTTTTGTTGCCACTTATCCTAATGATTTTAGAAATTCTGATGGAATGTTGTCTATCCCTTCTTCCATTTCGATCTTAAGTCTTTCAAAGTTCTTTTAAATTCTAATACTGGATCCCCTATCTCTCCTCTACCGACTCCTGTTTCTTCTTCTATAACGTCATCAGACAAGTCTTCCTCCTCATAGAGGCCTTCAGTGTACTCTTTGACATGTCTGCTCTTTCCTGTGCATTTAACAGTCGAATTCCATTGCATTCTTAACGTTAGCAACCTTGCTTTTAATTGCTTTGACTTTCTTATATGCTGAGTCAGACATTCCGACAATCATTTCTTTTTCGATTTCTTCACATACTTCATGCAGCGTTTTCGCCTTAGGTTGTTTGCACTTCCTATTTATTTCATTCCTAAGTGACTTGTCTCTCTGTACTCCTGAGTTTCCCTGAACAATTTTCTACTTCATGCTTTCAGGGTTCCTCTGCATCTACGTTCTTTGTAACTATGTTTTCGTTTCCAATTTTTGTGATTGCCCTTTTTAGAGATGACCTCCTCTTCAACCAAACTGCCTACTGAGCTATTTCTTACCTTAGTATCTGTAGCTTCAGAGAACTTCAAGCGCATCTCTTCATTCCTCAGTACTTTCGTATCCCGCTTCCTTTCACGTTGATTCTTCCTGACTATTCTTTTAAAGTTCATCCTATTGATCGTCTCTATTAAATTGTCATATGAATCTATATCTGCTTCTGTGTACACCCTATAATCTATTATCTGAGTTCTAAATCTGACCATGAAGTAATCTAACTGAAATCTTTCCTTATCTTCCATACTTTTCCATGTATACCCCTCCTCTCGTGACTATTGAACAGAGTATTCGCTATGGCTAGCTGCAATTTAATGCTGAACTCTTTCTCATCTCTCATTCCTAATACTAGGCCTATATTTTCCCATAACCCTTCATTCTACTCCTTCCCCTATAACCGCATTCCAATCCCTCCTTCACTATCATATTTTCAGCTTCCTTTACGTTGTAAGTTACCTGTTCGATATCCTCATGCAGTTTCTCAGTCTCTTTGTTTTCAGCTTGCGATGTCGGAATTTATATTTGAACTATAGTTGTCCGTGTTGATTTTCTGTCGATTCTGATGGGAACAACCTATGACTGAATTATTCACAGTAACTCTCTCACTGCTCTACTTTCCGATTGATGAGGAATCCTACTCCCATTACACCACTGTTGCTGCTGCTGATTTTACTCTATATTCATCTGACGATAAATCCTGCCTTCTTGCCATTTCACTTCACTTGCCCCCACTGTATCTAGTTTGAGCCTTAACGTTTCCTTTTTTAGATTTTGTAGCTTCCCTAGTATGTTCAAACTTCTGAAGTTCCACTCCTGTACTCGCAAAACGTTATCCTTTCGTTGGATATTCAATCCTTTTCTCACAGCCACTCCCCCCTTGGCAGGTCCTTTCCTGAGATCCGATTAGGGGACTAATGCGGAATCTGTTGCCACTGGAGAGCTTCTTCAATTATTAGGATGAAAAGCTTAGATCATCAGAATGTGACGATTAATCTCGGAAATTTTTGGAGATATTCAAGCGTAGCAAGCCACTACAGTAAGGTCAGTCCAAAGTGTAAACGGTCTAGGCTGTCCGAGAACGTAGAAAAGTGGAAGAGCTGCTTTATTATGTGAGTTACTCTTAAAAACTTTTATTATAACCAGATGCCGGCAATAATTCTCAGGCGCAGTGCCTTAGTGCCTTAAGTAATAATTTAGTTAACATAATTTTACTAGAAGTAAAATTTAATTTAACTGATCAGGCCCGACGGCTACATAAATTTCAGGAGCAATGCCTTGAATTACAAAGATTACTTTAGGTTTATTTTTCAAAAATATGATTGAATTACACCACCAAGGCACAAGGGCCACATAACAAGAACGGTAACACGAGTGGTTATCTCCCAATTATTACAGTTCTTAACAGCTAGAATTGAAATGATATCATTTACATCCCAGAGGTTGCCTACAGGAAAAGTAGTCTTCCCCAGGATCTTTCTGGGTTGCTGACGATTGATTCAGGACCTCTGCTGACATGCCGCGCAGAAGAACCCCGCCGCACCCACCGAGACTTCCACGTGCCAACGGAGATGAATCCGTTGCTCTCTTATCAGCAGCGACCACGGCCTGTGTAACGTTTGCCGTATCGGGTCGCCGCCAAACGTCGTTCTCTCCGCCAGAGCCTCGCTGCCCCTCTAACGCCCTCAAAGTTGTGCAGCTGTCAGCCGCAGAATGATGCTGCATCCACCACGGCACATCCTCCCGCCTCCGAAAGCTTTTCATGGGATAGGAGCTTCTTAGATAAGCAGCCAAACAGACAGTATTAGAGCCGCCGCTCCACGAGAAACAACATTTAAAACAAACTGCTGAAAGTCCTCCTTTCTTTTATCATAACTTCGTCTCCAATTGAGAATTAAACTGAAAGCAGCATGTGTAGAAATCTTACAACACATACCTTCCTTAAGAATACAAAATCTAATGTACGTATGGAGACATATTCGTCCATAACTGTACCAGTTCAACTGAGGATCCTAATTTTGCATTATCAAAACAATTCCCTTTTTTGTACAGGCTTAAATTTATACAAAATACTTATTAAATTCTTTCATCATTAACACAAAATTCAACTTTGTATATGTAATAAAAATTCTTCTACTCTGTGGGCTTTTAACCAGCGGGATGACGTTAGTCACAAACCGTAGGACTTGTACCAGCACCATAAATCCGGACAACAACATCCCCATTCTTTTTATCTTTCGTCTTAATGACTGCCAGGATGTGCCATATCCAGACCCTGTCATCCGGTTTGAGGTGAATATGACGTCTCCACTAGTTGTACCTCTCTTGACTACGTTTCAGTTTAACTCAGGCCCGCTTCCAATTGTCTCGGTTTTGTGCAGCATAATGGTACAAAATGGTATGAAACTACTCCTGACTCAGGACCCGGAAGAGGGCTTACATAATCTATGTATAACCTCTATATCAGTGGCGTCACTGTTTCAGAAGCTAGCAATCCCTACCGTGTGCTCGTCTTTGGCTTACTCGTTGCACAGAAATTGCAGGACTGTACCCACTCTTTAATTTCCTTGTCCTTGCCATGCTATATAAAATTTTTGTCTGAGTTTTAAATATTCCTAAATGGCCACTGGCTGATGACTCTTGGTAATATTCACATATTATGGGAACTAGTTCAGAATATAAAACTATTTTATCCCGTTTACTCCACCGGACTGAACAAAGCAAAACATATGTGTCCTTTTGTCTTCTCCCTAATTTATTTTAAGCAAATATTGGAATCCCTGTGTTCCGAAATGTCCTTAAACAACCCCATCAGATACATGAGTACAGCGACAGTGAAGTATTCTTCGTCCAGACTGACACCCACTAAATGGCTCACCATACTCTTCCTCAAATATACGACTAAGGCTGTCGGCAACAATAATATCTTTCAAAAAGTCGTCAGTCGTCTGACCATCATCAGTTTCATAAACGTATTCACAGTGTCATGGCAGGCGAAATATAAAATCGCTGTCGTCAGGTGATAAAACCATGAACAATCCACTGTCATCATACCGTAATATGAACTACGTCGTCAGTCTATGGAATCTGTGCTATAGAGTATACACACAGCACATGATGCTGTGAATACTTTTCCGAACTTGACGATGGTCAGACGACTGAAACCGGTCGTATAAATAAAGTATTTTACCAGTAGCTCAAGAACAGCTTATCAAAAATTTTAATTTTTTAGGTAACTGAAATAATCACTCTTCCTGTTTAACTAGCTTATTTCTGTGAGATTCATTGTTCATAGAAGGCCTAGGCATCATGATTCCAATGCCAGATATTGCCTTTTCCGACACATGGTAAGAATCAAACGGAATGATATTATGTACGGATACTGGAATACCTCCCAAAGAGAAAAGAGGTATACATTCTAACAGACGTTGGAAACTATTCAGAGAAAAGGACGCAGCCGTTGTAAACCACATTGGTACATTTAAGGGAAGAGAGATCCACTGTGACAAGGAAAAGACAGACAGAATGTCCTTCCAAGAAGACTTGTCAATAAATAAATGCCATGAGTTATATAAAGAAAAATATCCTGACCTTCCTGTTGCATATGGAACATACCGGAAAATATTTAACAGTAAATTCAATTGGAATACCTGAATACTGATACCTGCTCGACATACGACAAAGTACAAACAGAATGAAAAATTTTGAATGCAAAGCTTTCACAAAATATGTCCAAAAATTAAAAGTTGTAAATCACAAACCAAATTAAAGTACTTAGCACGGAAGATCAGGTTCATAAGCTAAGGGCTGCTACATTCCTTTCACGGAAGCGACAAGCAAAGCAAGAAAGTCAAAAGATAAAGGAAAATGAAACAATACGCATCGACTATTGAAAAAACCCACTCTTGCCACGTATCAGCACTATTGATGTTTATTACAAGCGTCAAATATTATTTTGCAGTTTCAACCTTCATCAAACGTCCAGGAGTGATGGAACATTTCATACATAAATAGAAGACCTAGAGAATAAATGAGCGAATGAATTTATTAGTTTTTGACATAATTATGTGAGTGAAATCCTTGAACCAAGAGTAATAGTTCTTGTAATATTCTGTGATTCACACTCAGGACAGAATAAGAACTATGCCGTCTTTTTTATACGCTCACTATGTCGTTCATGTCACTAAGAAGTTAGATAGTACCAAATTAGTATTTCCAATATGAGGACACTCTTATATGGAATACGATTAAAACTTTGGTTTTATAAAACAGAAAACTACTACAGAGTTACCGAAAGACCGGATTAAGGTTCTTGGAACCACAAGAGTGAATCCAAGGCCTTACAAAGTCATTCCTGTTCAACAAGAAATTATACTAAACTGGACGACGTTTTTAGAAGCATGTTACAAACTGAAGTTTTCTTCTAAGACAAGAAACGCTGGTTGTGAAGGGAGATAAGTTGTTCAAATACAGGATAACTTAGAGTGGAACCTGGACCCCAATAGATTTGGAATGTTCTGGTGTTCCACGCTTACTCGTCTAGCCTGAGTATTAAATGCAGGGGCCCGACGAATTCTCATGGACTCGTCGAGGATATAATGATACGTGTTTTGTAATATCAAACTTTATTGTAAGGAAAATCAAGAATGTTATGAAGATAACTAAATCGAGGGGCATATTTTCAGAGCTCCCCCCAATATATTACGAATATGCAGACCTTCAAGAACTTTAACAGTTTTGTGGCCAGGACACAAAATCTCTGTTTTTGTGATAAAGACGCATGAAATATGTATTCATGTATCCCAAAATTAAAGGTCAACAAAACTTCCGAAGCTAAATAACACAAAGAAAGGACGAAGGCCTACCAAAAATTGACGGGTTTACCATGTTCTTTTCGTGCCAAAGATGTACATTTTTTTACCTGTATTGTCTTCTTATCATATAATTTCAACTGCTTTTTTTTATAAAGCACTTCCTCTACAATCACAAATTTGGCATCGTGGTTTACACTCGATTGGAAAGTTTTTAAGGTTTTTTTTGTTGTAATCTTGAAAGTTTTCCTCTCCTGTATTATGTATTAAAAGTGACTTACCCATTTACTTCCGTGGGTTCTTTAATTGAGAATAGCCTCAGTGCGGCTCAGTAATACCCTGGAGGAAACTATATGCCCCAAAAACATCCATAACTAAGCTGACCTTAAAAGGTTTAACTGTGAAGACCACTCCCCTTAACCGGCACATCGCATCCTGAACTTGACTAATATGTCCAGAGATATTGTCACTGGAGATAACCAAGTCATCCAGGTTGTGATAGACAAACTAAAATTTAACAGAATTAGCTTTTCACTGTGCAGCGGAGTGCGCGCTGATATGAAACTTCCTGGCAGATTAAAACTGTGTGCGAACCGAGACTCGAACTCGGGACCTTTGCCTTTCGCGGGCAAGTGCTCTACCAACTGAGCTATCCAAGCACGACTCACGACTCGTCCTCACAGCTTCAATCCTGCCAGTACATCGTCTCCTACCTTCCAAACTTCACAGAAGCTCTTCTGCGAACCTTGCAGAACTAGCACTCCTGGAAGAAAGGATATTGCAGAGACTTGGCTTAGCCATAGTCTAGGGGATGTTTCCAGAATGATATTTTCACTCTGTAGCCGAATGTGCGCTGATATGAAACTTCCTGACAGATTAAAACTGTGTGCCGGACCGAGACTCGAACTCGGGACCTTTGCCTTTCGCGGGCAAGTGCTCTACCAACTGAGCTATCCAAGCACGACTCACGACTCGTCCTCACAGCTTCAATCCTGCCAGTACATCGTCTCCTACCTTCCAAACTTCACAGAAGCTCTTCTGCGAACCTTGCAGAACTAGCACTCCTGGAAGAAAGGATATTGCAGAGACTTGGCTTAGCCATAGTCTAGGGGATGTTTCCAGAATGATATTTTCACTCTGTAGCCGAATGTGCGCTGATATGAAACTTCCTGACAGATTAAAACTGTGTGCCGGACCGAGACTCGAACTCGGGATTTGCCTTTCGCGGGCACGTGCTCTACCAACTGGGCTACCCAAGCACGACTCACGACCCGTCCTCACAGCTTCAATTCTGCCAGTACCTCGTCTCCTACCTTCCAAAATTTAACATCTGGAAAAATGCTATCCCGAAGACCGGACAATGCTGCCACTCCAGTTAGTAGTCCAAATGGGACATAATTAAACTCATAGAGATTCCAGTCCGTTGCGAAGGTTGTCATCGGCTTAGAGTCCTCAGTGAACGGACACTGATAATAGGTCTGGTTGAGATCCAGAGTAGTGAAGGATTTAGCTTGAAAAACATGAGAAACAGGAATGTAGGTCACCAATGTAACCGTTGGTCTACGGGTAGCGTCTTTGATTAATATTCCAAACGACCTCCGTCCCGCGTTCGAACGCCACCAAATTATATATTTTGAATAAAAAGCTTCAGCAGTGGTAGCCGAAGACTTCCGGCGTAAGAAGTCACCCTCATTCTGCCAACGGCCTTGTCAAAGAGGGCGGAGGACTGGACAGAGGTTCAGGACACTCTCTTGCCCTTGGGTTGGGAAACTGACCCTAAAGGCGGAAGAACGACATGAGGATGCAGAAGGCAATGGTAACGATTGAACGTAATGTGTATGCACAGAAATGAGAAAGCGTCATCATGATCTCTCCCTTGGCAAACGATTCCGGAATAGTTCCCCATTTTGATCTCCGGGAGGGGACTGCCAATAGCGAGGTGACCACGAGAAAGACTGAATAACCAACGAAAAGGTAACGTTCTATGAGTCGGAGCGTGGAATGTCAGACGTTTGAACGTGGTAGGAAAGCTAGAAAAACTGAAAAGTGAAACTCTGAGGCTCAGTCTAGATACAGTGGGAATCAGTCAAGCGAAATGGAAAAAAGACAAGGATTTCTGCTCAGATAAGTAAAGGGTAACATCCACGACGGAAGTAGGGCAGATAGTTACTGTGAACAGTTCAGTGACAGGGTTGTTATCAGAATCAACAGCAAATCTACACCGACGACGATAGTTCAGTTATATATGCAGACATTACAGCAGTAGATGAAGAGGTTGATAAACTATATGAGGATATTGAACGGGTAACTGAGAAAAAGACTAACTGAGTTCTGCGAAATTTTCAACTAGCATAGCGTATGCTCTGTTCAAGAATCACAAGAGGAGGAGGTATACTTGGGAAAGGCCACGAGATACGGGAAGATTTCAGTTAGATTACTTCATGGTCAGATTCAGAAATCAGATACTGGACTATAAGGAATGTGCAGGAGCAGATATAACTCAGACGGAAATATAGAAGTGATGAACAGCAGGCTGAAGTTTAAGAGATTGGTCAAGAACAATCAATACGCAGAGAAGTGGGATACGGAAGTACGAGTACTAAGGAATGAAGGGAAATTCTTGAAGTCTCTTAGCCTGTAGATACTGCAATAAAGAATAGCTCAGTAGGCAGTCCAGTTGCAGCGGAATGCACATTTCTAAAAAGGACAGTCACAGAAGTTGGAAAAAAGAACAAAGGTTCAAAGACGGTAACTGCGAAAAAAACATGGGAAACAGAAGTACTTCCGTTGATCGATGAAGTTGATCGAAGAAGGAAGTACAAACACATTCAGGGAAACTCAGGAATACAAAAATAGAAGCTGTTGAGGAATGAAATAAATAGGAAATTGCTGCATGAAAAATGTGAAGAAATCTGAAAATAAATTATTGTTGGGAGGACTGACTCAGCATACGGGAAACTCAGAATATGAAATTCCACTGTTAAAAGTAGAAGAGAGAACGGATAGGTGGAAAGAGTACACCGAAGGCCTCTATGAGGAAGAAGATTTGTCTCATGACGTGATAGAAGAAGAAACAGGAGTCGCTATAGGAGAGATAGGGGATCGAGTACCAGAATCAGAATTTTAAAAAGATTTGGTAGATTTAAGATAAAATAAGGCAGAAAAGATAGGTAACATTCCATCAGAATTTCTAAAATTATTGGGATAAGTTGCAACAAAGTGACTATTCACGTAGGCGTGTACGATATAAGAATCTGGCGATGTGACATCTAGCCGGCCTAAGTGGCCATGCGGTTCTAGGCGCTACAGTCTGGAGCCGGGCGACCGCTACGGTCGCAGGTTCGAATCCTGCCTCGGGCATGGATGTGTGTGATGTCCTTAGATTAGTTCGGTTTGATTAGTTCTAAGTTCTAGGCGACTGATGACCTCAGAAGTTAAGTCGCATAGTGCTCAGAGCCATTTGAACCAGCCATTTGATGTGACATCTGACTTTCGGAAAAACATAGGACCAAGAACGACGTGCTGGAATTAAATAGAGTGTAACGCAGGGATGTAGTGTTTTTTTTTTCGCCTCTGCTGTTCAGTCTGTACGTCGAAGAAGCAAAGATGGAAACGAAAGAAAGTTCAAGAGTGGAATTAAAAAGATGAAAGCATATGACTGATTAGATTCGCTGATGTCACTACTACCCTCAGTCAATATGAAGAAGACTTACATGATCTGCTGAGTGAAATGAACAGTATATTGCTACAGAATATGGATTGAGAATAAATCAAAGAAAAACGAATGTATTGAGAAGCAGCAGAAAGGATAACAGCGAAAAACTTAACATCAGGGTTGGTGATCACGAAGTAAATGAAGTTAAGGAATTCTTCTACCTATCAGCAAAATAATCCATGACAGGCGGAACAAGGAGGACAAAAACAGCAGACTAGCACTGACAAAAAAGGTATTCCTGACCAAGAGAAATCTACTAGTATCAAACATAGGTCTTAATTTGAGGAAGAAATTTCTAATTATGTACGTTTGAAACACAGCATTATGCGGAAGTGAAATATGAGCTGTGTAAAAACCGGAAAAGAAGAGAATAGAAGCATTTGAGATGTGGTGCTACAGAAGACTGTTGAAAATTAGGAGGACTGATAAGGTAAGGAATGAAGAGGTTCTCCGGAGAATCTGTGAAGTAGGTATGAAAAGGAAAACATGACAAGAAGAAGGGACAGAATGACAGGACATCTGTTAAGACTTCAGGGAATGACCTCCATGATACTAGACGAAGCTGTAGAGGAAAACAGGGATTGGAATACATCCAGCACATAACTGACGACGTGCTACTCTGCAGGTGCTGCTCTGAAATGAGGAGTTAACACAGGGGAGGAATTCGTGGCGGGTCGAATCAAATCAGTCATAAGACTGATGACAAAAAAGAAAAAAAGGTCATGCAATGGAATGGACTGCAAATTATCTTTTTGTTCAATGCACAATAATCTACACCAGGCAATTTTCCCTCACCCCGTTTTGGAACCAAAGCTATGTCTGAAAAATTCAGAAAGCGGGAAGGTCTAATAATTCTGTCCTTAAGTATTTCCACAGTAACCTACTTAAGGTGGTTCATAGGAAGACTGTATGTTGGATGCCTGATTGTCAGCTCGTTCTGTCCTGTAGTTACCGAATTTCGCAATCCTCAAAACATCGCTAAACACGTCCGGATATGTCTGATTCTCCATAATTGCGCTCTCTACTAGGAAAACAGAATTGAAATTGTTCTGACTTTCCTGACCGTGTCAATTTTAGCAAAAGTTCTCTCCCCAGCATAACGGAGTGAAAGTTCCCGTTCTCTCCAGTTAATTATCAGACTGGCGAGTTGGATAAAACCGGAACCAAGAATCACACGGACAACTAATTGATACACTACCTTCGCCTCAAATTTCGAAGTGAAACCCTGGATCGTCAGCTTAATGGTAAATTCCGCTAACACATGTAGTTTACTAGAGTTTGCCGCCCTGCGATTACAAACTTTCGTACTCAGTGGAGGAAACCGACACCGTAATTGGCACTTACAATACAACTCTGCACTAATTAATGACAATGAGCTCTCCGTGTGAAGCAGTTCCTGGGGTGTACCTAGTGCTGTTGGGAAGCGGGGTGGATGCAGCCCTCGTGAGACCAATATACACTCCTGGAAATTGAAATATGAACACCGTGAATTCATTGTCCCAGGAAGGGGAAACTTTATTGACACATTCCTGGGGTCAGATACATCACATGATCGCACTGACAGAACCACAGGCACATAGACACAGGCAACAGAGCATGCACAATGTCGGCACTAGTACAGTGTATATCCACCTTTCGCAGCAATGCAGGCTGCTATTCTCCCATGGAGACGATCGTAGAGATGCTGGATGTAGTCCTGTGGAACGGCTTGCCATGCCATTTCCACCTGGCGCCTCAGTTGGACCAGCGTTCGTGCTGGACGTGCAGACCGCGTGAGACGACGCTTCATCCAGTCCCAAACATGCTCAATGGGGGACAGATCCGGAGATCTTGCTGGCCAGGGTAGTTGACTTACACCTTCTAGAGCACGTTGGGTGGCATGGGATACATGCGAACGTGCATTGTCCTGTTGGAACAGCAAATTCCCTTGCCGGTCTAGGAATGGTAGAACGATGGGTTCGATGACGGTTTGGATGTACCGTGCACTATTCAGTGTCCCCTCGACGATCACCAGTGGTGTACGGCCAGTGTAGGAGATCGCTCCCCACACCATGATGCCGGGTGTTGGCCCTGTGTGCCTCGGTCGTATGCAGTCCTGATTGTGGCGCTCACCTGCACGGCGCCAAACACGCATACGACCATCATTGGCACCAAGGCAGAAGCGACTCTCATCGCTGAAGACGACACGTCTCCATTCGTCCCTCCATTCACGCCTGTCGCGACACCACTGGAGGCGGGCTGCACGATGTTGGGGCGTGAGCGGAAGACGGCCTAACGGTGTGCGGGACCGTAGCCCAGCTTCATGGAGACGGTTGCGAATGGTCCTCGCCGATACCCCAGGAGCAACAGTGTCCCTAATTTGCTGGGAAGTGGCGGTGCGGTCCCCTACGGCACTGCGTAGGATCCTACGCTCTTGGCGTGCATCCGTGCGTCGCTGCGGTCCGGTCCCAGGTCGACGGGCACGTGCACCTTCCGCCGACCACTGGCGACAACATCGATGTACTGTGGAGATCTCACGCCCCACGTGTTGAGCAATTCGGCGGTACGTCCACCCGGCCTCCCGCATGCCCACTATACGCCCTCGCTCAAAGTCCGTCAACTGCACATACGGTTCACGTCCACGCTGTCGCGGCATGCTACCAGTGTTAAAGACTGCGATGGAGCTCCGTATGCCACGGCAAACTGGCTGACACTGACGGCGGCGGTGCACAAATGCTGCGCAGCTAGCGCCATTCGACGGCCAACACCGCGGTTCCTGGTGTGTCCGCTGTGCCGTGCGTGTGATCATTGCTTGTACAGCCCTCTCGCAGTGTCCGGAGCAAGTATGGTGGGTCTGACACACCGGTGTCAATGTGTTCTTTTTTCCATTTCCAGGAGTGTAGGAGCTGAGAAGTAGCGACACAGGTCACGTAAACAGTCAACGGCCGGGAAAGTTGTGTACAGTGGTGTACTGACGACATGCGCCTCCGTATCCGCCTAAGGCCCGAGGATGACACGGCAGCCCCGGTCCGTACCGTCGGGTCTATAACGCCTGTTCGGACCGTGTTTTATATTTTTTATTTTTTTATTCCCCGTATTCACACCCACCGTAGTTAGTTCTTCTGCTTCAGTGCAACTGCTGTTTGTCATAGTTCAGTGCGTGAGGGTCACCGATTTCTGTTGGTCTCTATAAGCGTGATACATGAACGCGCAGCCAGCACGACTTTTTTCTAATTTTCCTGTTGCGTGCTATGTGCAACGAAGGTTCGGTCTACTATTATGCCTCTTACTGTCGTCTTTGGTTGGTAAGTACAGGGTGACAATTATTGAGCTACATGGAAAAAAAAACTTCAATTAGCTACAAAATAAGGCGTGCACACACTTTATTCAGTATGTAAACGTCACTACAGATATTGGGATTTAGGTTATGACATGTGTCATATTATTGTCATCATTGGTGATGATGTGGCACAGGCGAAAAGCGACATTCTGCATGATCCGCTGAAGTTTCGGAACATCGACGCTGTCGATGACCTCCTGAATGGTTGTTTTCAGCTCAGCAATGGTTTTGGGGCTATTGCTGTACACCTTGTCTTTAATATAGCCCCACAAAAAGGAGTGGTATGAGTTCAGATCCAGAGAATATCGCTGCCAATCAAGGCCCATGCAAGTGGCCTCTTGGTACTCCAGAGCCAGAACGTGGTCCCCAAAGTGCTCCTCCAGGACATCACTCTCCTGCTTCGATGGGGTCGAGTTCCGTCTTGTATGACCCACATCTTATCGAAATCAGGATCACTTTGGATAATGGGGATGAAATTATCATCCAAAACTAACGTACAGTTCGGCAGTCACCGTGCCATCAAGGAGTATCGCATCGATAATTCCGCGACTGGACACAGCACACCGCAGTCACCTGTTGAGGGTGAAGAGACTTCTCGATCGCGAAATGCAGATTCTCAGTCCCCCAAACGCGCCAGTTTTGCTTATTGACGAATCCACCCAAGAAGTAGGCTTCGTTGCTATACCAAACCATACAGCGCATACTAATTCCCATCATGCCCCGCGGCGAACCATGAAATTTGAGCGTCTTAACGCAAAGCATTTAGAGGTTATGGCGATTTTATTTCATATAGTTCGATAATTGTCACCCTTTACATTGCAATTATTTCATCTCATGCCACTGATCTACTGGCTTTATTCAAATTTCTTGAACTGTTACTAATGAACTCCGATATATGGTCTGCTTAAATGGATAATGCTTGACCTAATTAATCCACTGTTCTCATGAATGTCTACAAGTTTGTAATGGGATTCCACTATAAGGCCGTTTTCCACAGTTAATGTTTTAAGTGCTAAGTATATCAATTCAGTTTTGATATGCCCTTCTTTCCTGATATATTTCTGATGAGTCTTACGACACTAATTGTCTTGTTAACATTTTATGCGCCACATAATATACAGTCGCCCTCCCTTTTAATTTTTTTTACCTTTTTAGATCTCATTTTGTACATTTCGTACACTCATACGTGGTTTTTATGGGTTAACGTGATCAGACTCCATCCCATTTTATGACTTGTAGATTTCGTATAGGTGTTTCCATTAGTGCATATTAATGCGGCTTTTCACATTGCACAGTTCATGTGTTCGAATAGTGTAGACACTTTAGTATTAAGGTCATACCTACATGATCCATTTATATTTCACTACCCAACGTAGTAACAGATTTTATGAGTGGTTCTATTTTCATTAGTTGGTCCTCTTCTTCCTATCTTGTTTTCATATAAGCTTATGACTGGTTTTGTCCTCTATATTTCCTTAGTTCCTTAGGGATTTTATTTTAGTTTCTAAGCATATTGACATACATTTTCATTTTTGTTGCTGGTTAAGGCACAGAGCAGTTGTGCAAGTGCATATGTACCTCATACCACTAGGTTACGTTTGCAGTTACGTTTTATGTACGATAATGCCCAAGATTGGTGGATATTTATTTGCATGTTGTCATTAACAACGTACTTTTAATTATGTCGTTTATTGTGATATATATTGGTATCCGTTGTTTTAGCCGTACAAGTACGTACACGACTGGTTCTGTAATGGATCTGAATTGTATATAGGTACACATTTACATTTTCACGTTACAGGCAGTGAAGTCCTGTGTGGCATCTATCTGTGAATCGTGTAAACTTTGTTACCATGTATTACCGTATTTTAACTGTTTATGTAGGTATTCTTTGAGGCGGAATTTGGGAACCAGCCCAGCATTTGGCTGAACGACCGTGGGAAACCACCTAAAGCCCACACTCAGGCTGAAGAGTTTACCACACTACTGTCGTTAAAACGCTGCACCAAATCGATTCGGCTTTGCCGCAGCTCACTGTCTCGCAGGCTAAGGCACTGCGTGTCACGTTATACAGGCAGGAGCAGCTCTTTAACTTACCGCTTACAGATCTCCCGTGCTGCTCCCTGTGGCGCTCCATTTTTGTTTGTTTCGTCATATTACATGCAGAGCGCGCTTTCATCGACTGGCAGTAGCTTATCACAGCCCCACTTGTCAAAACGTAGTAATGTACAAATAACCGAAGTAAACTGGCCAGTTGCCAGTAGCACTCGCGCACTGAATGTTCCATACAAACTTAATTATGGATATAGAAAGTTCATTCATTCCGGGAATCGCGGATTCCACGATTTTTGCTTGTTATCGACATTTACACTGGCAAGACTTTAAAGAACGTTGTAATTTCAAGTTCGAAGTCGGATAGCAAATGATTAAATTTTTTTTTCGTGTAGTATAATTACAAATTCCCCCCATGAACCATGGACCTTGCCGTTGGTGGGGAGGCTTGCGTGCCTCAACGATACAGATGGCCGTACCGTAGGTGCAACCACAACGGAGGGGTATCTGTTGAGAGGCCAGACAAACATGTGGTTCCTGAAGAGGGGCAGCAGCCTTTTCAGTAGTTGCAGGGGCAACAGTCTGGATGATTGACTGATCTGGCCTTGTAACATTAACCAAAATGGCCTTGCTGTGCTGGTACTGCGAACGGCTGAAAGCAAGGGGAAACTACAGCCGTAATTTTTCCCGAGGACATGCAGCTCTACTGTATGATTAAATGATGATGGCGTCCTCTTGGGTAAAATATTCCGGAGGTAAAATAGTCCCCCATTCGGATCTCCGGGCGGGGACTACTCAAGAGGACGTCGTTATCAGGAGAAAGAAAACTGGCGTTCTACGGATCGGAGCGTGGAATGTCAGATCCCTTAATCGGGCAGGTAGGTTAGAAAATTTAAAAAGGGAGATGGATAGGTTGAAGTTAGGTATAGTGGGAATTAGTGAAGTTCGGTGGGAGGAGGAACAAGACTTTTGGTCAGGTGATTACAGGGTTATAAATACAAAATCAAATAGGGGTAATGCAGGAGTAGGTTTAATAATGAATAAAAAAATAGGAGTGCGGGTTAGCTACTACAAACAGCATAGTGAACGCATTATTGTGGCCAAGATAGACACAAAGCCCATGCCTACTACAGTAGTACAAGTTTATATGCCAACTAGCTCTGCAGATGATGAAGAAATAGATGAAATGTATGACGAGATAAAAGAAATTATTCAGGTAGTGAAGGGAGACGAAAATTTAATAGTGATGGGTGACTGGAATTCGTCAGTAGGAAAAGGGAGAGAAGGAAACATAGTAGGTGAATATGGATTGGGGGGGAAGGAATGAAAGAGGAAGCCGCCTTGTAGAATTTTGCACAGAGCATAACTTAATCATAGCTAACACTTGGTTCAAGAATCATGAAAGGAGGCTGTATACATGGAAGAAGCCTGGAGATACTGACAGGTTTCAGATAGATTATATAATGGTAAGACAGAGATTTAGGAACCAGGTTTTAAATTGTAAGACATTTCCTGGGGCAGATGTAGATTCTGAACACAATCTATTGGTTATGAACTGCAGATTGAAACTGAAGAAACTGCAAAAAGGTGGGAATTTAAGGGGATGGGACCTGGATAAATTGAAAGAACCAGAGGTTGTAGAGAGTTTCAGGGAGAGAATTAGGGAACAATTGACAGGAATGGGGGAAAGAAATACAGTAGAAGAAGAATGGGTAGCTCTGAGGGATGAAGTGGTGAAGGCAGAAGACGATCAAGTAGGTAAAAAGACGAGGGCTAATAGAAATCCTTGGGTAACAGAAGAAATATTGAATTTAATTGATGAAAGGAGAAAATATAAAAATGCAGTAAATGAAGCAGGCAAAAAGGAACACAAATGTCTCAAAAATGAAATCGACAGGAAGTGCAAAATGGCTAAGCAGGGATGGCTAGAGGACAAATGTAAGGATGTAGAGGCTTGTCTCACTAGGGGTAAGATAGATACTGCCTACAGGAAAATTAAAGAGACCTTTGGAGAGAAGAGAACCACTTGTATGAATATCAAGAGCTCAGATGGCAACCCAGTTCTAAGCAAAGAAGGGAAAGCAGAAAGGTGGAAGGAGTATATAGAGGGTTTATACAAGGGCGATGTACTTGAGGACAATATTATGGAAATGGAAGAGGATGTAGATGAAGATGAAATGGGAGATAAGATAATGCGTGAAGAGTTTGACAGAGCACTGAAAGACCTGAGTCGAAACAAGGCCCCGGGAGTAGACAACATTCCATTAGAACTACTGATGGCCTCAGGAGAGCCAGTCATGACAAAACTCTACCATCTGGTGAGCACGATGTATGAGACAGGCGAAATACCCTCAGACTTTAAGAAGAATATAATAATTCCAATACCAAAGAAAGCAGGTGTTGACAGATGTGAAAATTACCGAACTATCAGTTTAATAAGTCACAGCTGCAAAATACTAACGCGAATTCTTTACAGACGAATGGAAAAACTGGTAGAAGCCAACCTCGGGGAAGATCAGTTTGGATTCCGTAGAAATGTTGGAACACGTGAGGCAATACTGACCTTAAGACTTATCTTGGAAGAAAGATTAAGAAAAGGCAAACCTACGTTTCTAGCATTTGTAGACTTAGAGAAAGCTTTTGACAATGTTGACTGGAATACTCTCTTTCAAATTCTGAAGGTGGCAGGGGTAAAATACAGGGAGCGAAAGGCTATTTACAATTTGTACAGAAACCAGATGGCAGTTATAAGAGTCGAGGGGCATGAAAGGGAAGCAGTGGTTGGGAAAGGAGTGAGACAGGGTTGTAGCCTCTCCCCAATGTTATTCAATCTGTATATTGAGCAAGCAGTAAAGGAAACAAAAGAAAAATTCGGAGTAGGTATTAAAACTCATGGAGAAGAAGTAAAAACTTTGAGGTTCGCCGATGACATTGTAATTCTGTCAGAGACAGCAAAGGACTTGGAAGAGCAGTTGAACGGAATGGACAGTGTCTTGAAAGGAGGATATAAGATGAACATCAACAAAAGCAAAACGAGGATAATGGAATGTAGTCAAATTAAGTTGGGTGATGCTGAGGGAATTAGATTAGGAAATGAGACACTTAAAGTAGTAAAGGAGTTTTGCTATTTAGGGAGTAAAATAACTGATGATGGTCGAAGTAGAGAGGATATAAAATGTAGACTGGCAATGGCAAGGAAAGCGTTTCTCAAGAAGAGAAATTTGTTAACATCGAATATAGATTTAGGTGTCAGGAAGTCGTTTCTGAAAGTATTTGTATGGAGTGTAGCCATGTATGGAAGTGAGACATGGACGATAACTAGTTTGGACAAGAAGAGAATAGAAGCTTTCGAAATGTGGTGCTACAGAAGAATGCTGAAGATAAGGTGGGTATATCACGTAACTAATGAGGAGGTATTGAATAGGATTGGGGAGAAGAGAAGTTTGTGGCACAACTTGACTAGAAGAAGGGATCGGTTGGTAGGACATGTTCTGAGGCATCGAGGGATCACAAATTTAGCATTGGAGGGCAGCGTGGAGGGTAAAAATCGTAGAGGGAGACCAAGAGATCAATACACTAAGCAGATTCAGAAGGATGTAGGTTGCAGTAGGTACTGGGAGATGAAGAAGCTTGCACAGGATAGAGTAGCATGGAGAGCTGCATCAAACCAGTCTCAGGACTGAAGACCACAACAACAACAATTACAAATTAACAGTTTTCTGATTTTTTTTCCTTTGCCTGTACCATTAAACCTTTCTTCTTCTTACTCGTACTGTGAAAGCTTTCTTCTTGCAATATTTCATCATTATTTCAAGGGGAAATACCTTATAGGTTTTAATGAGATAGTTTACTACTATCAAAATTTGTGACATAAATGGTCGTATGACCTGCTAGCATTGACTTAAAAGCTAACGTTTATTGCACCGCTATAGTCATTAGTATCTGGTATTAATTTCAACTTGATATGTCTACCTTTTCTTGAGAATAAGGACTCTTAACAGACAGACGAACAGACAGATTGATAACAAAGGACAAAAAAATTTAGTATGATACACTTACAAATTAAAATTTGTCGTATTTTTTCATTTTGCTGTAGTGTGAAACCTTTCTTCTTCATGAATTTCATGATTCTAGGTCAATGGGAAGTGCCCTGTAGCTTCTGATGACTGAGTTTGCGAGTATCGAAACATATAACGTATGTTGCTGTATCTTTGGATTGTAACGACTTGGAAACTTCACTTTTTTACAACGTCAAAGGACCGTAGACCTTAATATGTGACACAAATTTCAACCTGATACGCGTACCCGTTCTTGAGAGAAATGGTTCTGAGCAGTCAGACAGAGAGACAAACAGACAAACAGTCGTACAGCAAAGAGATCCTATAACGGTTCCGTTTATATCGATTGAGACGTGGAACCCTGAAAAGAAGAATTTTAACTGACTTTTCATCCTGCCCCTGCTTGTTTAATAGAGATACAGCATACTCGCTCCTCTTGAATTCAGACCCCATATTTTCCAACAAGACTAAATTTCTTTTTTTCTACTATACAAATATTTGGACTTTCCTGAACAAATTGGTGCATAATTTATGCGAAATCCGTGTAAATGCATTTTTAATATTTTTTTTAACTTTTATTTGACGTATGACGATGTCAGAATCGATCTCGACATCCTTTCAGATTTCTATGCAAATCTCAGAAACTACATGCTCTAGAAGGCTGTAGCTTTTTTGTGTTCTGTTTAGATTTGTTTACCACAGATTGGCTGTACTGATTATTAAATATTATTTGCTCATATGCTTGTAAATCTTGGAAAACGAAGCAAATATTCGATATTTGGTAGCTTGCTCTGTTTATAGTGAAACAGTTGCGTGTTGCTGCTGTCATTTAAAATTACTAAACAGAAGATATCTTCAAGAAACCCCCGAAAAGAGGAAACATGTACTGTAGGACTACACCGGTTGTGGACAATAGTTAAATACTGCAGCATAATAGTTTTAATACCTCGAAGACTGTTGACACACCTCCCAGTGCATCGAAAAATACTGAAAGCTCACTGTATAGGAAGTACATTACCAACCAATAAGGCAGTTGAGTAAATATAATTATAGATTTGAATATTTTAACATCAGTGTTGAAAGAAACTGTAGCATCCAAGTTACGCGGTGGATATATTAGTGCTTTCCGAAGATGGGACGACAGAAATAGATTAATCAGTAAACTTAAAATTACATACACAAATTGTGGTGTTGATGAATCATATCTAACTTCAGCCAAATGTTCAAATAACGACTTTTGTGAAGCCAATGTGAAGTTATATTATGGACTTAGGTGTGCTGGGAAAGGTGCCAATGATGATAGACTACTTTGTGACCTCCTGAATCTACCAAACCCACCCACACAATATGAGAAATATACTGAAACTGACCGGCCGGTGTGGCCGAGCGGTTCTAGGTGCTTCAGTGTGGAGCCGCGCGACCGCTACGGTTGCAGGTTCGAATCCTGCTTCGGGCATGGATGTCTGTGATGTCCTTAGGTCAGTTAGGTTTAAGTAGTTCTAAGTTCTACGGGACTGATGACCTCAGATGTTAAGTCCCATAGTGCTCAGAGCCATTTTATACTGAGATTATTGGCAGCTGCAAAGACTTTGTTGTAACAGAATCCACGAAAACTGGCGCCTTTAGAAGCAGTCAATGAGAACGGTGGTGGAATAGGTATTAGTGTAGCATTTGATGGGTTGTGGCAAAAAAGGGGTCACACTTCCAAAATTGGATTTGCTGCTGCAGCAAGTGTTCATACTGGTAAGGTGAGTTTGAAGTTCTTACTAAATATTGCCAAGGATGCACCTTAGTTGGTGATAATAAAGAGAAGAAGATTGCCCATTGACCCTCCTGTACAAAGAACTATGAGGGGCCAAGTGGCAGTATGAAGGTAGCAACAGCTATGGCTATTTTGATCGCTCACAGTTAGAGCGAGGAATGTGCTATATGAAACGTCTGGGAGATCGAGACGGTAAATCGTTCAACACTGTTCTAAAAAGCAAACCCTATGATGAGCCTATTACAAAGCTTGAATTTGTAGACCATTTAAAGAAAAGGATGGGAGCCCGCCTTCGTCAGCTGAAAATGAAACTTGGCGGCACTAAATTATCAGATGGAAAAAGTATAAAATATGCTGGAAGGCTTACTAATAAAGTTATTGATGAATTTCAGGGATACTACAGCAAAGTCATTAAAGAAAACACGCATAATTTGAAATGCATGAAAAGAGCACTGTGGGAAACATACTTTCACAGGCTGTCCACAGATATTAAAACTGCATATAACTTGTCCTCGCCTGCACTAGATACATGTTGCAAGTATAGAAACGCAGAGGCAGCAGGCAAACTAGAGGAATTTAAACGTGAACATTCAGTAACTGAAGCTGTAATGTAGGCCATTGAGACTATACTCAGAGACACAGCAAAACTTCAGTTGCTAAAGAAATGCCTCCATAGTAAGGCACAGAATGTTAACGAGGCATTTAACAATACTGTGTGGACTCGGATTCCAAAAAATGTCTTTGTTGGTAAAATAAACTTTAAGATTAGGTGTGTGTGATGCAGTCATCTCCTTCAATGATGGGAATACTGGAAGAATAAAAGTCCTGGCACATCTGGGAATAAATATAGAGTGGAATATTGCAAGAAGCAAGAAAGAAGAGATGAAAGTAGAATCCAGGTAAAAAGAAATATTAGACTATGAAGCAGGTTGCTTTTAACCAGTTTTTTAGGCAGAAAGATGTGTTCCCATACATGTACTGCTTTAACTTGAATTTTCTCAAAACTAAATTTTCTAGCGAAAGACTCATTCTCTCAGAAACTTATAAATATTTAAACATAAAAATTGTAGAAGTTATTCATCTAGTGTGGTGATTATATGGATTTACAATCAGTGTTTCGAGAGTTATATAATTGGTCGTATGTTGTATAAAACTTTTTTTTCGAAAAAACAGGCAAACATTTAAGAAATTGTATCTCATTTCTACAACGTGTACCTTCTCCATTCAAGATTAATGAACTAAATACGTTCAGATGTTCAATTGGTAAAAATTTGGTAGTGATATATTCAACAGTTTCATAAAAATGGGTTGAATGTAGGCAGAAATTTGCATTGCCGATATAGGGTCTGATCTCACCTTAAGATCGTGTGGGTGTACACAGGCTATTCTGATTCCTACAGCGACGTGCCCATTTTGCGAAGATAAGATACTTCAAAATTCTAGTCCAGTAGTTGCTCCGTGAGCAGTGCCCGAACTTGAGCAAAAGAACGATATATCTGGAGCTCAGGACAGAATGGCCAATGGATCCCTTTCAAGAACGAGCCGCCTGTGTGTCAGGGTGTCTTCCGGGTGGCAGCAGATTTACGCGCGTCGCGCGCCATTGTCACTGCTTTATTTATCCAAAGCGCCTGCAGGCCTGCTGCCCGCACCACGGACTGTCCCGTATAGCCGCGCGACTGCCAGCGCAGCGCGCATCCGGTTCACAGCGATTTCACTGGTTCCGTATACCCGTTATTTATCGCCGTCTCTCTCCTTCCGGCGCGACGAAAACGTGTCTTTCCACTCCAATGATAAGACAAACAACTACAGCAACTTACAATCCTAAACCTATATTTTGAATATAAAGTATCAGGTTACCAGTTCACAGTTTCATTAACGACAAGGGGCGTTCAATAAGTAATGCAACACTTTTTTTTCTGAAAGCAAGTTGGTTTTATTCAGGATTCAAATACACCATATTATTCCCCATTCTTTTGGCTTAAAATCCTATTTGTCATTATAATCTACGTTCCATACGACTTACTGAGAGGGTCTGCATGCCCGCATGGTACCACCCTATTGGTCGAATAGGAATCGACTTCTTGCTGCATCGGTAAGCTCCTAACCTCCCCACCATCCACGTACTGCTTCCCGCAGAATGCATCCTTCATTGGGCCAAACAGCTGGAAATCGGAAGGTGCGAGATCCGAGCTGTAGAGTGGATGAGGAGGAACAGTCCAATGAAGTTTCGTGAGCTCCCGCCGGGTGTGCAGACTTTTCAGAGGCTTCGCATGGTCATGGAGAAGGAGAAGTTCGTTTGCATTTTTGTGGCGACGGACACACTAAAGTCGTTCCTTCGGTTTTCTAAGAGTAGCACAATACACTTCGGGATGATCGTTGCACCATCAGGAAGAACATCAGAGTCTCAGCAGATCGTTGTCATGACTTTACCGGCTGAAGGTGTGGCTGTGAGCTTCTTCTTCGGAGGAGAAGTGGTGTGGCACCACTCCATCTATTGCCGTTTTGATTCTGTTTCTACGTGATAAACTCATGTTTCATCGCCTGTGACGAAGATCGGACAAGTTTGCGCGACGTTGTTGCGATGGTTAACAGAAGCCTCGCCCAACGACTCACCGTGCTTTAGTTTACTACCAGGTCTCCGTCGGCGTTCTGCCAGTTCCTATGAATATCTGATGCTCATATTTTCCGGCAAAAAAAAAAAAAATCTGTGTCAGCTGTCTGCTTGAAACGCACCTATGTTACAAACGCCATTCTGAAGGCTACGTATAGCGTCGCCATCTACAGGAACATGAAACTATAGAGGCTGCAGTGCGAATATTCCACGATGTTTCAAAACAAATTCCGCCTTTTTCCAACCGAAATCAGCCGGGAAAAAAAATGAGTTGCGTTACTTATAGAACGCCCCTTGTAGAACCAATTTCAGCAGCGGCAAATATTACAGTACAGACAAACAGAAACAATGGATGTAAAAGTATGGAAATGTAGATGAAAGAAATACGAAAGCGACACAGATATTTTTTAGAAAATCAAACAAGTGTTAGTTTTAAAACAAATTAAATTTTTTTATTGTTTTTCCAAATATTCCCCTTTAGCATCTCACAAAATGATCCTTATACCAGTGATGACTCTCTTCCTGAGGCACTTTAGAAACTAGGTTTTGTAACGTTCCACTACTTCATCTGATGATGAAAAAGTGATTCTACGCAGTTCATCTTAAATTTTTCGGATCATATGGAAATCACAAGGAGCACCAGGTGCCAGTAACGGTATGTCTGTATTCTAATGCTATGATAACAATATAACCTGTTTAAGAAAAAAAGCTAGAAACTATCTATTTAGCAGAACTGCGAATTCGTTGGAGTTTCGTACCCATTGAGCTGATTGACATTTTTTTTTCAGGATTATAGCAACGAATCAAAGATTCATCACAAGTAACGATTTTCCATACCAATTTGAAGTGCGCCTTGAAATTTTTTCAGAGTTTTTTGCACCAGTCAGTCCACTGTTGTTTTTAAGCGAAGTCAGTTTATGTGTAATCCATCGACAACAAAGTTTTCTCACGTCTGTTGATGTGTAATGTTTTGGATTTGACTCATACTAAGGCTGAATGAACCATAGACCTTGCCGTTGGTGGGGAGGGTTGCGTGCGTCAGCGATACAAATGGGCGTACCGTAGGTGCAACCACAACGGAGGGGTACCTGTTGAGAGGCCAGACAAACTTGTGGTTCCTGAAGAGGGGCAGCAGCCTTTTCAGTAGTTGCAGGGGCAACAGTCTGGATGATTGACTGATCTGGCCTTGTAACACTAACCAAAACGGCCTTGCTGTGCTAGTACTGCGAACGGCTGAAAGCAAGGGGAAACTACAGCCGTAATTTTTCCCGAGGGCATGCAGCTTTACTGTATGGTTAAATTAAGATGACGTCCTCATGGGTAAATTACCCGAGAGGTAAAATAGTCCCCCATTCGGATCTCTGGGCGGGGACTACTCAAGAGGACGTCGTTATCAGGAGAAAGAGAACTGGCGTTCTACGGATCGGAGCGTGGAATGTCAGATCCCTTAATCGGGCAGGTAGGTTAGAAGATTTAAAAAGGTAAATGGATAGGTTACAGTTAGATATAGTGGGAATTAGTGAAGTTCGGTGGCAGGAGGAACAAGACTTTTGGTCAGGCGAATACAGGGTTATAAATACAAAACCAAATAGAGGTAACGCAGGAGTAGGCTCAATAATGAAAAAAAATAGGAATGCGGGTAAGCTACTACAAACAGCATAGTGAACGCATTATTGTGGCCAAGATAGACACGAAGCCCGCGCCGCCTACTACAGTAGTACAAGTTTATATGCCAACTAGCTCTACATATGATGAAGAAATTGATGAAATGTATGATGAGATAAAAGAAATTATTCAGGTAGTGAAGGGAGAGGAAAATTTAATAGTCATGGGTGACTGGAATTCGAGAGTAGGAAAAGGGAGAGAAGGAAACATAGTAGGTGATATGGATTGTGGGTAAGCAACGAAAGAGGAAGCCGTCTGATAGGATTTTGCACAGAGCATAACTTAATCATAGCTAACACTTGGTTCAAGAATCATAAAAGAAAGCTGTATACATGGAAGAAGCCTGGAGATACTAGAAGGTATCAGATAGATTATATAATGGTAAGACAGAGATTTAGGAACCAGGTTTCAAATTGTAAGACATTTCCAGGGCCAGATGTGGACTCGGACCACAATCTATTGGTTATGAACTGTAGATTAAAACTGAAGAAACTGCAAAAAGGTGGGGACTTAAGGAGGTGGGACCTGGATGAACTGAAAGAACCAGAGGTTGTACGGAGTTTCAGGGAGAGCATAAGGGAACGTTTGACAGGAATGGGGGAAAGAAATACAGTAGAAGAGGAATGAGTAGCTTTGAGAGATGAAATAGTGAAGACAAGGAGGATCAAGTGGGTAAAAAGACGAGGGCTAATTGAAATTCTTGGGTGACAGAAGAAATATTGAATTTAATTGATGAAAGGAGAAAATATAAAAATGCAGTAAATGAAGCAGGCAAAAAGGAAAATTAAAGAGAACTTTGGAGGAAGGAGAACCACCTGCATGAATATCAAGAGCTCAGATGGAAACCTGTAAGCAAAGAAGGGAAAGCAGAGAGGTGGAAGGAGTATATAGAGGGTCTATACAAGGGCGATGTACTTGAGGACAATATTATGGAAATGGAAGAGGATGTAGATGAAGGCGACATGGGAAATAGGATACTGCGTGAAGAGTTTGACAGAGCACTGAATGACCTGAGTTGAAACAAGGCCCCGGGAGTAGACAACATTCCATTAGAACTACTGACGGCCTTGGGAGAGCCAGTCCTGACAAAACTCTACCACCTGGTGAGCAAGATGTATGAAACAGGCGAAATACCCTCAGACTTCAAGAAGAATATAATAATTCCAATCCCAAAGAAAGCAGGTGTTGACAGATGTGAAAATTACCGAACTATCAGTTTAATAAGTCCCAGCTGCAAAATACTGACGCGAATTCTTTACAGACGAATGGAAAAACTGGTAGAAGCCGACCTCGGGGATGATCAGTTTGGATTCCGTACAAATGTTGGAACACGTGAGGCAATACTGACCTTACGACTTATCTTAGAAGAAAGATTAAGGAAAGGCAAACCTACGTTTCTAGCATTTGTAGACTTAGAGAAAGCTTTTGACAACGTTGAATGGAATACTCTCTTTCAAATTCTAAAGGTGGCAGGGGTAAAATACAGGGAGCGAAAAGCTATTTACAATTTGTACAGAAACAGTTATAAGAGTCGAGGGGCATGAAAGAAAGCAGTGGTTGGGAAGGGAGTGAGACAGGGTTGTAGCCTCTCCCCGATGTTATTTAATCTGTATATTGAGCAAGCAATAAAGGAAACAAAAGAAAAATTCAGAGTAGGTATTAAAGTCCATGGAGAAAAATAAAAACTTTGAGGTCCGCCGATGACATTGTAATTCTGTCAGAGACAGAAAAGGACTTGGAAGAGCAGTTGAACGTAATGGACAATGTCTTGAAAGGAGGATATAAGATGAACATCAACAAAAGCAAAATGAGGATAATGGAATGTAGTCGAATTAAGTCGGCTGATGCTGAGGGAATTAGATTAGGAAATCAGACACTTAAAGTAGTAATGGAGGTTTGCTATTTGGGAAGCAAAATAACTGATGATGGTCGAAGTAGAGAGGATATAAAATGTAGACTGGCAATGGCAAGGAAAGAGTTTCTGAGGAAGAAAAATTTGTTAACATCGAGTATATATTTAAATGTCAGGAAGTCGTTTCTTAAAATATTTGTATGGAGTGTAGCCATGTATGGTAGTGAAACATGGACGATAAATATTTTGGACAAGAAAAGAATAGAAACTTTCGAAATGTGGTGCTACAGAAGAATGCTGAAGATTAAATGGGTAGATCACATAACTAATGAGGAGGTATTGAATAGAATTGGAGAGAAGAGGAGTTTGTGGCACAACTTGACAAGAAGAAGGGACCGGTTGGTAGGACATGTTCTGAGGCAACAAGGGATCACAAATTTAGAATTGGAGGGCAGCGTGGAGGGTTAAAATCGTAGAGGGAGACCAAGAGATGAATACACTAAACATATTCAGAAGGATGTAGGTTTCAGTAAGTACTGGGAGATGAAGAAGCTTGCACAGGATAGAGTAGCATGGAGAGCTCCATCAAATCAGTCTCAGGACTGAAGACCACAACAACAAACAAGGCTGAATATCACCCGAATAAGATATACATAGATCTTCTTCAATAAAAACTTGAACAGCGGCTATACTTTCGGCATCAGTAACAGCAGTTCTTGTGTGTCCTTTATAAAAATCATCACTAAGCAAAAATCGATTTTCTTTTAATTCCCTGTACCTGTTATAAGTAGTTTCCTTGGAATCGGCTTCTTTGCCAAATAGATTTGCAAAACCGATAATGACATTGTTTAGGCGTTAAATTCGATTTAAAACGGTAAAACGTCATAGCACGGAAACGTTCTTCAGACAGATTCATTTTTCAGTCTTTAAAAGATGTTAATTAAAAAGGTATTTGAGAAAATCGAACAGACTACACAGCAATCAGTTCCCGGAATATTGCAAAGCAGCCGTCAAATATAAACAAATTTCATTTGTTTTTAGACAAAAGGCATTCTAAAAATTTTCAGAGTCTCTCTTATAATACTGTGAAAAAAATACCTGAGATATGTAAAGTTTTATTTATTTATTTATTTACCGGGTTCTATGGGGCTATGCGAGTCCTGGAACGAGTAGGTACATAATTTACAGAATGTTGATTGGAAAATTTATAAGTAAGAGAAATTAAAGAACTAATAAAGCAGAGCAAAAGGTGTGTGAGATTATAGGAATAAATAACGCATTACAGGGAAAAGCTCTCAACAGCTAAAAGCAAGTCCTTTACAGAATAGAATGAGTGTCAAGAGAAAGCCTGTCACTTTGCTTTCAAATCTTGGGGTTGCTTACTTTTTTTGTGTTATGCTGCACAATTTTCTGTACAGTGCTTAACGAAATGTTATGCAAGAGCGAATCGTTCTTTCCTAGATGAAACTCTCTGCGGACGAGATCAAGATTAGGACTTTTCTTTTTGGGATCATCAGTCTTCTGACTCGTTTGATGCGGCCCGCCACGAATTCCTTTCCTGTGGTAACCTCTTCATCTCAGAGTAGCACTTGCAACCTACGTCCTCAATTCTTTGGTGGATGTATTCCAATCTCTGTCTTCCTCTACAGTTTCTGCCCTCTACAGTTCCATCCAGTACCATTGAAGTCATTCCCTGATGTCTTAATAGATGTCCTATCATCCTGTCTCTTCTCCTTATCAGTGTTTTCCAGATATTCCTTTCCGCTCCGATTCTGCAAGAACTTTCCCATTCCTTACCTTATGAGTCCACCTAATTTTCAACATTCGTCTGTAGCACCACATCTCAAATGATTCGCTTCTCTTCTGTTCCGGTTTTCCCAGAGTCCGTGTTCCACTACCACACAATGCTGTACTCCAGACTTATGTTCTTAGAAATTTCTTCTTCAAATTAAGGCCTATGTTTGATACTAGTATACTTCTCTTGAATAGGAATGCCTTTTTTGCCATCTAGTCTGCTTTTAATGTCCTCCTTGCTCCGTCCGTCATTGGTTATTTTACTGCCTAGGTAGCAGAATTCCTTAACTTCATATACTTCGTGATCAGCAATCCTGATGTTAATTTTCTTGATGTTCTCATTTCTGCTGCATCTCATTACTTTCGTCTTTCTTCGATTTACTCTCAGTCCATATTCTGTACTCTGATATGATGTTTATGTTGACCTCTATTCCAATTTTCTGTACAAGTTCCGGAACTCTCGGAACCGAGATGATGCAAAACTTTTTTGAAGTTTACGTATTCCATAAACACACACTCAGTAACTACAATACGAAAGGACTCTAGCATACAAGAAATTTTTCGTCATTATGCCTCTGCTTGTTTACCTCTGAACACTTTACCTAAATACCAGCTGACAACCAGAAAATCAAACCTGTGGTTATTTCGGAGCGCACAGACACTTACTTAGATTTTTTTTTTTTTTGGTTGTTCGGGGGAAGAGACCAAACAGCGAGGTCATCGGCCTCATCGGATTACGGAAGGACGGGGAAGGAAGTCGGCCGTGCCCTTTCAAAGGAATCATCCCGACATTAGCCTGGAGCGATTCAGGGAAATCACGGAAAACCTAAATCAGGATGGCCGGACGCGGAATTGAACCGTCGTCCTCCCGAATGCGAGTCCAGTGTGCTAACCACTGCGCCACCTCGCTTGGTCACTCACTTAGATATACGCTCCTTGCCCGTATATCAAGTGCGTTCAAAACAGGCAAACCTCATTCACACAGGTAACCACTATTGAATAAGTTGTGCACAGTGGTCAATACGAAATATATAACATGGGAGTCCAAACAGTGGGAGAGCCGTTAACTGCAAACACACGTAATTCAATATACATATATATATATATATATATATATATATATATATATATATATATATATACACTCCTGGAAATTGAAATAAGAACACCGTGAATTCTAGAGCACGTTGGGTGGCACGGGATACATGCGGACGTGCATTGTCCTGTTGGAACAGCAAGTTCCCTTGCCGGTCTAGAAATGGTAGAACGATGGGTTCGATGACGGTTTGGATGTACCGTGCACTATTCAGTGTCCCCTCGACGATCACCAGTGGTGTACGGCCAGTGTAGGAGATCGCTCCCCACACCATGATGCCGGGTGTTGGCCCTGTGTGCCTCGGTCGTATGCAGTCCTGATTGTGGCGTTCACCTGCACGGCGCCAAACACGCATACGACCATCATTGGCACCAAGGCAGAAGCGACTCTCATCGCTGAAGACGACACGTCTCCATTCGTCCCTCCATTCACGCCTGTCGCGACACCACTGGAGGCGGGCTGCACGATGTTGGGGCGTGAGCGGAAGACGGCCTAACGGTGTGCGGGACCGTAGCCCAGCTTCATGGAGACGGTTGCGAATGGTCCTCGCCGATACCCCAGGAGCAACAGTGTCCCTAATTTGCTGGGAAGTGGCGGTGCGGTCCCCTACGGCACTGCGTAGGATCCTACGGTCTTGGCGTGCATCCGTGCGTCGCTGCGGTCCGGTCCCAAGTCGACGGGCACGTGCACCTTCCGCCGACCACTGGCGACAACATCGATGTACTGTGGAGACCTCACGCCCCACGTGTTGAGCAATTCGGCGGTACGTCCACCCGGCCTCCCGCATGCCCACTATACGCCCTCGCTCAAAGTCCGTCAACTGCACATACGGTTCACGTCCACGCTGTCGCGGCATGCTACCAGTGTTAAAGACTGCGATGGAGCTCCGTATGCCACGGCAAACTGGCTGACACTGACGGCGGCGGTGCACAAATGCTGCGCAGCTAGCGCCATTCGACGGCCAACACCGCGGTTCCTGGTGTGTCCGCTGTGCCGTGGCTGTGATCATTGCTTGTACAGCCCTCTCGCAGTGTCCGGAGCAAGTATGGTGGGTCTGACACACCGGTGTCAATGTGTTCTTTTTTCCATTTCCAGGAGTATATATATATATATATATATATATATATATATATATATATATATATATATATAGCTGGACTTTAAGAACCTGAATAATTCTCACCGTTTTGTAGCGTATGCGGTTGCAGGGCGATACATTCCCACATTCTCATGTTCACATCGTTTAACGTCCGCCTCCGTAGCGTAGCGGTAGCGTTACCGCCTACCACGCAGGGGGCCCGGGTTCGATTATCGGCAGGGGACTGGGTGTTGTGTGTCCATCATCATCATCTTCATCATCACTGACTCGCAAGTTGCCGAAGTGGCGTCAACTAAAAAAAAGGACTTGCAATACGGCGGCCTAACTCCCCTGAATGGGGCCAACAATGCCATACGATCATTTCATTTCAGTTCACATCGTTTAACAGCACAGACGAGACCATCGCCCTCTCACTAGACGCGTACACACTTGCCGACCGCACGCAGGTCTCCGTCAGCAGCCGGCAATCAGACTGCACACCTTAGCGCCAACCAATCTACCTAAAACCAGTCCACAACCCACGGCGTCGTGCGCTTAAATAGCCGAAAAGCGACCAAAGAGGAAAACCACGGCCAGGCGATACAGAATCGATCGCAGAGATCTTAAATGAATACAGAGAAGCGACTGGCGCCAATGGCGCCACTTATCAATTACTAGTGACTCTATCAGTTTCTTTTTAACCTCAATAGGAAATACTTTTTTATATTTTTCTAGTGAGTGAAGTGACATGGACATCTTCTTACGTACTGCAGTTGTGTGTACTTAGACTAAGTAATAGTCCACAATTATTCCAATACTCTTTGCAGAAGAATAAAATGTTATTGCCCTGCTGTTTAAGATTAAATCTGGAAGAGATTCTCTGAACTGCATGGTAATAAGTCCCTTGTGAGCGACTAGACTGTTTGCTTTTTAGATGAGTTAAGTTTCAAATCTTTATTCTGCATACACACTGATAATGCAAGTAAATTATAATTTACATGCTGGATGACTGTGCACAGCTTTGTTGACTTGCACTTAGATATAACTAAAGATCGTCATTGTATAGATGATATTTGCAGTGGGAGAGAATAGTTGACACATCATTAACGTATAAGGAGAAAAGTAATGGTCCAGTATTGATCTTTGAGGGACCCCTGATCATACAACTACATCCGCAGTTTGGTAATGGGCATGTCCACAATAGTTCATTTCGGCCCCTAGTCACAGCTACATTTCGATATATCTTTATGTGTTGATTCCATATGTTAAGTGGCAGCTTTTTCCTCAATTTAACACACAAAATATTTTATAATGTAACATGCACATCCGAATAGTCAATTTAGTTTATTCTTTTAAGCTGCATCATAACTGCAGGCAATATTCACTCATGATTGCACAGCTAATTACGTCTTATAGTCCTTTCCTTTATTACGGTAAGGGCGACCTGTTATTTTCTCCAGCTGCAGTGGAAGCTCTTTTTTAGCCAGTTCGCGCAACATGGAAGATTACTTAAAAGGACCAGAGGGGTGTAAACGTGTTTGGAGCTGAAAGCAGCCCCTGCCTCCAACAGGTAGAAGACGAGCAATTCGCTACGTCCCATCTCAGCACAGCAAGCAAGTTGGGGGAGGCCTGTCCGCCATAAAACTACTTTGTGCAAGACACTAGAAGAAATCCTATTAGGAAGGATAAAAGCTTCGCCACGTGTAGCACTGAGATTAGTAAAAGTGTGGGATCAGCCGTTTCTCTGTGGCCATACCCTGAGAAAATTTTCGTTTAAAATCTCTGGAACGGAGACTCTGATTCGCTGACAGTAATTATTTCTGTAGAAGTCGCAATTTCCTGCCCGTGCCAATGTGCAGGCCTTTCCAATGCCTGGGGTTCGAAACCAGTAATGGAGTGGGAGAGATTTTCTACCTTCCTCTCCGTGCCAAACTATCACTGGTAAACTATAACAAAATCCACGAGAGTAGGAGTTTGTTAAACTTATTTATGAAATTATTATTGGTCACAACTTACTAGGCGTGCTGCAGTTGGCTGGTGACATTGCTACAGTGGCAGAAACAGCCAAGTTTCGAAGCGTCAGAGAATACTTGCTACCAGGGAGGCTGCTGAGACAGGTAGAAGACGAGGAATTGCGGAGAGGGACAGCTCCTTCTTACGACAGAGTACAGAAGGTAAGCTGGTTTCAGAGTCTCCAGCCATTATGGTCGCCGTCTTATATATTCATACAATGTAAGAGTGGTACGAATTATCTGGTAATGCAGTCAGCAAATTGAGGAGGATGTGAGGCTAGTTAACTGACATCAGGGTTTAATTCCATAGCTTTAATGTTTGCACCTAATTACTTGCTTCCATCGTTCACTTTTGCAACTGTACTGATGTTGGTACTTATTTTTCTGAGTTTCTCAACTGTTACTCATTCTCGCAGTCATTGGCCGTACCCACAATATAGTTTCATGTTATGCTTTCATGTAACCATCCACCTGTAGCAAGACTAGGTTTCATAATTACAATCGTTTTGTCCACTTAGTAAATGTTCATATACTACTATCAGTGCGTAATTCATTTGTCCGGCGCTTTATTGCGTTATGATAATAGACCAAATCGTTATACCGATTGCTAGTTTCTTTTGTTGTTAGACGAGGCCCTTCATTAATATAGCCATGTGTAGTGTGGTACCCACACTTTCATGCGTAACTGGGCCATACCTAGTAGTTTTCCTTCAAGAACGCGTTTGCGTTGCATGACATTGTGTTTTTCTTAAATTTGCATAATCTTATGGGGAGCTTCCCTTTCGGACTTGTAGCATCTTAAGAATATGCCTAACAGCTCAATCGACATCTCGCACATGAAACTGACAGTCACCTACAGCGGAGGGTGACATGGTAGTTTTACACCACCTACAGTGATCCAAAGCGACAGTGGGCTCTTTTAACGGCTGGCTAACATTCTGTCAAATAAACTCAGAATAGTGTTATCAGATGGTGCAGAAGACCGAGAGCAGCACAGACACTGCTCATCCCTTCTCCGTGGCTTCGTGATTGCCAGTGCTAATCATGAGCGGGAGATGCCTCAGACAGAAACTGCACTGCTGGCGCAGCACCAGCTACGTGCGACCCCGCAGCTCAACACGCGCCACACGTCCGCAGCCATAACTCTCTCTGCCTAAGTAGCAACGAAATAAGCGCCAAAATAACTCATTTCAGCTGCGGTAACACTTACCGTACATCACCTCCCACTGCCGCCTCAGCACTGAGACTGGAGCTGTCATGGAGTAGGGATCAACGACTCCCTTTCCTCTCTACGGCAGTGTAGTTCTGCCGCCCCAGAGGAGACGTACACTAAAAATTTTTCGTAATTAAGAATTGAATACCAACAAATAGCTGCATATACCTCGATTAATACGAAGTACTTCACAGAGGTAGAACTCATACAGAGGTGTAACACTGCTATCACTTCTCGCCTTGTAAAATTTGAAATTTTCCCAGCGAATCAACTGTTCAAAAAGATTTCGGGCTTTCAGTTTCGTCGTAACCTTCTTTGCAAGTTTACGACGACCGGCTGCAAGCCCGAAATCTTTTTGAACACTTCGCGCCTTATTTGACGGTGAAAACTGCTTCTCACTGTGGAGATTTGAAAACTGTGAAGTCTCATTTTCTTAGCCTTGTCAGAGGGTTCATGAATTCACTTTCAGAGTACTCTCGAATAGCACATTGGAAAAAACGTACCTAAATATTTTTGTGCGAGTTCTGATTTCTCTTATTTTATTACGATGGTGATTTCTTCTTATGTAAGTCGGAGTCAACAAAGTATTACCACATTCTGAAGACAAAGCTGGTGACTGAAGTTTCGCGACAAGGTCTCGCCGCAACGAAAACGTCTTTGTTTTCATGATAGCCGCCCCAAATCGCCTGGCACTCTCTCCCCTATTTCGTGGTGGTACCGAAAGAGCTTTAAGATCTCCCTCATCTTATTCTCACGATCCCTGGAATATGCTGCACAACGGAGGCAGCAGGTCGCACGATCTTCCTAGAATAAGGATTCTCTTTATTTACCCAAAGCGTTTTACAAAATGGGCTTTCTTCCAAAGATTCCTATTTAAAGTACCGGATCTATAGTTTCATATGGACTACACCGACCTCTCACGGGCTTAACAGCACGTCTTTTAATTCGTTCTATGCTTACTTGATCAGGACTCCGAGTCCTGGAACAGCACTGTGGAACTGGTCGTGTTAACGGTCGGAACGCAGCCGCTAGCACAAAGGTGCCACCACTTACCAGAACCCTTCTTACAAATTTTTCTTTTCTGTTATACTAGTGACTTTAAACTTTCATCCAATTTCGCACGAGTTCTTAGTATTATTTGTAAATACTGAAACAGCGTGACACTACCCAAAACTTTGTCATTAATCTTGCATTCACATACTCTCCATGTCCGCCGCTCGTGGTCTCGCGGTAGCGTTCTCGCTTCCCGAGCACGGGGTCCCGGGTTCGATTCCCGGCGGGGTCAGGGATTTTCACCTGCCTCGAGATGACTGGGTGTTTGTGTTGTCCTCATCATTTCATCATCATCCAGGAAAGTGGCGCAATTGGACTGAGCAAAGATTGGGTAATTGTACGGGCGCTGATAACCACGCTGTTGAGCGCCCCACAAACCAAACATCATCATCATCTCATACTCTCCGTTTCTTTCTTTTTGTTACGGGAATTAAGCTGCACTTATCCACATTTAAAGAGATTGCAATTCATTACATCTAATGGAAATTTTGTCCAAGTGTTAAATTTCTTTATTAGCGTCAAAGACGATACTTTTCTGAAGACAGAGTCCTCAGCGAACAATGTGAAACAGTTGGTATCCTATCTGATAAATTCCTTAGGTATCTTGCAAATATTTTAGGTGCTATTACACTTCCTTTGTGCGCTCCTGACCTTACTTTCGATTCTGATGAACTTTCGTCAGTCTACGTTATATCTAACCTAATACTGTTTTTACTGCTCATGTGCTATACATAGTACAATGTTAACTCACTACGGATCTCTGCTTAAACGTAAGACAGCACCTGTAGGTCCTAATACTGCCAGGTGAAATAAGTATATTGTTTGTGTTATTTGGCTCGATTAGTCAAAACTTTTTCGCGCCAATTGCAGATCTATGAAGATAGTCTGTACAGTCGTGTCTTTGTTCTTAGCAGACAAAGTGATACAGCATGAGACACCTTTCGGAAATCTAAGAAGACAGAAGCCACTTGTTCATCTGCATACGTATTGTGCACGAATATAGCAAGTTGTGTTTAAATGAGTGGTTTTTCGCTCAATCCGCCTGAAATCTGGTTTCGCAGGACAGACCGGTTCAGGTTGTGAAAAGGGGCCAAGGTCAATTACTGTTTTTGGTACAAGAACACACACAACTTTATTCCTCAAACCAATGCACACTTTTCTCTTTAAAACAACAAAGACCAATTCACGGCTGAGGGCCCAAGTAACTTCTCTAGAATAAGTTTGAATGATTGCTTTTAAAACACCAGGATTTAGAGTAAGGGCTGAAGGCCTTACTTAAGCAAAATTACAATATCTTCTCGACTAAAAGCCGAAATAATATTTCAGATCAGCTAAGGAAATTCTTTAAAAGCCAAGCATTTACAAATTCCAGCTAAACGCCATATTAAGGAATATTCAAGTTAATTCTTCGGCTGAAAGCCCAAAAAAATTTTCTTTACATAATAAAGGAGAGACTTTAAAGATGAGCTTCTACACAAAACAACATAAAAACATCTTAAGAAAACTTGAAGTATCTTGTCGGCTGAAGGCCCAAACAATTACTCAAGAATAATTAAATACAACCTAAAGTTACAGAACACGGCTGAAGGCCGTTTCAAGAATTCAAGATAGTTAAACAGAAACCTTACATACAAGTATTTACATATTAAAGCCACAGATTCTGAAACAAACGCTGGTAAAGGCCTAAATACAGAGCAACAACAATTTTAAATGAAACACGGCTGAAGGCCATATACTAAACATAAAACAGACAATATTAATACACGGTTGAAGGCCTGGCACAGTACCTGCGACCAAATACAATGACAGTCACAAACAACAAACAGTGGTGCTCAGAAGTGTTCCAAGGGTCGGCCTGGGGAGGAAACTCTAACAACAGTTTAGGTGATACAGACAGCCAAGAGTAACACTAAGCAATCGGGTTGCAGCACGACCTACGGACGGCTGACGAACCAACCAACCACCTAATCAATTCCCTTCCACCCGACCAACAGCACAACAGCCAAAGGTATCAGCAAAGACGAGGATCGCAGCAGGATTATGTCTTAATAATTGGAGTATAAACACAGTCAAGGCACAATAAACACTGAAAGAGAACAACACCAAGCTGTCGAAATACATGCCGTACCGAACAGTATCAACACGGCGAGGAAAACACACTGCTGCAAAACTACGCTAACGACCAGGGCAGGTAACCGGAACGTTAACGGCCACAAGGCAGAAGATACGCTGGTGCACTTCACCAGTAAATTATAATCATTTCAAAGGTTAAACACCACACAGGGAGACGGCTGCAAAATGTGCCGCCTCTAACACACCATCACGTTGCTGCTTGCGAGGACAGCCCAAGATGCAACAATCAGCAATACACGATGTCACAACGGTTGAACTTTCATGACAGGTTCACTGTTTACTCAACTCCAGTATACAGGTGCGGTGGGCAACGAAATTAGCAGTTCTCGCAGCTAATGTCACACAGCTCCGACCGCGCGTGCACAACGCCAGCGGCCCCGGCCTGATCACACGCTGCAGAGACTTCCTCGCTGCTCCGCCGAAACCGACCAACTGCCACACACACACCCCATGACAAGAAAATATAACTGCCACACCAAAGAAGTTACGGCAGTACTAGTATCGATAAACGCTGCTGCTGCCACTGATGGAGGCAAGTGAGCAACTCGTTCAGATAGTAACTGAGGGAGGAATAAGACGCTACTCGATGGCGACAAAATGCCCAAAAGGAAAAATGGCATTAGCGAGAGCCGACCACGGCTCGCCGCGGTATTTCTATGTGAGAAGCATATTTTCATCCAGATGCGTCAGTGTTATAGCTTGTAAATATGCTCTGGAATCCTGTAGGGGAGATGTGTTATCGATATTGGTCTGTAGTAATATCTATTTGTTCTTTTACCCTTTCTGTAAACAGGGGTGTGCAGTACTGTTTTACAGTGACACAGGACTAAGCTCGAGTTTATCGATAAATTCATTGCTTGGCAAAAAATGTGAGGCACCCAGAAGGGGAAGAGGAACTGAAATGAATCTTAGCCGGTTGAGAGGAGACATGATGCTATTTCAGTTATTACAAAATCGAATCAAATTTACAAAGAACTCGGCAGTACGAGCCCACTCATCAGCAGGGCGTTGCACCCATACTGGCCTGCATACATACACTGATTCTATTGGGAAGGATGTCATTAAGCCGGTATGTCATCTGTCAACTGGTCCCTTATATACAGGGTGGTCCAAAAGTCCGGAAACACCCTCCTAAAATTCAAATGGAGTAGCAAAAAAGGAAACAGAGTCCCTACACACGAGGAACGGGAAGGGGGAAACTTTATAGGCTATGCCACCAACATGGCGGCCATCTTGAAAGCCGCCATCTTGGATTCAACTCCAAAATTTCAAATGGGAATGTGGTCATGTGACATATCAAACAGATAGATAATTTCACCAGAAAAACAATGCCGTTGTTATTTTAAACATAGCTTTATTCATTCTCGTGTTATAGCCAGTTACATGTGGCAGTGGTGGGACGCTCTGCAGCATGTGTGTTATGTGCCGAAGAGACATTACGCCAATATTACACAGTCCCGAGAGACAACCAACAGTCATAGGAATGGCTCGATATGATGTCTATCATGTTGGAATGTTAATGCTATCCTCCGAACCCAGTCCTGATGAACTTTGACCAACATATCTGGCTGAATTTAACCACACGCATCAACAACGAGCTGCTTTAGATGATGCAAATCCCGTATTTTCACTGAATAAACCAGTGCTGAGTCTTCTTGTTCACTTCAACATTGATAAAGAAACTGGCTTCATCACTGAACAGCACCTGATAGGGGCACTTGGGTTTATCTGCAGCTGCTGTGTCACCCATTCTGCGAACTGTACCCGACGGTCTGGGTCATCCTCGTTCAGGTGTTGGAACAGCTGAGTTTTGTACGGGTGCTATTTGTGCTGCGATAAAATTCGCAGTTAGGAGGTACGACTAACCCCACATTCTTGTGACAGGCGACGAGTACTCCGTTGCGGACTCTTGCTAAATGATGCCAACACGCTCACTGTTGTTGCTTCATCGGTGGCGGATTTTGGTCTTCCAGCCTTAGGTTTATCTGCGACAGAACCTGTTGCTAGGAATTTGGCCAAAAGCTTGGCAACTGCGCTGTGAGTGATGGGCTGTCTGGTTGGGTGAAGACTGTTGAAATCCTCACCAGTGACCCGTGTGCTTCTTTCTCCTGATATCAAGATGATTTCAATGCGTTCTTCATGTGTTAAGGACATTTTGTAACCTGTAAATAAGGAAATAATGATTAAAACGTTAACATGAGTAAATGATACCTAACAGTTAAACACGTGTAACATATCAGGCATGAGATAGTCACTTTGCACCGTTTCAGACTCCATTTTATGACTTCTCAGTACGTAATACTCACGCTGCCGAGAGTCCCACTGCTGCCGCAAGTAATGGGCTATAACCTGAGAATGAATAAAGCTATGTTTAAAATAACGACGGCATTGTTTTTCTGGTGAAATTCTCTATCTGTCTGATATGTCACATGACCACATTCCCATTTGAAATCTTGGAGTTGAATCCAAGACAGCGGCTTTTAATATGGCCGCCATGTGGGTGGCATAGCCTATAAAGTTTTCCCCTTCCCGTTCCTCGTGTGTAGGAACTCTATTTCCTTGTTTGCTACTCCATTTGGATTTTATCAAGGTGTTTCCGGACTTTTGGACCACCCTGTACATTGATACTAGCAGCAGGGCGGAGTTCACGTACGCGCTGGTCCACACCATGTTCTATGGGGGACAGATCTAGAGAATCTTGCTGGGCACGGGAGTACCTCAACATCACACTTGACATTTCTTGAATACACATGCCATGTGTGGACGAGAATTGCCGTCTTGAAAAATGGCACTACGATAGTGTCGTATGAGAGATAACACATGGGGTAATGGGATTCCAGCGACGTACCATTGTGCTGTCAGACTTGCTTCAGTCACTGCCAGCCGTGACCTGAAGTCGTACCCAGTGGATCCTCTCACCATGATGCCGTTGTGCCTTTACAAAACATTGGGAATTAGCACCTCTCCCAACGTCGTCGCTATATTCGCCGACGACAGTCATTCGGGGTAGCGCAGAACCGCGATTCGTCGCGGAACGCACTGTGACACCATTTATCGGCAGTTCATCCTGGTCACGGCACCGCTCTGAACGCAGCCGATTGTGTTGTGGTGTTAACGACAGCCCACGCATGGGACGGTAAGTCGCTAGTCCGGCTGTTGCTAGTCTCTGACCAATGATGAGGGATGACACAGTATCTTACGGGAAGTCCGTTAAATTGTTCTCGGTTGGCAGGCTCAGATGTGGATACAGTGTGCTTGGTGCTCAATACGACGACCCTCCCTCGTGGTCGAGCAGAACCTCGAGTATGCACGCTCTCACGTTCACGTGCAGTCCGACATCGGGCGATTGTCACATCCGAATGCGCAGCCTTCTTCATATTGACCGATTCAGCCAGCTTGTGAAACGGAGACGCACGATGAGCCCCTTTCAAACTCAGCCAGTTGCTGATAATATTGTCCCACATGAGTGTGTGACATCTCTGTGTTCTTCACGGTGATCACTCAATATCTGATGGTGTTCACGCTCCTTATACACATGATGGCCGTTCTACCTGTCACGGAGAATTGCAACTCTAATCATTTACGAAGATACATTGACAACCGACTATGTCCTCCGGGTACTTCGCTTTTTTGTCGGGCAGTGTGTGAGCTATGAAAGGAGCTCGTTTCCTGGCTGTCCCTTGTAAAAATTT
Organism: Schistocerca cancellata; assembly: GCF_023864275.1. NCBI lineage: Eukaryota > Metazoa > Arthropoda > Insecta > Orthoptera > Acrididae > Schistocerca > Schistocerca cancellata. Next base: position 201,090,668 of record NC_064631.1, on the reverse strand, counting down.
AACAGGAATTCTCTCAGGCGCTGATGCCCCGTCCGCTTTCAATATTTACCGGTTTTCAGTACGGGAGGTACTCCTTTCTATATTTTTATTCGTGATTGTACGGATGCGAACGCGAAGCTCGCAGTACTATTGATGATTCTCGACATGAGTAAGCTAAGTGCTGACATCAGTTTTTAGCCTCTCTCTTCTTTTCATTTCCATAATTTTCTCCATAATAACACACTCAATACTACATTGAAGTACTTACAAAGTCATCCATCTCCCAGAAATTTGCACATGACACCTTGCCCAGCATTTCTTTGGTACTTTCTAATATTAACACTCTTAAGGACGAGAGGTACCGGTTGTGAAGATAATCGTTATACACGGTCGAGTCACATTAATGCGACCACCGTTTATGTTTGACGTCCACGTGCAATAACCACCCAGAGACGGCAGATGGCAATAATAGCAATGAAGAGTATATAAACCTCCCCTTAGAAAAATTAATGAATTACTGTGCTGATAAACCTCTTACGTTATTTGATTTTCAAACAGCTGAGCAGAACTGAACGTTCTCAGACATTTCTCTCTTTACTTATTATGATCAACACTAAACTGAAACACAATATTTTTAGCGCAACGTAATCTGACTTTCAATAATCACTACAAAAGAATGGCCCTGACTAACAATAACCTATACCTTTCATGAATCACTTACTTCACAAAAATCTTCGTTACTCGAACTACTGCAACACAGCGAGGGCCAGTACTGACAGCTAAATAAAAGATTCTAACTACTGAAGGCACTAACTACTGATATCGGCATAGTTAGCAAATGAAAGATTTTGATAGTGAACAAACAATGTATTTATCTTAATAGTGTTCAAAAGTCATAATACACTCCCGGAAATTGAAATAAGAACACCGTGAATTCATTGTCCCAGGAAGGGGAAACTTTATTGACACATTCCTGGGGTCAGATACATCACATGATCACACTGACAGAACCACAGGCACATAGACACAGGCAACAGAGCATGCACAATGTCGGCACTAGTACAGTGTATATCCACCTTTCGCAGCAATGCAGGCTGCTATTCTCCCATGGAGACGATCGTAGAGATGCTGGATGTAGTCCTGTGGAACGGCTTGCCATGCCATTTCCACCTGGCGCCTCAGTTGGACCAGCGTTCGTGCTGGACGTGCAGACCGCGTGAGACGACGCTTCATCCAGTCCCAAACATGCTCAATGGGGGACAGATCCGGAGATCTTGCTGGCCAGGGTAGTTGACTTACACCTTCTAGAGCACGTTGGGTGGCACGGGATACATGCGGACGTGCGTTGTCCTGTTGGAACAGCAAGTTCCCTTGCCGGTCTAGGAATGGTAGAACGATGGGTTCGATGACGGTTTGGATGTACCGTGCACTATTCAGTGTCCCCTCGACGATCACCAGTGGTGTACGGCCAGTATAGGAGATCGCGGTGCACAAATGCTGCGCAGCTAGCGCCATTCGACGGCCAACACCGCGGTTCCTGGTGTGTCCGCTGTGCCGTGCGTGTGATCATTGCTTGTACAGCCCTCTCGCAGTGTCCGGAGCAAGTATGGTGGGTCTGACACACCGGTGTCAATGTGTTCTTTTTTCCATTTCCAGGAGTGTATATACAAGGTGATCAAAAAGTCAGTATAAATTTGAAAACTTAATAAACCACGGAATACTGTAGATAGAGAGGTAAAAATTGACACACATGCTTCGAATGACATGGGGTTTTATTAGAACAAAAAAAAAAACAAAGTTCACAAAATGTCCGACAGATGGCGCGTGAAAGATCTCTTGCGCGCGTCGTTTGGTGATGATCGTGTGCTCAGCCGCCACTTTCGTCATGCTTGGCCTCCCAGGTCCCCAGACCTCAGCCCGTGCGAGTATTGGCTTTGGGGTTATCTGAAGTCGCAAGTGTATCATGATCGACAGACATCTCTAGGGATGCTGAAAGACAACATCCGATGCCAATGCCTCACCATAACTCGCTTTACAGTGCTGTTCACAACATTATTCCTCGAGTACATCTATTGTTGAGGAATGATGTTGTACATATTGAGCATTTCCTGCAAAGAACATCATCTTTGCTTTGTCTTACTTTGTTATGCTAATTATTGCTATTCCGATCAGATGAAGCGCGATCTATTGGACATTTTTTGAACTTTTGAATTTTTTTGGTTCTAATAAAACCCCATGTCATTCCAAGCATGTATGTCAATTTGTACCTCTCTATCTACATTATTCCGTGATTTATTCAGTTTTCAAATTTATACTGACTTTTTGATCAGCTGGTATATATCAGCTCATGACATCCAGTCTTACAAATTTCGTTTTTCTGACGGACACACCTCCAGATCGTCCGCTCTCAAAACTCTGCCATCTCTCTTCCCACATCCACCAGTGCTGTCGGCTCACCTCCCACTGCACAACGCTACGCGCTGTTCGCATCCAACTGCCCAACACCACAATAGCAAATATTCCAACAACGCCAACCAGCCACAGATTGCACACAGCACAGTCAGTGATTTTCATACAGAGCGCTACGTGGCGTTACCAACATAAAAACCTGAACAACCTACTTACAAAAGCGTGTCGGGGGAATGATGCGGAAAAGAGTGCAGTCGTTGTCATTATGCAGAAACTGAGCAATTTATCTGACTTCCACAAGGCTTGATCATTGGCTTTCGGTCTAAGGGTGGAAGCATTTGCGAAACGAATAAGTCTGTAACTGTTTGCGTGCCACCGTGGTTAGAGTACATCGTGTATGGTAAACTGGCACTAACGAAAGCGAGCACCGAGGTAACTGTGATGCACATAGATGACAGGGGTGAATGACGGCTGCGGTGACGTGTACGGGTGAATAGACCTGCTGAACAACTGACTCCCCAGATGTAACATGGGCCTACCAATAGAAATCTCCTCAACGACCTTTCAGCGAACATTGCTGCATACGGCCTCTGTAGTAGGCAGTAGGCGTCTGGTTCATTCCGCCGGCTGACTGCTGTTCATTGGCGACAAAGGCTGGAATTTGCAGGCCGGTCCCGCAAGTGGACGTCCACTGAATGTCGACATGTGGCCTTTTCAGATTACAGATCGCAGATGACGTGTAGGTGTGAAACGTCTTGAAGCAAATTCCCTACAGCAATCGTCGAAAGGGTCCTTTTGTGTTAGCAGAAGAGCCAACACCGTGTTACGAGTGGAGGCCGAAATCCACGCGTTTTAGCTCACGCAGGCTGGCGTGAGGAGGGAAGAACTATACTGACGTGAGGTCTGGAACATGACAAGGAATGAGAATTCAGAAAGCAGACGTAATTAGTTTGATACTTAACTTTAATCCATTAATGATGAACGTCGCTCTTGACGGTACGTGGTTCACAATATTATCTGTTCAGAATACATTCTTGAAGTTAGTAATTATAGTAACTAAATATGGCGCCTTGCAAGTTCGTAGCAAATGACGTAGCTGAAGGCTATGCTAAACTGTCGTCTCCGCAAATGAGAGCGTATGTAGACGGTGAACCATCGCTAGCAAAGTCGGCTGTCCAACTGAGGCGAGTGCTAGGGAGTCTCTCTAGACTAGACTTGCCGTGTGGCGGCGCTCGGTCTGCAATCACTGATAGTGGCGACACGCGGCTCCGACGTATACTAACGGACCGCGGCCGATTTAAAGGCTACCACCTAGCAAGTGTGGTGTCTGGCGGTGACACCACAGGTCCAGCCCATAGGAACGAGCGCTGTGGTCTGGGGAATGTTTTCGTGGCATTTTCTGGGAGATAGGCAATGGATATACACGAGTCTGTATCTGTCCTTGGGGATCGTGTCCATGCATTTTATTTTTACTCGGCACGATGGCATCTGCCAGCAGGACCGTGCAAAGTGTCACACAGCTCGCAGTGTACGTCTGTGGTTCGGAGAGAACTAGGATGAGTTCACATCCCCTGGCCACCAAACTAACGGGGAAGTCAAACCAATCTAGAATCTGAGGAAGCTCTTGATCGGGCTGTTTGTGCCATGGATCCTCAACCGAGAAACCTAGCACAGCTGGATCCGACAATGGAATCGGTTTGGCTCCACATCCCAGTCGGTACGTTCCAGAACATCACTGACTCTCTTCCTGCTCGTCTCGGAGTGCTCCGCACTGCAAAAGGACGTTTTTCATGTTTTGACAGGTGGTCACATTCATGTGACTGGAGAGTGTAATTCAATTAAACATCCAACCTCTAACGTTAAGAATGTAAACCTCAGAAACCCGTTTCGGGAGACAAGCTCACATCATCTGACTTTCTGTGTTGACCCTGCATAAACATGCACTTAAAAAGCACAAGAAGACATAAAACAAAAACAAATAAAGTTATTCGGACATAAAGCCCTCGTCTCACTCTGGTGTTGCAGTTTTTATGACTTTGTGTGCTTTTTATGTGCATGTTTATGTACGATTAAGACAGACAGCCATATGTTAAATACACTCCTGGAAATTGAAATAAGAACACCGTGAATTCATTGTCCCAGGAAGGGGAAACTTTATTGACACATTCCTGGGGTCAGATACATCACATGACCACACTGACAGAACCACAGGCACATAGACACAGGCAACAGAGCATGCACAATGTCGGCACTAGTACAGTGTATATCCACCTTTCGCAGCAATGCAGGCTGCTATTCTCCCATGGAGACGATCGTAGAGATGCTGGATGTAGTCCTGTGGAACGGCTTGCCATGCCATTTCCACCTGGCGCCTCAGTTGGACCAGCGTTCGTGCTGGACGTGCAGACCGCGTGAGACGACGCTTCATCCAGTCCCAAACATGCTCAATGGGGGACAGATCCGGAGATCATGCTGGCCAGGGTAGTTGACTTACACCTTCTAGAGCACGTTGGGTGGCACGGGATACATGCGGACGTGCATTGTCCTGTTGGAACAGCAAGTTCCCTTGCCGGTCTAGGAATGGTAGAACGATGGGTTCGATGACGGTTTGGATGTACCGTGCACTATTCAGTGTCCCCTCGACGATCACCAGTGGTGTACGGCCAGTGTAGGAGATCGCTCCCCACACCATGATGCCGGGTGTTGGCCCTGTGTGCCTCGGTCGTATGCAGTCCTGATTGTGGCGCTCACCTGCACGGCGCCAAACACGCATACGACCATCATTGGCACCAAGGCAGAAGCGACTCTCATCGCTGAAGACGACACGTCTCCATTCGTCCCTCCATTCACGCCTGTCGCGACACCACTGGAGGCGGGCTGCACGATGTTGGGGCGTGAGCGGAAGACGGCCTAACGGTGTGCGGGACCGTAGCCCAGCTTCATGGAGACGGTTGCGAATGGTCCTCGCCGATACCCCAGGAGCAACAGTGCCCCTAATTTGCTGGGAAGTGGCGGTGCGGTCCCCTACGGCACTGCGTAGGATCCGACGGTCTTGGCGTGCATCCGTGCGTCGCTGCGGTCCGGTCCCAGGTCGACGGACACGTGCACCTTCCGCCGACCACTGGCGACAACATCGATGTACTTGGAGACCTCACGCCCCACGTGTTGAGCAATTCGGCGGTACGTCCACCCGGCCTCCCGCATGCCCACTATACGCCCTCGCTCAAAGTCCGTCAACTGCACATACGGTTCACGTCCACACTGTCGCGGCATGCTACCAGAGTTAAAGACTGCGATGGAGCTCCGTATGCCACGGCAAACTGGCTGACACTTGACGGCGGCGGTGCACAAATGCTGCGCAGCTAGCGCCATTCGACGGCCAACACCGCGGTTCCTGGTGTGTCCGCTGTGCCGTGCGTGTGATCATTGCTTGTACAGCCCTCTCGCAGTGTCCGGAGCAAGTATGGTGGGTCTGACACACCGGTGTCAATGTGTTCTTTTTTCCATTTCCAGGAGTGTATATAGCAAAAAAGGGTACATAAATAAAGAGATTAATTTTTTTACCAAAAATCAATTATTTTCAATTAATACCAAAATTTTGTATTTTTATAGCTTCTCTCCTTTGAGTCCGTTTTAACGTGAACTTACTTTCATGTTGTTGCGATTAACACACTTTGGTGTAAATACTTCTGACACAAAACGTTTCATTCTTGACGGTGAATATAACGTATTTTTCGTTTATCGGACTTCTTCCTCAGATACAGGCAGCACTCGTGACATGACGTTTCCGTATTGCGCGGAAGATAACTGAGAATCTTCTTGGTTTTGTTCCTATAATAATTATTATTCAGACAACGCAAATGGCTACCACATATATCTTACAAAAATACGTCTTCTCCACTAGAGAATTATAGACTGAGTCTCTCTATTAAATGACAAAAAAAATTGAATGAGGTTTCCCTCATTTGTTACCGCCTTCCGTCATAGTAAAATGCATCTTTTGCTGACTCTTACAGCGGACGCAGCCGGCCGTGGTGGCCGAGCGGTTCTAGGCGCTACAGTCTGGAACCGCGCGACTACTACGGTCGCAGGTTCGAATCCTGCCTCGGGCATGGATGTGTGTGATGTTCCTTAGATTAGTTAGGTTTCAGTAGTTCTAAGTTCTAGGGGACTGATGACCTTAGAAGTTAAGTCCCATAGTGCTCAGAGCCATTTTGAACAGCGGACGCGCTAATGTTTTTTGTCAGTGCTTTTCTTACGTACCAATACAGATGGAGGCTTGATTCCCGAAATATGTTGCTGAGGTTTACGTTCCTAAGATTATAGGTTGTAAGCTACATTAATTACAACGATTTTCTTTGATACATCAGTTTGTCTCACGCAAATGTCCGAAACAAGACATGACCTACGAAGAATTTTAAAGCCTCACATCTGGTAGATATCGTGAATATTAAAGAATTGACACTGTCTCATTTAGAAAGATGGGTCCTGGAAGTCATCTTGGCCCCTCCTTGAAATAGCCTTGCGATACACAAGAAAGTAGTTAAGATAACTGCAGAATATCCAGTTCGTTATGTTCGGATTGAGATCTGAACCCCATACCTTCCGAGTACCAGTCCAGTGCGTAAGTTATTGCCGCATCTCACTCAGTAATGGATTTTGGGTACGTACAACTGTCCAAATATTACCACGTACCGTTCACCTGCCAGCACATATAAGCAATGCGCTCTCTCACAAACAAGTAGGCCTACATACAGTTCATCAAAGTTGATGGTTCATGATTATGAGATAGCACATCCAATATTGACCACGGTCGACGCGATCCGACAGTCAGCTCCGTGCAATCGTATTAACACTAATCTTCTTCTTCGTAAACATTGACAAGCAAAAGAATAATAAACGTGCAGGAAATAGCACCGAGAGAGACAGTAGCTTTGTGTCACTGACGTATTATTCAGATATCAGTGCTTCAGGATTTGAGCTCGATCCAGCACAGAAAAATCTGTAAGGGGATTACGATACAAGATACGATTCAGATGCGCTGAATACAGCTAAGCCTCGTCCCCACGTCTTTTCTTCAAGAGGAGCTTGTCCAGCAAGATATCCAAGTGTGTTTGCGCGATTTAGTGTTGTGATGCGAGTCGGCTGCTGTTATGTTCCGAGGCGCCGAATGTTATGTCGTAGTTACTAATGATAAATGGGTGGAAGGGGACCTAAGGGATGTGGGACGTAGGTATCTAGATAGGCAAGCAAAAGATTAGTTGACATATTTTATTCAGCTTGTTGCTGAAAAATTGCTACACTGTTGACAACTTGTGGCAGTCGTGGCTAACTACAAGCATAGGCCCGACACGGTCGTGCGTCTACGTACACTGAATATTAGCCAGTACAGCTAGTTATCAACCGCTAGGTGTAGCGTTCGGCACCAGCTAGCAACACGGAACTAATGTCGAACTAGAAAAAGTGTCCAGGTACCCGGCGCTTGTAACACCGACCTAGCGCTCTTCATTGTTCGGCGACCTGGAGGTTCTTTATTTGTCATCCTGTTGGTGGCAAAATACTCGTACAAAGCGTCGCTCGCGGCGCTAGCAGGAAACTTCATCGAGTCGCCGGCTCTGGCAGTATTAATAAGTTACTATACCACATTTAAAAAACAGAAGCTTCATTAAGATAGTGTGAAACACTGTATTGAAAGAGGTGTCAAGCAAAGAGATGCCATTACATAAAAAATATTTTCGGACCCACCACAAGAAGTTTCTAGTTCCCTAAACTGGAAAAATGGAAAGGAATAGACCTACGTGGCAATATAACATACCTAAACTACGTTCGTTTTGCTGACATTGTACTGTTTACTCCTAGGTCAGACAAACTTCAACAATTAATGGTAGTACTTTACATAGCAAGCGTGAAAGCAGGCCAGAAAATCAATATGAAAATAAGACGTAACTAAGGTACAATCAACTCGTGGCAAAGGAAAATGTACAGTTAAAGAAGAAAGCCATAGAATGAGTTGACGATGTAGGTAACTGAAAGCAAAGCCTGGATGTGTAGGAACAGTTGAAAATGGCGTATAGTGCGTTTGGTACTACATGGCTGAAATGTGAAGGTTACAATCAGTGTGTTTTACTAGTTTTTCCAAATGGCTGAGAAATGTGGACTTCAAAAGCTAAAACTAACCAGAGGGCTGCTACTCTATCAATGGAGAGATGCGTACTGAGAATTACTGTCAGATACAGAAAAATAGACAAACGGATCAGGGCACAGTCTAGTATGCAAAATATAATAACGCGCGGAATGAAAATAAGTGAAGGTGAACAAGGCATTTAGCCAACTGAATGAACGATAGACGGGTCGAGGAAGTTCTGTGCTATCACCATGTGCACATTGACTACTAAATCCATAAACTATGGTCAATGAAAAACAAAGTTCGTTTCTTTTTTTCTGTACCGTGACACATGTTGTTTTGTTGTTGTATTGCTTTGAGCTAGAGCTGGTGACTTTTTTCACGTTTTTCCTCCTTAGGCCTCGACATAAAGCAATCCTGTTTCTTATTCTCGGTGTCATACTCCTCAAAATCACCATCAGCTTGTGAATACTTCAGTTTCATATGAATTCCATACTTTACGAGCACCGTGAAAATCACCATAATTATCTACTTCGCGCAGCCTTGAAAGCAACTATGGAGGGTGGAGGGTAAAGCTCCGCAGTTTTCAACTTTTCTAACATTATGGTCAATGAGGAGTAGATTTTCCCGCGATTTCAAACTAATTACATAGACTGGGTTGTTACCTATAGCCCATAGAAATTCCAGCTCTGTTTGATTGTCAATTACAGATAAAGTTACAATTTAGCAAAAGAAACAGCGACGTTTTACCCCATAGAATGGGCTGGGTTTTTGCCTCATTCGAGATAAATGTGGATGTAAAAGAATGTCTGCATAATAAAACACTTGAAATTCCCTTTTGTAACATTGTTTTATAGTAGCCGAGTCATTCAACACAATATTGAACTTAAATATCCCATATATTAGATCATAATGCTTAAAAATTTTTGAACAAACGTAATACTTTCTTTCCCACGAAAGGAGGGTCAGAAAATTCTAATTAATTATAAAGACAGAGTTCAGTGACTGACGCTAAGCTACCTAGGTACCTAGTAAATTTGGTAATTAGTTAGGACCTCAGAAAAAGGTATTGCTTCAGGGGACAGTGCTGTGTCTATCCCTGAGGGTTTCGGCAATTTCAAAATCACATCGTCAGTGCCAACGCGTACCTCTTCCTGTGTCTCACAAGGGAACCTCCCCATCACACCCCCTTCAGATTTAGTTATAAGTTGGCACAGGGATAGACCTTGAAAAACTGAACACAGATCAATCGAGAAAACAGGAAGAAGTTGTGTGTAACTACGAAAAAAATAAGCAAAATATACAAACTGAGTAGTCCATGCACAAGGTAGGCAACATCAAGGAGAATGTGAGCTTACGAGCGCTGTGGTCCCGTGGTTAGCGTGAGCAACTGCGGAACGAGAGGTCCTTGGTTGAAGTCTTCTCTCGAGTGAAAAGTTTAATTTTTTATTTTCAGACAATTATCAAAGTTCAGGCACTCACACGTAATCAACTTCGCTCTCCGAAATTCCAGGACATGTTCAGGTTTGCTTGGACATATGCAGGATTTGACGGTCTACACACGGAAACATTTGAAAACGTAAAAAACATATGTTTTGACAGAGCACAGGGAAAATTGTGCGACTGTGAAACTGTTGCATTCATTTGTTACAGTTTATGTGACAAACTCTTATGTTTTCATCACTTTTTTGGGAGTGATTATCACATCCACAAGAAAACCTAAATCGGGCGAGGTAGAAGAATCTTTTTACCCATTCGCCAGGTGTGCAAGTTAGGTGGGTCGACAACATATTCCTGTCACGTGACGCACATGCCGTCACCAGTGTCGTATAGAATATATCAGACGTGTTTTCCTGTGGAGGAATCGGTTGTCCTATGACCTTGCGATCAAATTTTTTCTGTTCCTATTGGAAAGGCACGTCCTTTCGTCTACTAATCGCACGGTTTTGCGATGCGGTCGCAAAACACAGACACTAAACTTATTACAGTGAACAGAGACGTCAATGAATGAGCGGACAGATCGTAACTTTGCGAAAATAAAGAAAGTAAAATTTTCACATATTCCTGTCATGTGACGCACATGCCGTCACCAGTGTCATATAGAATATATCAGACGTGTTTTCCTGTGGAGGAATCGGTTGACCTATGACCTTGCGATCAAATGTTTTCGGTTCCTATTGGAGAGGCACGTCCTTTCGTCTACTAATCGCACGGTTTTGCGGTGCGGTCGCAAAACACAGACACTAAACTTATTACAGTGAACAGAGACGTCAATGAATGAACGGACAGATCGTAACTTTGCGAAAATAAAGAAAGCAAAATTTTCACTCAAGGGAAGACTCGAACCAAGGACCTTTCGTTCCGCAGCTGTTCACTCCAACCACGGGACCACGGCACTCCGTAGCTGAGATTGTCCTTGATGTTGCCTATCCTGCACATGGACTACGCAGTTTGTATATTTTGCTTATTTTTTCATAGTTCCACACAACTTCTTCCTGTTTTCTCGATTGATCTGTGTTTTCAAGGCCTATCCACTGTGTCAATTTATAACTAAATCTGAGTGGGGTGCGATGGGGAGGTTCCCTTGTCAGTAAATTGGTAGACTCCTTGAAGTTTCTTATGAAACACGCGTTCACAACCGTCCTCTTGGAATACTGAAATTATCCTGGCCACAAAGAGCCGGAATGAGTTTTAGATTTTTCCGTGAACTTTTAATACAACAAAGTTATAGAGTGATAGGGACGTCTGATTCCTCATTGAAGTCTCGGGCTCTTATTCCTCTTCTTCAGACACTTCTGTACCGAATAATAAGTTGTTATCTCTATATCTGTATAGGAGTTACTTACATGAACTGAGAAGTCTGAATCTGACTCTTAAGAATAATCAACCAGGTGTTTGACCTGTTTTCTTCCTTTTTTGGCACAGATATAATGAAATCTAGCTTATGTCCTATTGTTTCTATAACGCGCTCCTTTCTTTCTTTCACATGCATTTCCTTCTCAGTAATAGGATTTGTTTTCTATGAATTCTTCTTTCATTCGTTCTTTATTCGATGTCGACGTCAGAAGCACAAATTTCAGTGCTTTGCGAGAACGTTTCCTCTCAACCTTCATTTTAGGCACCTGAACTGCATCTTCAAGTGAAATACCCTCACACATTTTGGGTTGAATGACATCATTTTCGGAAGTTATCACTCACGAATTGTCGTCACGTTGTTGTATATTGTTGTGCTGGTATGATAGCAAGAGAAGTGGATAGAAATTTTCCCCAAAATTACTGGCTCAGTCGCATTATTTTGCGACTTCTATGTCTTCAAAATCGATTATTAGGTCATCTTTGTCGCAATTGTCTTCTAGTAGCTCCTGGTCAGTAACTTCCGATGACAGAAAGTCAGTTTCTGCAAAGATGTTGGGGTCAAAGAGGAAAATGTCTGTTGATATGAAACTTTAAACAGCAGTGGCAATGGTCCCAGCCTTTCCAAAAGCAATTTTGAAACTCACCGCAATTCTGTAAACGTCAAAGTTCCGACCTGGATAAGAAACATCACACGAATCAACAGCGACATCATAATAACCGTTGAATGGAACAAAAAACAACGATCTAGTGTCTGTGTCTTGTGGCTGCTGTGCGGTGGCAACGTGAGCCGATGGACGTGCTTCGATTTTGCAGTATCAGCCTCTAGGCTCTTATGGGAAACATGATTAAAAGAATCAGTAAGACTGAGTTTTCAGTACTTAGGTTGGTGTGCTAGATGAAATGTTCTAACCGTCTGATGAACGTTGGGAGTGCTCATGTTTCCTTATCTATGACTGCCACGTCACATTCAATTGGACCGCCTTGGAGCGGTTGGCGGAACTCTTTTTCTTGCATGAATAAAGCATGTTAGGATATACGGCTTAAAGTCAATCGCCGGCACGCCACTCGAGAACGATAGAGCAGAGAGGGCTGTGACAAGACGTCAGCCAATTGCACGCTGACAGACCCCTCTCCAGGACGACAACGAGACTGTAGCGGGCCATATGCCAAGAAGACATAAGCGGCGCACCCGACTGGTCGCGACCCAGGTCTGCAGCAGGCTCAAGACTAGCGACTTGCATAGAAGCGTCAGAGCTCATTACTTCGTTTGTACTGTTTATGTATCACGGATTTAGGATTGTGTATACTGAAAACATTGTTTATTTTGCCTGTCGCCCTTTGCTTGCGACACATCTGTGACCCACAAAGTTAAATTTTGTAATTGCTCATTTGGTAATAGAACTCATTAATACAATTTGTTTGAATGTTGTCTAGCATTCGAGAAAGCAGTTTTCCTAGACACCTCACATTTGACGCCTAGGCTGGATTTAACAGCTCCCGAGTGCATTCATGGCACGCACATCGGTGGCAGTTTGTACACTACTGGCCATTAAAATTGCTACACCAAGAAGAAATGCAGATGATAAACGGGTACTCAAAGGACAAATATATTATACTAGAACTGACATGTGATTACATTTTCACTCAATTTGGGTGTGTAGATCCTGAGAAATCAGTACCCAGAACAACCACTTCTGGCCGTAATAACGGCCTTGATACGCCTGGGCATTGATTCAAACAGAGCTTGGCTGGCGTGCACAGGTACAGCTAGCCATACAGCTCCAACACGATACCACAGTTCATCAAGAGTAGTGACTGGCGTATTGTGACGAGCCAGTTGCTCGGCCACCATTGACCAGACGTTTTCAGTTGATGAGAGATCTGGAGAATGTGCTGGCCAGGGCAGCAGTCGAACATTTTCTGTATCCAGAAAGGCCCGTACAGGACCTGCAACATGCGGTCGTGCATTATCCTGCTGAAAGGTAGGGTTACGCAGGGATCGAATGAAGGGTAGAGCTACGGGTCGTAACGTCCACTGTTCAAAGTGCCGTCAATGCGAACAAGAGGTGACCGAGACGTGTAACCATTGGCACCCCATACCATCACGCTGGGTGATACGCCAGTATGGCGATGACAGATACACGTTTTCAGTGTGCGATCACCGCTATGTCGCCAAACACGAATGCGACCATCATGATGCTGTAAACAGAACCTGGATTCATCCGAAAAAATGACGTTTTGCCATTCGTGCACCCAGGTTCGTCGCAGGCGCTCCTGTCTGTGATGCAGCGTCAAGGGTAACCGCAGCCATGGTCTCCGAGCTGATAGGCCATGCTGCTGCAAACGTCGTCGAACTGTTCGTGCAGATAGTTGTTGTCTGGCAAACGGCCCCATCTGTTGACTCAGGGATCGAGACGTGGCTGCACGATCCGTTACAGCCATGCAGATAAGATGCCTGTCATCTCGACTGCTTGGGATATGAGGCCGTTGGGATACAGCACGGCGTTCCGTATTACCCGCCTGAACCCACCGATTCCATATTCTGCTAACAGTCATTGGATCTTGACCAACGCGAGCAGCAATGTCGCGATACGATAAACGGCAATGGCGATAGGCTACAATCCGACCTTTATCAAAGTCGGAAACGTGATGGTCCTCATTTCTCCTCCTTACACGAGGCATTACAACAACGTTTCACCAGGCAACGCCGGTCAACTGCTGTTTGTGTATGAGAAATCGGTTGGAAACTTTCCTCATGTCAGCACGTTGTAGGTGTCGCCACCGGCGCCAACCTTGTGTGAATGCTCTGAAAAGCTAATCATTTGCATATCACAGCACCTTCTTCCTGTCGGTTAAATTTCGCGTCTGTAGCACGTCATCTTCGTGGTGTAGCAATTTTAATGGCCAGTAGTGTAAATGCTTAGCTGCGAAATTTTTCGCCACTTCTCTTTTTCGTTTGGGAACAACGTGTAAAGAAAGTTTGGGGCCGTTTTGATACCAGGTTCATCCGTATTATATATTCGTTTGGGAATAATTTAAATTTTTTCAAGGTGAAACCCAAATTGTCAGAGTATTGAGTAAGCTGAACCCTGTTAAATTCCATGGCTCTAGCATTCCTGGTGTTTAATGGAACTCGCAGAGACAGAACATACCTCCTCATAAATTCATACGTAAAATCCATACAAGAAAGTTGGGACTGGACACAAAATCGATGATGATTTATTTTATTTTCCTCTGCATAATTAAACAGAAAAAAAACCCTTAAAGATTTCAGAATGACGCCAAAAAATCTCCGGTCGAGAGCAACACTGTGACTCACCAACTCCTTGTCTTAATCTACAGTAAAAGCTGCAAGAATTCTCTCAGGTTTGACACCCCCCCTTCCTTCAAACGGTTCGTTAACGTGCTCTCGAGGAATCCAATTTGAATGGTTGCCTAACGAATCGAACAACCTGCTGCCATTAAACTGTGTGCCTCATTGAGCTCGACCTTCTTCATAGGTCTAAATACCTGTTTTCATTTGTAGTTCCTAGACCATAAAATAAATAATTAAAATTAGTACATCATATAAAAACTGTGAATTAATAAATAAATAAATAGTGTAATATTCCTACACAAATTAAAACTTCGTAAGTATCCACTTTAAAAAGAATGAAAATTGCACAAAACAATTTCTAAACATTAATGTTATAAAAATAGCGAAAAATGACAACTTTGTGTTGAGTGCGGCAAAACCCCGCGCTTTTGGAGCTGCAGGGATTTACCCCAATATACTTGCATGGAGGTGTCCCAGTTCGTCATTATCTGAAAAATACGCTATGCTGATTTTAGAGACTAATTGGAACAACTATTTCTATGCGACAGTGAAGCATAAATGCAGTAGTGTCAACGAGTAATTCACTGATTCTTCTCTTCAAACCAAAAATTATACAACGTTCATGTAAAACATCAGAAAGTTACATGTAAATAGTTAAAAACAGACTTACCTCATTTTTCTCGTCTCTGGAACGACCTGTCGGTACGATTTACGGAACAATACGTTACGATAAGCCACATCTGCCACCTGGTGATCAACTCCTGAATATTTGGCAGTCTATTCAAAACCTCGGTGCGGGTTTTTACCCCACGCGGGGCTTTACCAACACCTAAGCCATACGATTTTCACAGTCTGACGATACATTGCCAAATACGAAGAAAAAATTTAATTTTTCACTTCTGTATGTAGAATAAGGACTCACTCCACGAGAACTTCCTACCCGCTGAGAGTACAGTCACGTTGACAAGTATTAGTAACAATATCTATGGTACACAAGGACAAACGTGATGGCACAACAGCTCGCTGTTTAACACTTACGCGTCTCACTGACGGATGGGAGTTGCTCTTCGTAGTTCTAAGGATCATGTGCTGTGTCAGGCCAGCGCAATCTGCTTGTGAAAAGGGAAGAAATCTGCTAGAACTAAAGAGGATTTTCCCATACTAGTCCTGAAAGAAGCTCGTAGTGGGATCTGTTATTTAACTTTTCGTCATTTGAATTTGTTTGTGTTCTTCCCGTGATACACATATCATTATGCCTCCGTAATACCCTTATATCTTCGCACTCTGTCGAATGTAATAATGTTGTATTGGTGATTTATTTTAAATTTTGGAGATCTAGCGGTGAGGGAATCCTTGTAGGCACAGTTTTTAATTGGCATGATAAGAGCTGAATCGCAGATGTCCCCGTTTCATAGACGTAGACCCTTTCCAGTGTCTGCTTTTGTCATAGTACTGGGTAATACTCTCCATTCTTACTTTGGGCATCGTTTGGCTATAGATCCAAATATTTTACTTCTCATAATGAACAGTTACAACTGGCATACTCTGTGAGTAAGAAACGTAATTTTATCCAGGAAATAGGTCTCTGTTAGCCGAGTGAAGACTGACGGAGACTATAACTATCCAAAAAAAAATTGTTTTGAAAAACTTTTTTTATCGTCCTAACCGATTTCAGAGAGCTGTTTCCATCCTCAGGTAGCTGCATGTGTGTTTTTTATGTCACGTTTTGTTTGTTGTCAGGAATATATTTTTGTTGTTAGCACTGTTCAGAAAGTGAAGAACATCCTAAGTCGATTACAGAGCTAGCGCGTTTGCACTAAATGTGAAATTAATTATTGGAAAAAACGAAAACTGTATACGTCATGCAGACTTACACCCGCTCTAACGTTCAGCTTTCAGTTCTCCTTTGGTTGTAAGCTGATTTACGTATTTTGTATCAACACAACATAATCCTCTTTTTACACAGTCTGGTGTTTCAAAATGAATGTCGGGGTTTTAAGTCTTTGTAGCATATATCACATTTAACTTACAGTTGGAAATAATGCATCTAACGAAAGAGCAACTCAAAGGGATTTTGTTCGTATACCTGTGCGCATGCATATGCACTGTTTCCCGTGACTTCCGTCAGAAAGCGCTAACAGCAAAGAGGACGACTAGTGAACAGCCCTATGTGATTTACAGTTTGCAAGAAATGAATGTGTTGTTACAGTGCAGCGTAAATTCCATATTAAGTAGCACTGTAATCTTGCAAGTGATGATAACAGCCATAGATGGTAGCATCCGTTTGTAGACTCCGGCTGCCTTGGCAAATGGAAGAATACGGGAACATGAACGAGTGAAAGAGTCATACACGCGCAGGTCCAAGAAATCGGTTCAGAAGGCTAGTTGTGAATTAGCAATTCCTGTGACATTTGTGTGGAGATCCTTCGATTAAAGGGTCATGTGAATGTGCATCCACTACACCTGATCTACCCGACTTTTTGTTGCAAAAATTACTCCAGACATACTGATCAAAGCGTGGGAAGAACTCATCTACCAACTCGATGTCTGCCGTGTGACGAATGGTACTCATATTGAACACTTGTAAGAAAAACTGGTTTTGCTCTTTCATTTGATGTGTTGTTTAAAATTGTAAGTTGAATGTAAAAAAATGCTACAAATCCTTAAAACACAGGTATTTATGTTGGAACATTCAGCACAACAAAGTTTTGATACATAGGTGGGGATCTTCTATTAAACAAAGTGGTTGTCACAGGTATGAATGCTACAACAGAACAGACATTAATGGCATTTACAATAAAACTAATTTGAAAGATCATTGTTATCTATGAAAGGTTATAAAATTCTTTCCCTTTACAAGAGAAAATGTGTCTGAAATATGTCTGTGAATATTGTGCCCCTAACTTGATTCAAAGTTCAAAACAAATTCACTCCATCCATTACATATTACCAACCAACACGACCAATGTAAAAATATTAAAAGCTTGATAAGGACAACACAGCCATTCACAGCCGACAACCTTGAAATTCTGTTAATCACAAGTATTCGGCGACGCTATCCTACTAAGCTAAGAACAGCAGAAAAAACTTTTGAATAAAATACCATGGTTAATGTCTTCCTATTCCTTGAACAATACAATAGGACGCTTTGAATCGTTGTACTTACTGCCTTACATCAAAGTTCCACAGAAAACTGTAGACTCAACATCACATGTATGGAACTCTTCACTTATATCAACAATGAATTTAAATATTGTTATTTCTCAATAAATGCCTGCCGGGGTGGCCGAGCGGTTCTAGGCGCTACAGTCTGAAACCGCGCGACTGCTACGGTCGCAGGTTCGAATCCTGCCTCGGGCATGGATGTGTGTGATGTCCTTAGGTTAGTTATGTTTAAGTAGTTCTAAGTTCTAGGGAACTGATGACCTCAGAAGTTAAGTCCCATAGTGCTCAGAGCCATTTTTCTCAATAAATACCAATATATTTATTTTGGAGCAGTGTTTTAGCAGCTAAATAAAATGTATCGTGCTGTGCACTTTATGAAACGTTTCGGCAAATGAATCAAGTAGTCACCCCCTGGCGCCTCTATTGCACCTAGCCTTTATTCCGAGCACCATCATCGAACCACACGACCTCTATCACAAATTCCCAAATTCCAGGAATCTAATTATTCTTTCTGATCTGGTCTGCCGTTGCCGCGCCTGCTCCTCTCATTACTCGTCCTTAATAGCGATTTTTTTTTTGCTTATAATATCCTGAGATACGAATGTAATCGCATATCACAGTATTGTAGAATGATACAAAGTCTATATCAGGAAGCACCTGTACCTCTGTTCAAACCTTGGGATAAGGTTATCGAATTCGTATATTTGCAACAATAGTTCTTAATTAAACAAATTTTGGGTACAGAGAACGCTTCACAAGTGACACACATTTTAAAACAGTACAGTACATTTCCTTTATAAGCAGTACACGAATAATGTACATTGTTTCTTATATACCGTAGCAGCTCGAGTGAGAAAATGCAGCTCCCCCGTTTATTAGTGCTGCTCCGCCCTCCGCAGGAATTTCTCTTCTCTTCCTTTGTTTATTCGCTGTAAATCATTTTACACAACAACACAGTCATCCATCATCTTTTTGTTTCAGGAGTGCGTGTAAATCCGCGGATTTTGTCCTCCACTGGAACAATTTTTCTTCTGCAGTCTGACAATTATTTGCTTCGTGCAAATTTTTATCGCTGTCCCTCCCGTAACCGTGTGGTTCACAAAACAGTTGTGAATATTGTTACATGTTAATGTTTGTGTCTTTCAAGTCTGTTAAAACAATATAACGTCCACATCTATAACCGAAAGCCACCTTATGGTATGCCCTGGAGGATACATACCATACCACTGTGATTTTCCCTTTTAACAGTTCAATTCGTGAATGACGCGCGGGAAGAAGGAATGTCGGTAAGACTCAGTGTGAGACATTCACAAGCTCTCTCTTTCGCAAGTAAATCGTGTTTGCTTATGATACTTCCGATTACTCTCAGCCTGGCATCTGCTTTTCCGACAGTTTATTCTATTTGATCGTTCTACTTTAAGCTGTTCCGAACGCATACTTCTATATATTTTAGGGTGACTACTGTGGCCAGTGATCGGACGTCTAGAGTGTAATCGAACATTGCATATTTGTGCGCAGAACGTTACATTTAATGTTTCTGGTGAATTGCAAGTTCTATGTAAAAATACAAATACTAACTTCAAAATGCCAGTATCGCTTTAGTAGAGCACTTATTCAGGGCTACCGGTTTCGGCAAACTATGTTGCCATCTTCGAATCTGTAAAGCAGAGACTGAGTAAGCACAAAATGGGCTGTGAGATATCTTCACAGCATTTTTAACATAATATGAATCCATGACGTAACCGAGCAAGCTGGCGCAGTGGTTAGCACACTGGACTCGCATTCGAGAGGTCGCCGGTTCAATCCCGCGTCCGGCCATCCTGATTTAGGTTTTCTGTGATTTCCCTAAATCGCATCAAGGCAAATGCCGGGGTGGTTCCTATGAAAAGGGCGCGGCCGACTTCCTTCCCAATCCTTCCCTAATCCGATGAGACCGATGACCTCGCAGTTTGGTCTCTTCCCCCAAACAACCCAACTCAAAGGCGGCAGATACTACATTCAGTCGCCTGGTGGCACTGCAACAACAACGCTGAGCTACAGCGTTCTGTATAAAGCCTAAGCATAAATATAAATCACATACGTGTTTACAATGTAATTATACAAAGAATGATCCAAATCAGAGTACACTTATATAAAGCAACTTCTCAAAAATAATTTAAAAATATTCAACTTTATAATTCTTTGTTAACCATAAAAGAAAGTGCTGCATATCCATAATTATCATTCAGTGAGTATCCAGGAAGCCAAAAATATGGCATGTTCAAATTAAATACATCGACAAGCAGATCGTTAAAGTATCATATCAAGTGTAGAGAACAAGATACAATATAAACAGTTCGCATTAAAACTCTTTTTATTTAAAAATATTATAATAGATTATATTTATATAAAGTTAACATAAAAATATTTTACAATTGTAATCTTAATCTCCTTATATACGTAACCTACGCTGTACAATACCAACAGTAGAGTATAAATTCTAAGTACAACGAAAATCTATTATTCAATATTTAGGTGTATTTAATCAAACTGTAGTCAGCAAAAATGACACAAATTGTTCGGTTTGTTACGTATGAAAATAATGTTGTCATTAATTTACAAAATGGAGTCCTACAACAATACACATACTTCACAACATTGAGTATGTAACTTATTGTTTGAAGTTTAGGTACTAGTTTGGTGCACGAGATCTAGATATAATGAGAAGAGAGAAGGTAGAAAGACTAAACCAGATATAAGTATTGTAAACATAGTACGCACTAAAGTACAAGTGCAACATTGTACAGTGGGATAATTTTAAGCATATGTAAGTCTATGTAGATGACCATCTCTAGGTCATTCTCTATTTCGCTATGTTATCTCAATCTTCTAGTAACACAATAGAGAAGCTGCGGCACAACGGTTTCGCTAGCGATGGGCGACATGCATACTATGAAAGTCCTTTGCTGTATATAAGGGTCTATGTAAGCAATTAATATGGCTCACATGTCACTGCTATCTTAGTGCTCTCCTAGTCCTGTGCGAATACTGTCCGGACAAGGCTGGCAGGAGCGGCACTTATATTCTCTTCGGCTAGAGGACGCTCCTATCGTGGTGTGGTCCTTGTCAGCGGGCTAGTGGCTGACCTCGTCTCACCGCATTCTTTGCGCTTGCGATCTTCGTCTTCATGCAGGCGCTTGTCGATACGCCGGAACAGGTACCGTACCCTTCAAGCAGTCATGTACGTCAGCTACACACCGTTGCCAACAATACTTCCTTTGTTTGAAAGCTTCCTACGATACTTTATTTGGGATGTCATGAAGTTCTCTCGTCGAATTTTCTCATGGTCTCTACTTTGAAAACGACGTCCGTTTTATGCAATTTTGAATTTTAGGCAAAAGACAAAAATTGCTGGAGACGTGTCGACAGCACAGGATACGTGCTGCGCTGCAGCTGAGTGATTACACAGACAAACGAAAAATTTTTTTGAATTTTTTTTTTTTGCTTTGATAGATGATCTTTATAGATTTTTATGAGCTGAATCCAAATCTAGCCTTCGTTTTTTGCGTCACCCATACTTTTCGAGCAATATGCTTTTTATCATATGGTATAAAAATCCTATGCTATACGGTAAACGGGGAAATTAATGAAACGCTTTGTTACAACATAAGCATGGTTTGTATTTGGAGTAAGCTACTTAAAACAATAATATGTGTTAGTAGAGGTTTCACTTATCAGATGGAATTGGTTTGTATTTTCTTTCTCCTTTTTCTTTGAAGCTTCTTGTGCAGCTTTTCCTACTATGAGTCGCTTGCTGAACTTGTCGGTTAAGTGGACAACAGTAGTCCCCCATCATGTTGGTGTTCCAGCGGCCTTGGTAGCGTTTCTCCATGACTTAAATGTCCTGGTGAAAACACTCTCCTTGCTCCTCACTAACATCTCGCATATTGTCCGGGAAGTGATCAAGGTGACTGTTCAAAAAGAGAACTTTCAGGCTCCTTAAACATCCTAAAGTTTTAAACTTCTTTAACATTGTAGCTATAATAAAAACATATTCTGTGTCTTTTTCATGTCCTAAGAGCTTTGCAACAACTTGCTTGAATGATACCCATGCTTCTTTCTCATTTAAGGTCATTGTGGATATAAGTTAACATCAGACATCAATTTCCTAATGTCAGGTCCAACAAAGACGCCTTCTTTTAGTTTAGCTTCTGAAAGGTGTGGAAACTTTTGGCAGAGATACTTAAAAACATGGTTCATCTTTAGGCAAAGCGCCTTTACAAACTGTTTCATTAGGTCTAACTTAATATGTAGAGGTGTAGGAGTACGTTTTTTGGATCTGCAAGATTTTTGCGTAGAACTCTCCTCTCACCAGGTTTTAAAGACTCCCTCACTGGCCAGTTTTTTATGCACCAGTGTTGATACCTAGCCCTGCTGTCCCATTCACACAAGGAACAGGGAAATTTGGTATGGCCGCCTTGCTGACAAAGGAGCATGCATGTTACTTTTAGATCGCCACATATCATCCAACCATGAGCAGAATAGCCTATTTTATTTAGCACTATTTCTAGGTTTTCATAGGTTTCTTTCATATATACAGAATGTTCAACAGGTATAGATACATACATGTTACCATTGTGTAATAAAACAACCTTTAACTAGTTCTGGATGAATCAATAAACAGCCTCCAGTCTTCCTTTTTGTATTCAATGCCAAACTCTCATCAGACTGGGAATGTCTGAGCAGTACACTAAATCATCTTCTAGTTGAAAAAACTTCGAAAATTGCTGTTCTATCTTTCTATACACGCTGGTTCCAACTGCCAATAAGTTCGTTTCTTTTAATCTAGAGCCAAGCATTTCAGCTTTTTCTTTCGTTAAGCCCAGATCCCTAACCAAATCGTTAAGCTCGGTCTGATTAAACAATTTGGGCTCTAGACTTTCTGTATTACAATGGAATTCATCATCATCTGGTTCATCTAAATCACATTGTACATCAGAAAATACTTCTGTTGGAATATAATTTAAATCATCTGGTGGTTCAGGAACCAGCAAATCTACACCATGCCCTACTGGTCGGATGGCAGATGTAAGGTTAGGGCAGCTTATTACCTTCTTTGTTTTCGAATTATGAGCAGTAATTTCAATACTGCAAAAGTAGCAATCATCAGAATGATTTCTTGGCTCCCTCCATATCATAGGAACAGCAAATCTAAAGGCTTTTTTCTCCTTTTTGGTCCATTTTTTCAGATCTTCAACACACACATAACATACCTTCTGTAGTGACTAAGATTCATCTTGATCACCAAGTTTAGAACCAAAGTGTGATAGATAAACCTATTTCACAAAATCTGCACTATTTCTTTGATGTTTTTTAATCACAAATTCACCACAAATGTAATAAAAAGTGTCAGCAGAGTTTTTATAATCACGATTAGACACCGTACTGAGCACATGTACAGTAAACGGTAAAGTGAGGTTAGGTTGACAGTAAACAAAACACCATCTGTTAACACAAAAATAGAAGCGACCTTTTTTGGCAGCAAATGTTTTTCAGCAGCGCTACCAACATCATCTACATTCATTACATCTCCTTTTTAAATTATTTTAACTACATAAAATATGGTGGGTGATACAGTTTTTTAAGTATCATATTTGGATTTCCCACCCTAAAGACATAAGAATAAGGTATTTTTCAGCAAAAAAGTTTTTCCATCGCTGGCCTGTGTTATTTGCCAAAAACCTACACACTGGAAGTGATGTGGGGTGCAGTGACCGGTCGTGATGCAATGTACAGCAGGGGTTTTCATATAACCCAAGTTAAAATCCAGAGTTACACAGTGCCTTACCACTCTGATGAGGACTGCCAGGAGTCCTCTCCTGTGCCATCCTCTTCGTCTCAGTTTAGCACTTGCTCACAATGTCCTCAGTTATTTGTTGGTGTATCCCAGAATCTGTCATCCCCTATAGTTTTCACTCTCTGCAGCTCCATCTAGTACAATGGAAATTATCCCGGGATGTCATACTAGATGTCCTATCATCCTCTTCCTTCTTCTTGACAGTAATCTCCATGCGTTCCTCTCCTCACCGATTCTGCCGAGAACCTCCTCAAAACATGTCAATCCACCTAATTTTACATATCCTTCTAAAGCACTACGTTTCGATTCTCTTCTTTGCTGATTTTCCTACAACTCGAGAATAGCTTCCGAACAGTGCTATGCTCCAAATGTGCATTCTCAGTAATTTCCTCTTCTTGATACTAGTAGCCTTCTCTTGGTTAGGAATGCCGCCTGCCAGGAAAAATGAAACGAAAATTTTAATGAAAAATAGTACAAGGACTGATGATAAAAAAATTTTTTGAGAGTTTTTAATCATATTGTATAAATATGTGCAGGAAAGTTAAGATATAATGTCGCTGAAGGGCCAAAGGTCTCTCAAATAAAACTGAAGATTTCCGATCTTCTTTTATCTTCCGTCATCTGTTCTGTGTTCTCATATGAGCAGCACGTTAAGTAGTGTTTGTCTGAATAATTCATAACAAAATTTGTATGTTATACTGAAATATACATCAAGGAGGTTGAAATGATGTCTGAGAGTTATTTAAAACCATTATACAAGTATTAACCAGCAACGGACGAAGAGAAAAGACAACTGAAATGTCCGATCGCTCTTCCATTAGGATTTTACACGGTATAAAATTATTATTCGGAGAACGGTAAAAAGTACAACCTCCGCAGCAAAACTAAATTTCGGAAAGGTAATCTTTATTGGGCGCCAGTTGTAATACGCAACGTATGCAAATACAGCAAGGCATTTTAAATCCAACTATAAACACACTTGTAAAATATACATATTTTATTTCATTATAATATTGATATTGTCTGTGAGGAAAGCCGTTTCTTTCTTTCTACATATAAGGTTGAAAATGCTACACAGTGCTAGTCCGCTTTCTGTGTCTTCATTGTTTCCTCCGTCAGGTGTTATTTTTGTTTCAAGGTAGCAGAATTCCTTAACCCGGTCTACATCATGGTCACCAGTTTTTATGATAAGTGTATCGCTGATCTCATTTCTCTTACTTCTCAGAGTTTTTGTCTTTCTTCGGTTTACTTTCATTTAATAGCTGTCCGTCGCCGTCGATCGCCGTTGCCGTTGCCGATCGACGGCGACGGTCAGCGGCCAATTGCACTGATGTTTTCAAAACACGTGACGTCACGCCGCGGCGTGGGAGCGCGCGGACACGGAATTGAGCGGCAGTCATAGCGAGCCAGTGGGTGTGTTGGACCTTCCATTGAGCTACGGACCCCCTTGAAGATGTCTCCCGCAGTCGGAGACGAAACGTTGGGAATCGACACAGAATTCATCAACCGACCACGGCGTAACATACCGGATAATTATAATGGACATGATATTTCCGGCCGTGAAAGTCTACATTTTAGTATTAAGTCATTTCGTCAAGCATCTAAGCAACTTGATGTACCTTGAACAACATTGCATCGTGTAGTTCACCAGCGTCTTCGTATGTGTGCTTACAAAGTGCAAATTCTGCAACATCTGACGCCGAACAACAAACCATGCCGACAACAATTTACTGTGGCTATGGTGCAGCGTATTGATATGAATGCCAGCTTCCTGGGAAGATGATTCTTTTCAGATGAAGCAACCTTTCATCTATCAGGAAGGGTTAATAGACATAATATTCTGATTTGGGGTTCGCAAAATCCGCACATTGTCATTGAACATGTTCGTGATAGCCCTAAACTAAATGTCTGGTGCGGGCTAATGCACGACAGGATTGTTGGACCTTCTTCTTTGCGGAACAAACAATGAATGGGTCAGTGTGTCTGGACATGTTGGAGCAGTTTGTGTACCCTGAGATACAAGACTTGAACCCAACATCATTTCTCAACAAGATGGAGCTCCGCCGCAATGGTCAACGGCTGTTCGCAAGTTCCTGGATAGGAAATTGGGTCGGACGCAGAGGACCCATTGCCTGGCCACAACATTCACCCGACATTGCGCCACTTGATTTCTTCGTGTGGGGATTCGTGAAAGACCGTGTGTATGCGACCAGAGTGGGGAATATAAATTCTTTGAGATGCTCTACAATGTGGTGCATTTTTCATTGTAGTATCTACTGTGGTTTTTTTCTCCTGGTTACTTGCGACATCGTATCACTAATGCGATTGTAACAATAACAGAGGAAATGTTACAAAGAACTTGGCAAGAAATTAAGTATAGACTTGATATTCTTCGTGCTACAAATGGTTCACATGTAGAGGTGTATTGATGATAAAAAAATAAATTTTTGAGATGCTCCATTGCCCTACATTCCCAACAGCTTACTCGTATTTTTCTCAGAATTTCGAACATCTTGCACCGATTAACTGTGTAGATCTCTTTTACTGAGTCGACAAATCCTATGAACGTGTCTTGATTTTCATGAAGTCTCGTCTCCATTACCAAACGCAACGTTAGATCTGCTCACATACCTTTTGCTCTCGTACCTAACTGATCGGCGTCTAGCACATCCTCAGTGTCCTTTTCCATTCTTCTGTACATTATCCTCGTCAGTAACTTAGAGGCATGAGCTTGTCTGACTGTGCGACAAACTATCGTATAACTAAACAGAGATTTGAATGCCAATCTGATGATAGCTGTGGTCAAAACTCGTTAAGGTGTATGTCAACACTCCTCACACTTACCTGCCCTTGGTACCTTAAGGAACGTGTGGACGATATTTTTTCGAAAGTTTGATGTCATATGGCCAGTCTCGTAGATTCTACATACCACCTTGATTATTCGTTTGCTTTCCCATTCTCCCACTGACTTTAGAAATTCGTTACTTAATCAAAACCTCCAAAGCTCTCTTGAGCTCTGACTCTGACACTGGATCCCCCATATGTTCCACATCGACTCTCATTACTTATTCTATCGCGCCATCAATCGGTTCATCTCCCTCGTAGAGGCCTTCAGTGTATTCTTTCCACCTATTCGCTCTCTCCTCAGCGTTTAACAGCGGAATTCCCATAGCAATTATAATGCAGACGCCTGTGTTTTAATTTCACCTAAGGTTGTTCTGACCTTTCTATATTCTGAATCAATCTTTCCACCGATTGTTTCTCTTTCAATGTCTTCACGTTTTCTCCTGCACCTATTTCACCTTCGCTTCCCTGATATTTCAATCCTAAATGATTACCTTTTATGTGTCAGAATTTTTTTTAATTGTAATTTCCCTTATTTTATGCTAATTTACGTATATTTTTGAGAGTGACAGCATATTGATTACTATTAGTAGATGTGACAAAGAATATCAAAGAGACTGATTACAAGTGGAAGCTTGTGTGTTGTGTAAAATGTCTTTGACGCTAGAGTCGTCTTTGACTGTAGTCAGTCGGCAGTGAACTCTCGGTGTGTGTTGAAGGTGGAACAATGTGCAGGTCGCCTTTATAAATATTTGCTAGTGAACAGAAAAAATGAATTATGTTACTATTTTTTATATAACCTTTAAGAAGAAACCACATTCGAGGAAACGGTATTTGAAGCACCAAAAATGAGGCAAACGCAATGAACCAGGTCATTTCTGCAGCCGACGAAACTGCATTGTGGAATCATACTTCCACTAGACAACTGAAGCCAAGACAAATATCGTCTTGTAAACATTTACGGAAAAGGTACTGTCACGAAATATTGCTAAATACAGTACATAAAAATAGTGAGCATATTTCAACTGGTGACTGTAGCCAGGATATTGTGTTCACGTGATCTTCAACAGTGCTACGAAGAAGAAGATTTTTGTGTGTTCATACCAGTTTTTCAGAATGTGTGTTACAGTATTTGTGTTCATCGGGAAGTAAAAGTTTTGGAGAAGAAATGTTTCAGTAAAAAATATAATTTTCGACAGAAGAAGTAATTTCAAGAATTTTTGTCAACAATCACATGGATGGAAAACGTGGATTTGCAACAGTAGAAGAGTGTTCCAGATAAGTCACGAAACCCTCGTATTTTGTTAAAACAATATTTTTATCTTGTTTTGTATTGTTGTGTACAATTTTTGTTTCTTCACAATGACTTATGAGATTTTCGAGAGTATTGCGCCTAAAGTAGAAAATAGGAATTTCATAGACTTCGAAAATCAGGACAGATCAAATGAAACAGAAAGAACCGATCAATTTGATTTAAAAAGTTTTCTTGTAAATTTCACGAAAGAAATTAAACAATCAGTTGACGACAATAAGACTTACTGGGATGAAAAAATTGATAACATTTTGTTGCAAGTCCAAGCTGTCAATACCCAAGTGGGTGATCTTTCGAACAGAGTTGGCAGTGTTAAGGAAAAAATTGAATCTGTGGAAGCAAAAGTAAATGAAATTGATGCTAAATTGAGCGATGAAATTAATACTGTAAAAAATGAGTTACTGGCAGATAGGGAAAGAAATTTAATTGATTTTAATGAGATAAAAGGGGAAATTAAAATTTTGGATGAGAACACAAAAGTTTTAGTAAAAAATGTAGAACAAAAAACTGACAATCGTTTGGTTACTCTAGAAAAAAAAAGTAGAATGCAATGATTTAGAAAACAAAAAATCTGTCAAAGAACTTAGCGAAAAAATTGAAAGTTTTGATATTGAATTTCAAAGCAAAAATCACAATGTCAACACACGCAATCTTGTATCTAATATTCCAGTGAAGCACTTTTCGGTAGATGGACCCTTACACCCCGTTGATTTTATACAGTATTGTAAGGATAGTTTTTTACCTCACTCACAAGACGATATGAAAGTTAAATTTGTGAAAAACTTCTTGGAAGGGGAAGCTTTGACTTGGGCAAACCAGATTGTAACTGTGGGGATGACCTTTTCAGAATTTGAATCAAAATTTCAGGAAAATTTTGGGATAATCTTAAACAAACTAGAATCAAAAGTGAATTTTTGAATGGGAGAAACTATAGAGAATCAGATGGGAGCATGAACCAACTTTGCAAAAGTGAACTTCAAAAACTTATTCATTTAACAAAACCTTTGGATGACTTGATCAAAATTGATACCTTAAAGAGAAGATTGCCATCAGCAATGCAGTTGAGTTTAGTTCATTGTCCTGATAGTAATGTTGAGCAGTTTCTCAATTATATTGAAAAGTTGGATAGGGTAACAACAAGAACACACCGTGGGTTTACTCAGAAAGGTAGTGGTCAAAATTGGGGAAATGATAACTTTCAAAAAAGGGAACAAAACAATTATCAAGGTGTCAGTCAAAATTCAGGGGGATATAACAAATTTCAAAAGAAGGACCATAATTTTCATCTGAAACAAGAACAACATTTTCGCGGAAATAATCAACAAAATGGAGAACACTTTAGGGATCAAAATCACAGAAATTTTGCTAAAGATCAGTACAACAGAAACTACCAACAACCAGGTAATGTTTGGCATAGGAACGGGAACAGAAATGTTGATCAGAGACATTGGCAGAACCACAATCAACAGTTCAAACAGGAACCAGTTGTAATCCAGGAAATAAAAAACTAGTAGACGCCCCATTGAAGGTCCGCAAGGTTGAGGCAGAAGGTGAGCATGATGAAAGGACCAATGGATGTGATTATCATAGACCCAAACATGACAGTTCCAAACCAGAGCTATCACATGAGGTTATTAGTTGTTACTTATTGAAGAAATTTCAAGAGGAAAATAATGATGATATTGATAAAGATAAAATTTTCAGTACACAAGGACATACAGTAGATAAAAGTAATTGTGATTCATTTAATTTGACAGAGTTTTACACTTGGGCAGAAAAGAACAACACTTTGTCAGATGATGTAATTTGTAGTAGTTCAGAGACGTGTGTGAATGAAAGAGAGAATGCATGCTGTGAGAATGAAAATATTGGTGAAATGGATCTGGTAACTTTTGAAAGGGGAAATAATATTTTGGGGGATAATTTGAATGTGTATGACCTGAATATGTATAATGATAATGATGTTGATGATAAAGTTGATAATGATGGTAATGGTATTGATGATGATGTTGAGGAAAGGTGTTTCATTAGTTTAAATAGGGAGTTGGGTATACACATGGTTGAAAATGAATTAAATAGTGAGAATATTATAGAAATTCCCAGGGATGTTACCAGGATGAATAAGGCTCACAAGCAGGGTGTGTATGAAAGTGTGAATTTTGATATTGTTGGTAAAGAATCTGACTACACAAATAATGATGACACATGTCTAACTTCTAGCCTAAGTGAAACTTTTACAGATACTAATGACACACACACACACATTTCTTATGAATCTATGGCTGAACAGTGAAACTATTTCTTTTGACAAGAACTTTAGAAAGATGCTTATTAATGTATGTGAAACTATATGTCCTGAGTGGTGGAAAAAGATGAAATATTTTATTTTTGAAAAGCTGAAGGAAAAGTACTTCAATAGTATACAATATGATTTGGACGAAAATTCTTGGCTATTTAAGACAATAGAGAATACTAATAACAATTTTGTATCTTGTGCAAATTTTATAACTGTGACAAATAATACATATAATGGTATACCATATGATTCTGATAAGTATAGGTTTGGGGAAATTGAAAGTGATTTATTACATGAGGATACAGGTTCTGAAAAAAGTGATCAATTTTGCAGTCCTTATATAAAAGTTCAAATTGGGTCATGGATTGGTAAATGTTTAATTAATACAGGAAGCGAGATCGCAGGAATATCTGAGAGGTTAAGCAATAAATTGAAAGTGGGGAAAGATTATGTTGAAATGCCAGTAGTTGGGGTAAAGATAAAAGGTGCTACTGGGAAGAGCAGTAAATTGGTAAAAAGCCAGGCTTTAGTGACATTTTTAATTGAAGGCAAGTTGTTCACACATGGATGTTTTGTAATTCAGGAATTTAATGAGGATTTTCTTTTGGGTATGAATTGGATAGTAAAAGTAAATACAGCATTTGATCGGGTTGGAATAAAACTTTTGATAGAAACTAGTGAAAGGGAATACATTCAGACAAATTTTGTGAACACACTTGGTGATCAGAGTAATGGAAATTTTGACAGTATCAATTTACTAAAAGAAAATAGATTAGAGAATATTTAAATTCATAGATTTGATAGTGATGAAGTTGAATTTGGGAATTTAGTAAATTTGAAAATTTCAGAAACACAAAATTTATCTGGGGAGCAAAAACAACAGTTAGAAAATCAGCTGTGGGAATACAGTGATGTTTGCAGTGACATACCTGGTAGGGTAAAGGGTTATCAGTGTGAGTTTCAGGTAAAACCTCATGAACCATTTTTCATAAAACCATACAGTATTGCAATATCAAAAAGACCTGCCGTCGAGAAAGAGCTGAAAAAGATGGAAGGATGTAATATAATAGTCTCAGTGCATATAATAATCCTTTAGTAGTTGTTTCGAAAAAAGATGGTGGAATAAGATTGGTTTTGGACTCTAGACACTTAAACAAAATTTTGTTCAGACAGACAGACCATCCCGAAAATATTGATGAGTTACTCTATAAATTTACAGATATAAAATATATGTCAAGTTTGGATCTAACTTTGGGTTTTCATCAGGTACCACTTTCGGTTAATTCTAGAAAATATACTGCTTTCTTGTACAATGGTAAGAGTTACCAATATTGTGTTGCGCCATTTGAGTTAAATTCTTCTGTTTCCGAATTTATAAGAGCTTTGGATCATGTACTGGGGCAAGAACTTGCATCTAAACTGATAATTTATGTAGATGACATTTTGGTTACAGGGCAAAATTGGGAGGAACATTTTTCGATTTTGAAGTCAGTTTGTGAAAAATTTAGGAAATGTAAGTTTGCAGTTTCTGAATTACAATTTTTGGGTCATGTTGTCACAGACAAGGAAATTTTTGCACATCCAGAAAAAATTAAAGCAATTTCAGAAATTCCTATTCCTAAGACTAAAAAACAATTAAAGTCATTCTTTGGGTTATGCGGTTATTACCGAAAACATATAAGTGATGAGAGTCTGAATGCGCCATGTTTAAGTCACTTGCTTAAGAAAAACACTCTTTGGGTTTGGGATAAAAGTTGTCAGGAAGAGTTTGATAAAAGTAAGCAAGAGTTGAGGAAGCAACACTTATTACACAGATCTGATTTTAATTTACCATTTTGTTTGAACACTGATAGCAGTAATTATGGGCTTGGAACAGAGTTATTTCAAGAAAGAGTAGAGAATGGAGTTAAGATACATTGTACCATAGCATTTGCAAGCAGAATGTTGCACAAGCATGAAAAAAATTCTACAGTCACAGAGAAGGAACTTTTGGCAATTCATTGGGCTTTTACAAAATTTAGAATTTACCTTATTGGACATAAAACCATAGTATTTTCGGATCACTTACAAGAGTGCAAATTATACTGCAGTAGATTGACCAGATGGGCAATATTTCTGCAACAGTTTGACTTTGTAATCAAGCACATAAAAGGTTCTGAGAATGTAGTTGCTGATTCACTTTCAAGGTTACCAATTGGGAGAGAAAAGGAGATTTTTGAACAAGAGGAGGAAAAGCAATTTAAAATTAGATACTTGAAAGGGGTGGAAAATGAGAAAACAATTAGAACTATGTGTAACAAAATTAGGAAAAATCAAAATTTAGATCAAAGTTGGAAGTTAATCAAAGAATGTTTAGGCAAGAAGGGGTATGAGAAACTTGATAAATTTTACGAATTACATAAGGGGATTTTATTTCGAAGAACAGATGTAGATTCTGATAATTGGAAACTGTGTTGGCCAGAGGCAGATGCTGAAAAGCTGATCATTTACATACATGAAAGTTTTGGTCATTGTGGGATACAGAAGTGCATTCAAAAGATACAAGAAAACGTTTATTTTTACAATATTTGAAAGAAGGTAAGAAAAGAATTGGCAAACGTCAGAGAGTTAAGGTGAGCAATCAAAGATGTGGTGGAGAGATGCAAAACATTATTCCAGAAAAACCTTTAGATCTTTTCGCTGTGGACTTATATGGAATGTTACCAAAGAGTAAAGGCAGTCACTGTTACATATTTGCTATGGTAGATGTATCTTTAAAATTAATTAAACTATATCCAGTGAAAAAAACTACTAGCCATGAAATTATAATAAAAACTGAAAGAGATTATTTCGCACAGGTGGGTAAACCAAAAGCTATATTATCAGATAATGGTTCACAGTTCAACTCCAAAATTTGGAAAAAGTTTATTGAAAGATCAAAATTGAAGCATATACTTAGATCTGTTTATTCTCCATCCATCAATCCTGCAGATAGATATATGAGGGAAATTGGGAGACTTTGCAGAACCGACTGTAGCTATAAACATCCAACCTGGTTTGAGCACATTCGAAATTTTGAAGATATTATGAATAGCCTACAACATAGTTCCACAGGATTTTCACCATATGAGATTATGTTTAATATCAGACCACCAAATCTTATATCAGAACTTATTGAATTTCCTAAATGTACACCTTTAACTATGCAAGAGAGAGAAGATATTGTCAGGAAAACTATGAGGAAACAAGGGGAAAAGAGGAATAAAAGACATAACAACAAGGTAAAATTAACCACTTTCAAAACTGGGGATCTTGTTCTGGTCAGATCTCATGAAAAATCAAAAATGTTAACTTCAGAAATTAAAAAATTCTTTGATATCTATATTGGGCCTTTTGAAGTCATAGATAATCCACACCCTAATGCTTATCGTTTGGTATACCCTAAGTCAAAGAAATTATTTGGTCTTAGAAATGTTGTCTCTTTGAAACTATATAAACAGAAATCATAATTTCAAAAATTTAAATAACCTATTTTCATCTAAAACGAAAGTCCTCCACTGGAATATGCTTGCTGGAACAACACTACCTGTACAACCAAGTATGTATATTTGCATGTATAAATTAATAATTTGAAGTCACATGTTAATTGAAACTGATGAAAAAACACTGTTGTAACAAATAATGAGAGAAAGATTTATTTTTACTTTTTTACAAAAAAAAGTCTTCATAGTGAGCATTTCTGAATTTTTCAAATTTTTGGAAGCTAAGTCTTCCCTGTTGGTGAAGGCATGCATGTGAGGACATGCATGCAAAGATATAAGTTTCAAAACCAATTTTAGGTAAAGCCTCATGATATATGAGCGATTTATTGTTCTTTATACTGATGATTGTGGGGAGCGAAAGTACTCTTCACAAGATTCAGATTCAGATTCAGATTCTTTATTAGTCATTCAGCATTATTACATGCAATAGACTTCGTCAGTTCACTTAACCTATTAATTTTATAAAATAAATTTTTACATATTTAAGTTGATATTGGGCATTTCTAAAAATTCTTCTAATGAATAGAATGGATTAGTTAACAAGAAGTTATGAACATTGTCTTTAAATAATTTGTCAGGCTTGATTGACCCATTTTTAGACAATTTGTTATATATTTTAATTGCCATATACTTATGACTATTGTTAGTTTTAGCTAACCTATTTTGTGGCAACAGCAGAGAAGTACACGTTCTTGTATAGTAGCCATGCCTTTCATTTGTTACACTTAAATTAGGTAGTTCAACAAGTATGTAGTTAACACTGTCAAGAATATATAAATTAATTACTGTTAAAATTCTATATTTAATGAACAATGGTTTACAATGTGTTCTATTATCTACCTTAGCCATTACTCTGATTGCTTTCTTTTGGATCACCATAATTTCATTTATTTTTCTGCTGTTTCCCCAGAGTATTAACCCATACCTTAAAACAGATGTGACTTGTAGTAATATTGTAGTAGAGAGGCAAGTGTAAATAAGTAATTGTAAAAAAATGTAGATAAAACTGATGTATCTTTAGCTTTACTAAAATAAAAAAATTAAAAAAGAAAATCATAAGTAAAAAAATATACAAAATAAAAAAACATGAGTAATATATATATATATATATATATATATATATATATATATATATATATATATATATATATATATATATATATATATATATATAATTCAAAAAGAAAATTATAAGCCAAAAATATACAAAATAAAAAACCATGAGTAAAAAAATACATAAAAAATTCAAAAAGAAAATCAGAAGTAAAAATATATAAAAGGCAGATATACAGAAAAAACACTACACTACATACGTCCAGTATCATTTTTTATTGTACAATATGTAAGCAAAATGAAATTAACATTAATATGGGGAACAAAAAATTTAATTATGAGAACCAGTTGGTACAGTGTGACCAAAGAAGTGGTTGTAGATATCTTATTCTAGCAAATGAATTTTACCTTACTATTATTTTCAATCTGTATGCTGTATTTTAGAATATTTCCCATGTATGTTTTATGCCATGTATATTTGTCATGCTAAATAATTTCTTTACCTGAATTTTTTGTGTATGAGACTGATGGGGAAGGATCATTGCAACAATAGCCAGTAACAAGTCCACAGATTCAAAGAGTCCAAATTTGCAAGAGGTTATCAGACTGCATCATTAATGTACTAATTGTGTAATACAGATCCATTACTGAGCTTGGTTGGGATTTTGTTGTATATGTTCATAACAACAAAAGCCCTAGGGAGCAGCTGTAATGGATCTGGGAGATGTGTTATTTTCTACTGGATTTGTCAATACCAAATCTAACGAGGGAAGTTGTAAATGTTTTCTTATATTTTTGTCAGAATTTCTTTAAATTGTAATTTGCCTTACGTTACGCTAATTTACTTTATTTTTGAGAGTGACAGCATATTGATTACTATTAGTAGATGTGACGAAGAATATCAAAGAGACTGATTATAGGTGGAAGCTTGTGTGTTGTGTAAAATGTCTTTGATGCTGGAGTCGTCTTTGACTGTAGTCAGTCGGCAGTGAACTCTCGGTGTGTGTTGAAGGTGGAACAATGTGCAGGTCGCCTTTATAAATATTTGCTAGTGAACAGAAAAAATGAATTATGTTACTATTTGTTTTATATAAACTTTAAGAAGAAACTACATTCGAAGAAATGGTATTTGAAGCACCAAAAATGAGGCAAACGCATTGAACCAGGTCATTTCTGCAGCCGACGTAACTGCATTGTGGAATCATACTTCCACTAGACGACTGAAGCCAAGACAAATATCGTCTTGTAAACATTTTTCAGAAAAGGTACTGTCACGAAATATTGCTAAATACAGTATATAAAAATAGTGAGCATATTTCAACTTCCTTCCTTCAAAGATCAATTGAAGTGTTTCTTCTGTTATAAAAGTTTCTTGGCAGATACCTTCGAACTTCTGTGATCGTCATATTTAGATGTCTGTTCCTCTTCATCTAAACTTCTTTCTGTGGTATGCATTATCACAGTACATACATCCTTTGAGAACTTCAAACACATCTCATCTTTCCTCAGCACTTCAGTATCCCACTTCTCTCTACATTGATTATCCCAGATGATTGCCGGCCGGTGTGGCCGAGCAGTTCTAGGCGCTTTAGTCTGGAACCGCACGACCACTACAGACGCAGGTTCGAATCCTGCCTCGGGCATGGATGTGTGTGATGTCCTTAGGATAGTTAGGTTTAAGTAGTTCTAAGTTCCAGGGGACTGATGACCTCAGATGTTAAGTCCCATAGTGCTCAGAGCCATTTAAATCATTTTGAACACAGACGATTGTCTTGAACTTCACACCTAACATTCCAATACCTGATTTCCCAATCTCTGCCTGGCCATTAATCCAGCTAGAATCTTCCAGTGCCTCTGGGTCTCTTCCAAATTCTTGAAATTTTTTGAACAATGCAGTTTATTGCAGAACTCAGTTGATCTTTCTCCTCCCTCATTCCTACTGCCAAACCCATATTCTCACGTAACTTTGTTTCTGTTCCTCCCATACTACCGCTTTTCAACGCCCCACGATTATTAGATTACCATTTTCCTTCACATACTGAACTACCCATTGAAAATCTTCATAATACTTTCTCTCTATATATATCTTCTGCTTGTGACGTCGACATGTATACGTGAACTGTTGTTGATGGCATCAGTTTGCTGTTGATTATGATGAGAACAACCCTATCATTGAACTGTTCAAAACAACATGGTCGTTGCCCTACAATCCGTTTCACAATGAATCCTACTCCCATAACACCATTTTCTGCTGCTGTCGATTTCACTCTACGTTTTCCTCACCAGAAACCCATATCTTCTTTCTATTTCACTTCAGCGACCCTTACGATGTCTGGATAGGGTCACTGCATTTACTTTTTCAGGTTTTCACGCTTCCCTACCATTTTTAGACTTCTGACATCCACGCTCTGTTTCACAAAATGTTACCTTTTCGTTGGTTATTCAGTCATTTTCTCATGTTTACCTCCCCTTTGGAATTTTTACCAACGAAAAGGTCATTACGACATCTTGCAATTACAGGCCACCTGTCATGCGGATACACCTTACGTTTAATTCTGTGGTTTCCGTTGCCTTCTGCATCCTCATGCCATTGACCACTGCTGATTCTTCCTCCTCTTAGGAGTAGTTTCCCATCTACATGGTAAGAGGGTGCAGTGAAACTCAGTTCGCCCCTCCGTCCTTTTTTGACAAGGCCGTTGGTAGAACTAGGGTGACTCATTATGGCGAAAGTCTTCGGCTGACTTTACTGAAGATTTTATTAAAAATTTAAGCAATAATATCGAACACAAAGCACGGGACAATTTGATTAATATTCAAAGACGCTACTCCTAGCCATCAGTCTTAACACTTCACATTTGTGATGTATCACAACTTATATTTTTATTCTCTTACGTGTGATGCCTAACGAACTAACACTGTTCCCAAATGTGAACAGGGGAGTGTAATGGGACATCCTCCTCTAGAATTATTTTTCCTCAACAGTAGTCGTCGATACCAGTATTATTTTTCGAATTTTGGACATGTGAATATTACCTCAGTTGCTTTTCTGAAAACTTTCATATAATTTTATACACAGTATGTTATATTTCAAGTTAAAATTTATCAAAAGGAGTTACTTTTGTTCTGAATGTACAGTTAAAATTATTTTTTCTTATTATAAACATGTGAAATTACGAATTATTCTCACACTTAAAATTTCTATTATTAATTACGCAATCATGTACTGTTTACTGTGTTTATTTCTGGATTCATTTATGAAACAATAATCGAAATTAATAATCTAACGAAAACTAGCAGGCATTCATTTGTTAAGAAACATTGTAAACCCTTTGGAATATTGTGGGAACCGCCTTGCCGCCATGGATACACCGGTTCCCGTGAGATCACAGAAGTTAAGCGCTGTCGGGCGTGGTTGGCACTTGGTTGGGTGACCATCCAGGCCGCCATTTTTCGGGGTGCACTCAGCCTCGAGATGCCAATTAATGAGCTACTCGACCGACTAGTAGCGGCTTCCGTCAAGAATACCATCATAACGACCGGGAGAGTGGTGTGCTGACCCCACACCCCTCCTATCCGCATCCTCCACTGGGGATGACACGGCGGTCGGATGGTCCCAGTAGGCCTGAAAACGGAGTGCTATTGGAATATTCCAATTTCCGCAGATTGTGATAGTCGTAAGCTTGCCTCTGATGTGAACAGACGTATTTTTGTGTAATAGGTGCGAACAATGTAATTTCGGCTTTGTTAATGTGAAAAATCAAGATAGTGTACTGTATACTAAAAATTGAGAAAATCGGTGGAAAATATATTTACGTAAAAAATTTCGCAACAACTATTTAGTTCAAACCAACCGTGAGGACCTGATGTTAGATTTTCCGCTTCGAGAATCAGACTGCTAGACAAGAAGAACTGGAGCCATCTCAACATAACAAGCTAAGTAAACTTGAAAGTTTATTATAATCTTCGCTCCTCTCAAATCTTCATGAAAGACTTTGCTTATTAATTACTTCCACTGAGCATTTTTTAATGTGGACAATAGATGGAAGAAGGAAGGAGGGGGAATTTACAGGAAGATCCTTGGTAACTAGGACGACGGTGATGCATGTAGGCTTTACTGTGGAGGGATACAAGTATTCTATTGTCGAGGAGAATACAAGCTATCTAAAGGGTAACGATCTAAAATAAAGCGTCCCAGCCACGAGGTGGCAGCCTCACCAGAACACACGCGGGCTGTGGGCTGATAACTCACACAACCAAAAAAATTCGAATCATAGAAACCAAAAGAACAAATAACCAAATGTAACTTAATGATGTGAAAATGAAAATTCATATTGGATATTGGAATGTTTGAACAATGAGAGAGGCGGAAAGGTTAAGACAAGTCGAAAAGGGTGTGGAGAACTACCGTTAGATATATTGGGACTAAGTGATGCAAGGTGGCCACTCACTGGGAAAGTGCAAAGACAAAATGGTGGAGTGATGCTGCACCTAGGGCAGACAGGTGAAGACACAAGTACAGGAATGGCATAGAGCTCTTATATCTAAAAACTGCGACAGGAGCTTATTCGTCTGTAATCCAGTCTCAGAAACTATAAAAGGATGGTTTAAAAGGAATGTTCGAAATATAACTGTAATTCAGCGCTATGCACCTGCTGAAGCGCCTAAAGGAAAGTTGAAAGATGCATATATATATATATATATATATATATATATATATATATATATATATATATATATATACAGAGCTGAGACAGCCAGTAGTAGAGAAATAACATTTTAATGGGAAAATTGAACGCAAAAGTTGATCCAGAAAATGAAGGGCTTGAATAAATGTTAAATGCCCATGGCATTTGGAACAGAAATGTAAATGGTGAACTACTGATAGATATAAGCGCTGAGCTTGACCTAATCATTGGCAGTACAATGTTTTCATATCGTAGAGTTCATAAGATAATGTTGGTATCGTCAGATCACGTTACTGTAAATCAAATGGATCACATAGCCGCAACCGTAAGTTTCGACACACGCTATTACATATGAGAAATAAGAGAGGAGCGGACGTTGGAAATGACCACCACCAAGATTTGGTAGAGTTCAGGTTGTATATAATGGAAAATAGAACGAAGCACAATTGCAGGAGCAAAAGATGTGTGTGGGAAGGTTAAAAGAGCAAGATATCAAAGCAATTTTTCCTTTGAGGTACAAAACAGATTTCAAGTCCCCTCTGAAGAAAACTTTATGGAGGAAAGAACTGAAATTAGTTGTCAAAATTACCTAAATGCCGAAGAGAACATCTTAGGATTTAAGATATATCAAAGGAAAGGATGGATCTCTGATTATATATGGAGTGAAATTAACTGCAGGAAAGAACTAAAACAAGGGTTATGTCTTTGTAACACAAGAGCGCATAAAAAAATTTATGGAGGAAAATAAAAGTGTGAAAATGTGGAAAAGGAGAGATAAAAGGAATGGACAGGCGAGCAGGCAAATTCAGCAGAAGAGCCAGCAAGACTGTGGAATATAAAGGACCTACACAGTATCACCAAACTGCTGTCAATGAAGAACTTTAGACGTGAAGGGCCAGTTAAGAGCAAGGATGAGGTGATTATTACGACCCAACAGGCACAGCTACAAAGATGGAAAGAGCATTTCAAGGCTCTGTTAACTCGTGAAGACAAACAAGAGGAACATATGAGAGACGATCCAGAGGTAGTCTAGGCGGATCAGGATATAAATCTGCAGTGTACAGCAATGGATTGCTTGGAGAAGCCTAAAAAATGTGAAGGATTAAGGCCTAGACAACACAGGACTGGAGTTTTTAAAAGCCGATATCGAAATTACAGTTAAAATGCTCCACCCTTTGCTGAAGCCTATTTATCTCACCCCAAAGGACTGGTGATAAAGCTTCCAACTTTTCACATTTTAACAACTTAAGTGGCATTTCATTTCTGTCAATGCCCAGTAAGGTCCTCACAAGCATTATTTTTTATACATTTAGTGATTCACTTGAAAGTCAACTGCGTGAAGAACAGGTCTATTTTCGGGTACAAAACAGATGTTTTGAGCTTATTATTTTCTTAGGATGATCTTAGAACAAAGTCACAGAATCCAAGCAACCATGTACTTTGAGAGGTAACTTGTTTGGACTATTTAATTGATTGAGAATGTTGGCAAAATTTATTGTACTAACAACATTTAGTTTTTCAAACCAGACATAAATTATGTTAAACAAGTTATAGATTGAATTCCCTAAACACTTAACAGATGTTTTAATACTTCACTGGTTGGATCTTGGTTGTCAAAGACAGTTTAATTAGGTGATCAGTGAGTCACGTACTCTGGCCCTAAAAATGTGGCTAACGCAGGCTGAATTGATCTGACCCTGAGCCGACTTTGATCGATCAAATCTACTGAAGTTTCTCTACATAGGTGCAGCTGAGAGCAAGTGGCGATTGAGATCTGTACGCCCTCACAATGCTGGAGCGGCAGTACGTTACCCTGTTTACTTAGTGCGGCCACTTGACTTGCGGCTGGCGAGATGTGTGCGGCGTGAGAGGCGAGACGTGGTGGCGCCACCTGTAAGTCGATCGCGACCACGAAAGAAATTCAAAAATCTCACAGTCTAGCGATCAGGCAGATGGATCGCAATATACTCTCTACCGGAGCCCTGAAATCACGATAGATTTCGGTGTGTGACACATCCGTTCACTGGTCGTACCAAGGACTAATTTGGCTCACTTATACAACAGAGCAAACAAGGACATGCCATCGGCAAACGAGCATTCAGAGACATTTGAAGGCACTCTGCTACAGTAAGAACTTCACCACAGGCTCCCCAGTCTAAACTACTTGCAAGTGAAGTCAATCTAAGATCAGGCCCCAAGTACCAACCACATACCAACCACACATGCCAGAGCTTGGACTAGAAAGTGCTTACCAGTCAAAAGTCCCACACCAGACTGCTTCGCACCTCTCCAGAGAAAAATTCCGTTTTCCCGCAAAGTGCACGAACGACACCACCTAAACCCTGTCTTGAGCCAATCACAAGGCTCTAGAGTCGCTAAATCTCCCGAACAGATACAATGTCAAAGATATTTATCTAAATCGCCTGTGCCTTGGAGATGGTTAGTCCTAGCTACGAGGTGTAATAAAGATTCTATCTCTAGACGTTTCTCAGATGCCGGAGTTTTCTTATACAACAGAAAGTGGTTCACTGGCCTACTTGCACTATCAGCGAAAGTGAAACATGTGAATTTTTATTACGCATGGCTCTGCACAGAGTGCACAGTTTATGACTACACTGGATAGACAGATTCCTTTAGACCATCACCCCAGCTGAGGCTTCTGCTGGCACCAGGGCAGGTATCATGGCATTGTTCTGCTGGAGCCCTGTTTCGACAAGAGTCTGCCCTGTACGGTTGTGGGCCTGTCTGACAAGATTTACTAAGGGATGGGCTCACCGACGATTGCTTTCAACTCCCAACAAGCCGTTTCTACAAGATAAGAATCGTAAAGATAGCTCATGCTTTTAGCGCCCTACCAGGCTCCATCAACATCTGCTCAAGTCATTAACTTTCTGGAGTCTCGCTCAAGATGCATCAGGTTGTCATAAAATCTTTAATAAATTTCCATATGCGAAAAATAGGTGAGAGAGTAACTTGTTTTCTCTCATTGCACCCTACCTGCCATTGATTTCTGCTTGGGTAGTGTATAACTTTAGTATTGTTTAGTGTGACACGAACCAGAGGAAATAATTGAAAATAGTAGGAGAACCTCATCCTGATAACCAATATGTGAAAAAGGTAACTTTACTGATCAGGATTGCCCATGGCTGCAGATCCTAGCTTGACCTCATTCATTCGAGGGGTCATTCACTCACATGAAACTGCAAGCCAGCAAGAGTACATGTAAACACTGCTGTGAATGGTATGCTACATCACAGACTTCTGTTTAACATTTAATATGTGGTTAAATGGCCTTGCAGCAAAGAAATGTACCCATTCACATCATATTCTGAGGTCAGAGATGTTTAATGTCCCTAATCATCAACAGTGTCCTGGAGTATGAACTGTTCTATAATGGCTCTGAGCACTATGGGACTTAACATCAATGGTCATCAGTCCCCTAGAACTTAGAATTACTTAAACCTAACTACCCTAAGGACATCACACAACACCCAGTCATCATGAGGCAGAGAATATGAACTGTTCTCTGCTCATTGATTCACCCCTACTCTGTCACTCATTTTGTCTCAATCAGCAAACACATACATTCCCAAATTCTCAATGGAGAAGGAAATAACATATGTAATCTGTTTGTCTTATTACCTAAGTTGTGTAAATTTGTGTTTTATTATCTATGACACGAAAACAAATACAGGCATATAATCAGTTCAATTGATATATACAGAAACACAAAAAGATATTACATAATGATATTACAGAAAGGTATCCTATCGCTCCCTCCACCAGGGTCCCTGGGGAGGCAAATTTGAAAATGTCATACGAATTGAGAACATGGCACTTATGCACATGCACAAAACTTAAATGGTAGGACTGAATAACAGCAATATGGCCTCTCACTCAGCATATGACATGGCAGCAAAGGCGACAGACGTCTCTGGCGTACCCTCTTGCCTGTGGCAGCATCTGGCATCTTGGCAGCATCTGGCATCTTTGGCAGCTTCCAGACTGCTGCTGGACCCTTGGACTCATCCTGGTCAGGATGCAGTGTCAGGGACCAGCGTGACAGTGTTGCATTTGACGTGCAAACCATCCCCTGGCATAAAAATCCATTCAGTGTTAGTGGGACATGGGACAGCCCTACTCTTCCCGTTCGCCTCTGCATCAGAACGCGCTCCTGCCGGTGTGGGACATCGAATTAGCTCGCCATTAGTCGACAGGACATGTCACTCTCGGCACCCCACTGGGTCGTTTAGGCTGAGCACGCGCATCAACTTTGGTGCCACGTGACTCGCTTGTCCCTCAATTAGTGCTTGGCACGTCACTGGCCGCTAAGGGTTGTTGCTGGCACGTGGTGGCGTCCTGCTGCCTGCACTGACTGTCTGTGGGTCGCCCCCCCTCACCTGGGCTGCAACAGCTGACTCATTATGACTGCCTATTCCACTCGCCTTTCGCTGACTGGTGTGGGCCAGTCTGGCATGTTGGTTCTGGAGTCTGCACAA
The DNA here is from genome assembly GCF_023864275.1 of Schistocerca cancellata. Lineage (NCBI taxonomy): Eukaryota > Metazoa > Arthropoda > Insecta > Orthoptera > Acrididae > Schistocerca > Schistocerca cancellata. Next base: position 201,046,773 of record NC_064631.1, on the reverse strand, counting down.
TCCTCAAGTATGGTCATGTGCCATATTCTCTCACAAATGTCGTTACATCGATATAATCAATTTACAGAAAAAAGTAAAGAAGAGTAAAAAATACTTTTTTTTGAATATTACTAAGGATGCAATATCCAAAAATGAATTTAATGAGAGCAGGGCCCTGTTAATGTTGTATGGCAGTACATTATGGGGTGTGAGGTGTCTTTGTTTGTGTGTGCACGTGTTTTTGTTAGTTTTTGGTTAGTTCTACTCCTGTCATGCAACCTAATTTTACGCTGGCGCTACCTCTATACCTCCACCAAATGTGCAGACTTCTTCCAATACTAAATACTAACTTATTGACTACCGTAAGCCTTCACTAATACTACCAACGCTAAATTTCATACATTTTATTCCTTGTACACTCCTCTTTTATTTTTCAATGTCCGGCGGTGTTGTCTGCTGACGCTGAAGTGGTCAGGAAGTGCGTCTACTCACTCAGGTGCTGGTGACTTGCCTCAAATCTTTGTAGTGGCATTTTATGATCGTGCACACATAATTTTATATAGTACTAGAATGCCTCCTGTGTCCTCTGTCAGGATCGCTGCTGCTGAAATGAAACACAAGCATACTGCATTTTATACCTAATATAAGTTTCATCCATGGTCTATCATTTCGGTACTGCTTCCTATTTCTGGGTCTGGGGTTCGCCAGTCTACCGTGACTTGCACTTGTCCGTACTAATTCCCCATACACAATATTTCGCCGACGGCGCTCACATGGCGCTGGCAAAATTCCACCAGGAAACAGGCTAAACCGCACATCAGGCGGTGGCTCATAACGCAATTCTTAGCATCGACACACGCCCAAAGCGTGGACCGCTAACACCATACGAAACTCATCCGAAAATCGAGACGTTCATGCTCTATGGCGTGATTTGCCGGCTTGACATCACGAAAAACATAAAGTGACGTACATCCGTCCCTTGGACAGTGTACAAGAAACCACGAAAAGCGAACAGAAACAATTTCATTGGCCTTGATGATACTTGTGAAGGCTCTTCTACGAGAATGCTATGACAGAGTATGATGCTCAATTGCGGTCAGATTACGACAGATCTCCTTGATCTCCTGGGAGCGGAAATCGGACAACAATTATGAGGCCCAAAGAAATAATAGCAGTACTCAATTGTTAGGAATACTCAGTATTGCAACGTGCCTGGTTTGGTATGCCACAAAAGTGCCAATTGTTGATGACATATAACTTGCAACGGAATTTTAATTCTATCTACCACTTGCCAGTGAATGTTGGCGTAAAGATGTCACAAGTACGAAACTCATTTGACCATGTTCAACAAGGACTCATGCTGAAAACTAATGAAAATGGCAAACAAACAAAATAACACCGAAATAGAACAAATGGAAAATTATGCTAAGCAACACAATATCAACATTAAATTACTTTAAATAGTTCATCAATGGCGATTATTTACATACTGCACCTTCTCTGATCTATAAATCTACTATGTACACTTATTCCACTAATGGCTTGACATGACAGACATGGTGCATGCCAAGAGATTTCATTGATTTCAAGGTCTCTAGCTCCAGATAGTTCAAGTGAGCGATTCTCTGGACACGGACAAGTCCATAATAGATGAGATAGAATTTGTGGACAGCTGTTTCTGTTCTACAACGTAACTGTTGTTTCATTCCATGCAGCTACAGAAGATAAAAATGACACTGAATAAGGCCGTTTCTACGAAGACCTAGAATCAGTGTATGAAGATGCACCATCATACGACGTGAAAGTTTTCCTTGGTGATGTCAATGCTACAGTAGGTTCAAAACTGGCTCTGAGTACTACGGGACTTAACATCTGTGCTCATCAGTCCCCTAGAACTAACAACCACTTAAAACTAACTAACCTAAGGACATCACACACATCCATGCCCGAGGCCGTAGCGGTCACGCGGTTCCAGACTGTAGCACCTAGAACCGCTACAGTAGGAAGAGAAGATATTTTGAGACCTTACGCTGCCTTTCACAGTTTGCGAGATTCCTCTAACAACAATGGAATGAGATTAGTCAATCTGGCAGCTTCAAAAAACTTAAGAATTTTACATACTTTTCTCACAAAGACATCCATAAGGTAACACGGAAGTCAGCTGGCCAAGAAACTCAGAACCAAATAGACCACATGCTTGTGGATGCCAGACACAGAAGTGCTGTCCAGAATGTAAAATCTCAAAGAGGTGCAGAAATAGGATCAGACCATTACCTTGTGGTAACAACCATACGGGAGAGGAAAGAAAGCCGCAACAGCAAGAAAAGAGAAGCAGGCCAGAAAACAAATGCAGACCTACTGAAAGAGGACCACATTAAGGAATGATATGCACTTGAAATTGGAAACAGGTTTGCTTCCATAGAAGAAGAAAAAGGCGAAGATGATATTGAAAAGTTTCGGTCGAAAATCAAGACAGGTTTAAAAGCTGATGTAAGTGAGGTGCTGAAACCAATGGAGAGAAGGAGGAAGAGTAGAGGGTGGTTTGATGACAGGTGTAGACATGCAGTCACCAAGAGAAAAGCAGCGGAACTGTTACGGCTGACAAACGAACAGGATGAAAGAACAAGGCTGGGATACATGGAAGTAGCTAGAGAAGCAAGACAAGTTCTTCGAACAGAAAAGTGAGAATTCATAAATAGTAAAATAAAACTGGCAGGACAGTAGGAAGTACAAGAGACTTTTACAGGACTGTCAGGTTCTTCAAGAAAGGATACAATCCAAGTATTGACGTGATCAGGATCAAGAAGGACAGATAATAACAGACGAAATGAAAGCCGTGGAGGAATGGAAAAATTACTTCGAAAACCTCCTGAACGTGGATGTAAACACCATGAGTGCTACAACAGAAAATGAAGAAGAAGAACCATATCGAGAAAACAGAGATACTGTACCATTGGGGGAGTATGAACTACCAAGCATGGAAGAGGTAAGAGCGACCATGAAACTGCTGAAGAGAGGGAAGGTACCAGGAACAGATGGCATACCTGCAGAGATGCTGAAGGAGGGAAGAGCTACTCCACAAACGAGACTATACCACTTAACCTGCTTCATTTGGAAGAAGGAAAGGATCCCAGAAGAATGGAAGGAGTCTGTCATCTGCCCTATACTAAAGAAAGGAGACCCAACTAGATGTAGCAACTACAGAGGAATCACACTACTATGTACAGCTTATAAGATCTTGAGAATGTTGTTACTGAAGCGACTAACACCACATGTCGGGAAAGTACTGGGAGTCCAGCAAGCAGGTTTCAGAAAGGGAAAGTCAACTGTAGACAATTTACATACAATACGGCAAGTGCTAGCAAAGAGCTGGGAATTGCGCAAAAATGTCCACTGCCTTTTGTGGACTTCCAAAAAGCATATGATAGTGTGAATAGACAAGAAATACGGCAAGAACTCGGAAGGGCTCAAGCTCCCAGGAAACTCATTAAACTGACACAGATATGCACCCAGGAGACAACATGCATGGTGAAAGTAAATGGAAACATATCAAAGAAGTTCAAGGTAAGGACTGGAGTGTGACAAGGAGACTGCCTCTCCCCTCTTCTGTTTAACCTGGTACTGGAGGAGCCCTGAGAGAGGTAGCAAGCCTAGAGACAGGAGTACAGCTGGGAAGAAGGATCAACACCATGGCCTAAGCAGATGATGTAGTCTTAATAGAAGAGAAAGATCAAGACCTGTTTCAAATGACAAGAACATTAATGAAAGAGGCAATGAGAGTAGGCCTGAGGTTGAATATGGATAAGATAAAATACCTCGTAGTTAGCAGAGAAAATGATGACAGACCCCTGAAGGTGGAGGACAAAGTCTTTGAAAGGGTAAAAGACTTTAAATATCTCGGGGCTGTACTCAATGAAAGGAACGAGATAGACCAGGAAATTACCGCAGGAGTACAAGCAGGAAACAGATCAAGGTTTGCTCTGGAAAAACTGTTAAAGTCCCGGGTTCAATCGAGATCCTCAAAGACCAAGATCTACAAGACAATAATAGAACCAGTAGTCTTATATGGAGCAGAGACCTGGACCATCACCCAAAAGATGGAAAGAAAACTCCTGACATTTGAGAATGCCATCCTCAGAGAGATTTTCGGGCCAGTGAAGGATGAAGAGAATGGAGGAAAAAAGAGAATGGTGAATCGCACGAGCTATATAAGTCGATGGACATCGTGGCAGTGATCAAAGAACGAAGACTGAAGTGGTATGGACACGTAATGCGTCGAGAAGGCCAGATCATCAGGCAGGTAGTGGAGGAAAGTACACTCCTGGAAATTGAAATAAGAACACCGTGAATTCATTGTCCCAGGAAGGGGAAACTTTATTGACACATTCCTGGGGTCAGATACATCACATGATCACACTGACAGAACCACAGGCACATAGACACAGGCAACAGAGCATGCACAATGTCGGCACTAGTACAGTGTATATCCACCTTTCGCAGCAATTCAGGCTGCTGTTCTCCCATGGAGACGATCGTAGAGATGCTGGATGTAGTCCTGTGGAACGGCTTGCCATGCCATTTCCACCTGGCGCCTCAGTTGGACCAGCGTTCGTGCTGGACGTGCAGACCGCGTGAGACGACGCTTCATCCAGTCCCAAACATGCTCAATGGGGGACAGATCCGGAGATCTTGCTGGCCAGGGTAGTTGACTTAACACCTTCTAGAGCACGTTGGGTGGCACGGGATACATGCGGACGTGCATTGTCCTGTTGGAACAGCAAGTTCCCTTGCCGGTCTAGGAATGGTAGAACGATGGGTTCGATGACGGTTTGGATGTACCGTGCACTATTCAGTGTCCCCTCGAAGATCACCAGTGGTGTACGGCCAGTGTAGGAGATCGCTCCCCACACCATGATGCCGGGTGTTGGCCCTGTGTGCCTCGGTCGTATGCAGTCCTGATTGTGGCGCTCACCTGCACGGCGCCAAACACGCATACGACCATCATTGGCACCAAGGCAGAAGCGACTCTCATCGCTGAAGACGACACGTCTCCATTCGTCCCTCCATTCACGCCTGTCGCGACACCACTGGAGGCGGGCTGCACGATGTTGGGGCGTGAGCGGAAGACGGCCTAACGGTGTGCGGGACCGTAGCCCAGCTTCATGGAGACGGTTGCGAATGGTCCTCGCCGATACCCCAGGAGCAACAGTGTCCCTAATTTGCTGGGAAGTGGCGGTGCGGTCCCCTACGGCACTGCGTAGGATCCTACGGTCTTGGCGTGCATCCGTGCGTCGCTGCGGTCCGGTCCCAGGTCGACGGGCACGTGCACCTTCCGCCGACCACTGGCGACAACATCGATGTACTGTGGAGACCTCACGCCCCACGTGTTGAGCAATTCGGCGGTACGTCCACCCGGCCTCCCGCATGCCCACTATACGCCCTCGCTCAAAGTCCGTCAACTGCACATACGGTTCACGTCCACGCTGTCGCGGCATGCTACCAGTGTTAAAGACTGCGATGGAGCTCCGTATGCCACGGGAAACTAGCTGACACTGACGGCGGCGGTGCACAAATGCTGCGCAGCTAGCGCCATTCGACGGCCAACACCGCGGTTCCTGGTGTGTCCGCTGTGCTGTGCGTGTGATCATTGCTTGTACAGCCCTCTCGCAGTGTCCGGAGCAAGTATGGTGGGTCTGACACACCGGTGTCAATGTGTTCTTTTTTCCATTTCCAGGAGTGTATTAGATGCAAAATACCACTGGGAAGACCACGACTCCGATGGACTGATCAGGTCAAAGAGAATATGAGTACGCTGGGGCTGTCTTAAGAATAATACATGGACCGAGCACGCTGGAGGAGGCTGACTGGTGAGGCCAAAGATCGACTGCGATTTGTGTGGCCAACGCAGTAAGTAGTAAGTAAGTAAGAGCTGTTTCTGTTTGTTGGATAGACGGAAACTTCCAACGAGCACTTTTTGGTCCACTCGGTACTTTCTCTCGTGTGATTTTCTATCCCATCGCTCTTTCCGTTTCTCTCCTGTCTCGTGCAATCTCCTGAGTGCAAGGTCAACAAGTTGGTGTTGTTCTCGAGATCGCAGGAGAAAATTTATAACTTCACGGATGAGATCTGTGGGTTGCCTGTTCTTGAGAACTGTTACTGGTGCTATTCGTATTTTGGTGATACCGTATGGCAACTCGTTCATCACGTCCTGGAAGTCATGTAGGAAAATCCCAGGTGACGTGTCGTTTCGCGCAGTAGATACGACAGAGGTTTCCCAGACTTTTCATCACTCTCTCTGCTGGCGAAGATTGTGGATGTCGTATGGAAGCGAGTATGAGTTTGATTCTGTGTTTCCGCAACATCTCTTTCCACTTCTCTGACGGGAACTGAGGTCCATTGTCTGAAACAATCCTGTCGACATGGCCGACTTGCATGAGGAAATCGTTGCAGAATGCTCTACACACTGACTGCGTAGTTGCTTTCTTGAGCGGGGTTACAGTGACATACTTGGATGTCAGCTCTACTACAACAAGGATGTAGCAATATGCTCTATTTGTTAGCACTAGTGGGGCCATTAAATCTGTTGCTGCAAGGTGCTTCAACTTTGATGGGATGATGGGATATAGAGGTGCTTGCGTTGCCACAGTGACGTGCTTTGACTTCTGACACGCTTTGCAGACAGCCAAAACTCTCCGGATTATTCTGTCCAAATTCTTGAAATGGCATAGTGTACGTAATTTTAAGTAGCACTTCCTGGGTCCAAAATGTGCGTAACTCAGGTGCGTGTGCCAGATGATCTTGTTCACCAGTTCATCTGGAATGCAAACGCTCCAGGGCGCTCCTTCTCCCTCACTTCGAAAGAACAGAATTCCTTTTTCGTACCAAGTAAAACTGCCGCAGTTTTGATTCACTGTTTGTTTTTCACCCTCTGTTTAAGAGTAAATAGACCTGGATCCTTCTCCTGCTCCTTGTTGATGCCCTTGAGGCTCGATGTTACATAATTCTCAAATGCAACCTTCTTCATATATCACAAGCTGTAGTGTTCGTCTTCCAGTGGGTTGACGTCAGTTGTTTCTAGCCCCACAGGTGAATGTGACAGCGCATCCGCAATGATGTTCTCCTTCAGTGGTACGTGTGTGATCGAAAAGTCATACTCCTGGAGCAAGAGTGCCCATCTCGTTAGACGTTTGTTTCGGAGTTTACTGTGAGTAGGAATTCCAAGACATTGTGGTTGCTATATACTCATGTTTTTGTCCCATACAAGGAAACGAAATTTCTCGAAGCCGAAAACAACCGCCAAAGCTTCTAATTCAGTAAGCGAATAATTTCTTTCGCTCTTGCTGAGGACTCGGCTTCCAAAAGCAATGGTTTTGGGCACCATGTTTCACCCTTGCTGATGTCGTTGGAAAATCACGACAGCAATCCCAGAGTAGGAGCTGTCTGACGCCATGCAAAAGTCCTCCTCCAGGTTGTGGTGCGAAAGTATTCGCCTATTAATCAGGGCGGTTTTTAGGCCTTGGAATTCATCTTCCACCTCGTCGTCCCATTCCCACGGCGTCTTTTTTCCTATGAGCTGGCATAGCCGCGGTGTCGCTAACTTCTTCACATGGACGAATCGTTTATAGAAATTTGCGATGCCAAGGAAGCAACGTAATTGTTTCTTGGTTGTTGGTGTGGAATATTTCCTAATTGCCTCTTATTTTGTCGTGGTCTAGTGTGATTCCTTCCGCGGTAATGATATGTCCGGGGAATTTTACTCGTGAGGTTCGTGATGTTGGCGGTTATGGCTCAATCTTTGAAGGTCTGTAGGATTTCTCTGAGGATCGCGTTGTGTCCTGATCATGTCGGTTCCGCTATCAATAGGTCGTCCAGGTAGGTGGTGACCCCTTGCTAAACAGAGTCCTCTGATGAAGGCAGATGAAGACACGTTTAGCCCGAATGGTAGACGTTTAAATCAATAGCATTTCCAAAATGCAAGGAACGCCGTGTATTTCCTGCAGCCTGGGTGAAGCATAATTTGCCAGAAACTGGACCGCAAGTCAGGAGATGAAAAAACCGTAAACATCATGAAAATTTTGCAGGAGTTCCTCCAGCTTTTCCGGACGATCTGTCTCTGGCTTCATGATTGTATTGATTTGGCGCGAATCCAGCCCCAAACGGACGAGCCGTCAGCCTTCTCTACCACTGTGAGTGGGTTGTTGTACAGGGAGCTTGTTGGTTCAATGATGTCTTCGTCAAGCATTCTCTTGATCTCGAGAAAAACCTTCTGTCTGTAGGCGAGTGGGATTTGGTAAGGAGGCACGAAGAATTTAGTGTGTTCCCGCACCCGAAACGCATACATGAAATTTCAGATTGTTCCGGTTTTCGGTAGAAAGACATTCGCATTTTCCTTTAATATTCCTTCTAGCTCTACATTTTCCTGCGTCGGGATGTTTACTAAATTCCCTAGCATTTGGTCAATAACATCGCGCACCTCCCATCGAATTTGCTCAACATCTTGAGTGTTGCGGCTACACTCATGGTGCCACGATTGATTTTTTTCTTCCCCTCTTTTTTCTGCGTAGTTTAGATTGAGGCATTCGACAAGGATTTGCGCACCTGGCATTCACTGATTTTGAATAGTGAATAGGTTTTCGGTTTTATGGAACGCCAAGTGTTCTGGAAGCGTGCTATGCCACAAAAAAATTTATCGGAGGTCTATGTGATGACCATAAATGTTTTGTGCTCCACAATGGAAATCGCACAGACCCAATAGAAGTAACAATCGGAGTCCAGCAAGGTTGTATTTTCTCACCAACACTTTGTCTACTTGTCCTTGACCCAATTAGGCAGGAGAAGAGGAATCCAGCGGGGGGTCCATGAACGTCTGGAGGACTTGGATTTCTCAGACAACATAGTTTTATTAGCTCAAAGACTGAGAAGTATGAAAGCTAAAGTAAGCAGGTAAGCAGGGATTACTAGTCTGAAGCTGAATACAGATAAAGCCAAGGAAAAAGGAGTACATTCTGGGAACATGCTTCTGTTTATAGGAGAGCAGCAGATATAGAATTCTCAGCTCAGTCTTGTATCTTCGTGATGTGGTGCCAGAAGATGGTTCTGGAGAAGGTGTGAAGAACCACATAACGAAGGCGAATGCTGTATCCAAGATGTGGAAACAGATACATCACATATAAAACCAAAATTCATATTTTTAATACAAATGTGAAGGCTGTCCTCCTATAAGCCAGTGAAAATTGAAAAGTAGACAGGAAGACAGCATCACACAGTTACAGAGCTTCTTAAACTGGTGTCTCCGGCGTATCATGAGCATCTGACGGCCAGAAAAGAATAAGTAATGAGGACCTCTAGAGAAAAATAAAATATCTGGAAAAAACGCAAACCATATACGCACAGAAGACCAGATACGAGAGAGAAATTAAAGACGGCTAATGCTCACTTCGAGAAAACCAGACGGAGCAATCGAAAATAAGTCACTCGAATAGAATACCCAGAGAAACAGGATGACAGGTAGTTCTAGACGTTCATAAACAGGATGACAGGTAGTTCTAGACGTTCATAGATGAGGACGGTGGGAGGAAAGGAAGGAGAGTTTGCGAGATCTGAGTGGAACTGAGGGAAATGGCCAAAAAAATGGACGGCAAGTTCTCCTGGATGCCCTATCCTCCCATCGTGCGCAAAGGAATAATGTCAACTAAGTCACACAATTTTGTAATGTAGAAAATCTTCATCACAGTCGGCTGTCCAAATTACCTGCTATGTGAAATAGGCGTGAACGTGCTGTGTGACGTGCACCCGTGGTGCTCCAAATCGTCACGCCAGGTACTGTGTCCCTACGGCGATGACGAATGTAATCTGGTGGTATTCGTTCTCCTCGGAGCCTCTACAAATGCATGCGTCTATCGCTTTGCAGTAGGTATAACTGGTTCTCTGTCTGAAAAGACTACGCTGTGCCACGCCTATGTTCAGTGTTGATGTTGGTCGCACCACAACTGCCGCATCAAGGGAAACAGCCGTGCTTATAGTCCTCAGTGCTCCAAACATCGTCGCACTGCCCGTGTGGATACTTGTCTTCCTGCAGCTAGTCCATTTCCTGACTCAAGCCGTGTGACGTGGCTGTACGACCAAACACGGCCAAGAGAACGATACGTTCGTCCTCTCAGGTTCAAAATGGCTCTGAGCACTATGGGACTCAACTGCTGTGGTCATAAGTCCCCTAGAACTTAGAACTACTTAAACCTAACTAACCTAAGGACAGCACACAACACCCAGCCATCACGAGGCAGAGAAAATCCCTGACCCCGCCGGGAAGCGAACCCGGGAACCCGGGCGTGGGAAGCGAGAACGCTACCGCACGACCACGAGATGCGGGCGTCCGTCCTCGCAGGCGCTGGTCGCTTTGGATGGTTGTGGTTCTACAAAGCGTTGAAGAGGAACCTCCAGAACTTGTCGATTCCATACTCGCTTGACAGATGTGGAATCCCGATCAGTATCACGGAACGATAATCCTCAGTCTCGCAGGCAGAGTTCCTGCTGCTGTCGAATTCGGAACGTGCTGGTAGATGTTTCTCTTTCTTACAACATGTATGACATGATCTTCTCCCAAACAAACATTCAAATGCGATTTCTGGATGAGAAAGCTACCGCACAATCTTTACTTGAGAATAGAACGTAGATCGCATTAGTCCTACCTGAATTGTGCGATTGGGTTGTAATGCGGATCATTTGCACACTCAAGCGCATAGCACTCTTCGTACCAGTATAGTACTCTACGTACAAACTTAACCACGTTCGGTCAAGTTTGTATCAAATGTTCCAGATTAACATCACCCGTTCCTACCACCGCTCTCACTCCTCATGGTTACATGGTATCAGGAATGCCGCTAACGAGTCTAGAGATACTGAAAATAAATGTTACTCCTTCCATACTTCACCTCACCTTTAAGGATGCTAGGCCCGTCTTATCCCGACAAAAGTATCCTTTACATACAAGTTTGACTGAAATTGTTTCATCTGTTATACCATTTAGCTTACATGTTATTACTTTCCCACCCCCACCCCCAAAAAATGGCTGTGCTAATAGTATCTCAATCTCACATAATTTTTTTTCCTACATAATACCCGAAAATGTACCATTTGGGCTGAAATTAATCCAGAAGTTCCAGAGCTACACTGAGGCGCACACTCACACACATTCCAATTTATGCACAGTGTTTCAGATAAAACGCTTTTCTCTATAAATTATAAAAAATATGTGAAAGAATATTTTTGTACACAAGTTCAAAATGGTTCAAATGGCTCTGAGCACTATGGGACTTAACATCTATAGTCATCAGTCCCCTAGAACTTAGAACTACTTAAACCTAACTAACCTAAGGACAGCACGCAACACCCAGCCATCACGAGGCAGAGAAAATCCCTGACCCCGCCGGGAATCGAACCCGGGAACCCGGACGTGGGAAGCGAGAACGCTACCGCACGACCACGAGATGCGGGCATGTACACAAGTAATCGCACAAAACTTAATTTTTGTACGTAGTTATGAACATAGTTACCTAGTGATTTTTTATTTTTTAGAGTTTTAGTTTTTCACAGTTTTAATTAGAACATTAATTTTTTCTATTGTGTAGCTGATGTACTGAACCCCGTAAGGTCAGGTTATCATTCAACTGAGCAAAAAATAGGCAAAGTATGGATTTTTTTAGCCAATGAAAATGCATACAAATGATTTGTTTGGGGATTATGATTGATCATATTTGGAATGCACAAAAGAAAATGGCGCAGGTTTGATCAGGTGCCAGTGAGTATAAAGTACGCAGACTGCGTGCAGTGTAGCCCCTCAGGAGTTACCTGAAATAAAAAATGGATAACATCAGTCGATACTACATTACGTTTGTTGGAGCTTATATCTTCTTTTCTTCTTTAGCTCGTGCTATTGTCCCGTAGTCGTCGCGGGGTCAGCTTGGGTACAATCGGATGTGGCATGTTTAATTTGAAGGCGTGGCCGGATGCCCTACCTGCCGCCACCCCTAACCCCCCAGGACGGAATCAGTGTACCCCAGCTGTCTGCGTCTAGTGTAAATCATAAAATAGTGCGAACGTGTTTCAAATGTCTGCCAGTCGTTTAACAGCCGGGACATGGGGACCAGCCCAGTATTCTCCAAGTTGGATGTGGAAAACCGCCTAAAACCACATCCAGGCTGGCCGGCACACCGGCCTTCGTCGTTAATCCGCCAGGTTGATTCGATCCGGGGCCAGTGCGCCTACCCGAGTCCAGGAAGCAACGCATTAGTGCTCTCGGCTAACCTGGTGGGTTTGAGTTTATATCTAACCACAATGAAATAACTTTAAATGTAACGGTGTGATGCTAACTCTAATTCTGAGTTCGATTTTTGGGTGTTTTGTTCACTCTTTATGGCTTTACAAAAAAAATTAATATTAACAACTTTCATATATTATAAGTACAAGCTCCCAAGGAAAGTGTTTACTTTTCCGGAGTCAAAGACAGAAGTTAATAGGTTGAACCATTTCAGTTTTACGCTGCACGCAGTTTTGACAAACTGTTTCTCGAGAAAATCCTGTTTAAAGTTTAGGGATAATTTTATTGTATTACTAGTTCAACTTACATAAAAGCTACAGGTTATTATATATTTTTCATGTCGCTGAACACAAATCTGAAGTTAGATTTTCAAAATTCTAAATGGTTAATCCAATATGGCGGACCAAAAATTATGTTTGACCAAAATTTACCAAAAAAAGTGTTTTCCATACTTACGTTTAGTCTGCAATTGCAGGACCGTGTACCAACCCTTCCCCTAACTCAAATTGTTCGTGGAGAGCAACTTCCTCGTTCTTGTTGGAGAGAAAATCCGATCTGGCTGAGCTGGATAAGCTGCGTTCGGCAGCCTGCACACGTTGTTCGTCAGCTTTTTCGGTGAATTTGTTTGCATGCATAACGCAATATAAATCATTTTGTGAGCACGCGCACGGCACGACAAGTTTTCTACCTGAGCCGGGCGTCTCCGGCTGAGAGCGCCCCACGGCGGCCGCCACGCTGCTTCGAACTGTGTGCTGTAGAAACTTTTGTAACGCACACATTAAAAAAGCTTTCCTCACAACACATATACCTTCCAAAAATGCAATTAAAAAAGTCGAATTTTAGACCATTTTCAATGAGAACTTCGCCTTAATGCCGCGTGTCGCGAATTCGTATCGTTCAAAGTGACGCTAATAAGAGGAAGGTTAAATGTTTTTAACCGCCAGTGGGTGTAGTCGCGGATTCAACACGAAGCTGCCAACGCCTCTGACGAGCTACCATTTCTTATGTGTTTCGGTTACTTCAGAAGCGATTTGAATTTCGCGCCTTTTTTTACGACACACACAAATCGCCATTGTTTGAACAATGACAGCTAGATCTTCGACCATAAATATAATAGACTGGCTCTGACGTCATTTTCGTGGCTCCAACATCTCTGGGCTGAAGTCACGTGAATGTTGGCAAAACATGGTTGTTTCGTGTTGCGCTTATGGCTGTACTCAGCGTTTTGTCGGGGAAATGGCATTACATTTCACGTGTAAGTGTGTCTAAGATGGTGCAGATGCGTTTATTGAAATCTGCTGAAGTGACTTTTACATGTTTTTTACACTTGAAATAGAGTATCACGTAAATTAAAGTGTTGAAAGTGATGCCTGTAAAGTCAGACTGACATTACATTTTGGAAAGTATCTGTGATAATTCGGTTACAGAAGTAAGTATAATCGTTTCTCGTTGCTACTCATAGGTTCCGTAAGGATGAAAACCGAAGGCAGCTTTGGATACAGGCCCTGAAACGGAAAAACTTTAAGCCGTTTGCACATACGCGCCTTCGCTCGAAGCACTTCGCAGAGAAGTGTTTTGATAGGTTAGTTATTATTTACAATGTATATCTATAATTTGTATTTACAGTGTCTGTCATTTTTAAACCTAGGCTCCAAAATTATTTTCTGAAACTGCAAAGTCTCACCTTTCATCTAAAATATCATTTTTTTTAAACTGATAGTTTAAACTTTTGTAAAAATAGTGGGAACTGAACATTTGAAGTGCACCTAAAATTGATACTATAAAATGGACCTGCTCCTAAAGTAAACAATTTTGACACCTATAGTTGACATAATTCCCATAGCCCATTTTCTTTTATAAGTGACTAAAACTCGAAACGTGGCGAATACAATGTTTAAAGTTTTGACACGAGCCCACTCTTACTGTTTAAAAGAATTTTAACGACTTTTTACTATAATTGATAGTTTATACACTCCTGGAAATGGAAAAAAGAACACATTGACACCGGTGTGTCAGACCCACCATTCTTGCTCCGGACACTGCGAGAGGGCTGTACAAGCAATGATCACACGCACGGCACAGCGGACACACCAGGAACCGCGGTGTTGGCCGTCGAATGGCGCTAGCTGCGCAGCATTTGTGCACCGCCGCCGTCAGTGTCAGCCAGTTTGCCATGGCATACGGAGCTCCACCGCAGTCTTTAACACGGGTAGCATACCGCGACAGCGTATGTGCAGTTGACGGACTTTGAGCGAGGGCGTATAGTGGGCATGCGGGAGACCGGGTGGACGTACCGCCGAATTGCTCAACACGTGGGGCGTGAGGTCTCCACAGTACATCGATGTTGTCGCCAGTGGTCGGCGGAAGGTGCACGTGCCCGTCGACCTGGGACCGGACCGCAGCGACGCACGGATGCACGCCAAGACCGTAGGATCCTACGCAGTGCCGTAGGGGACCGCACCGCCACTTCCCAGCAAATTAGGGACACTGTTGCTCCTGGGGTATCGGCGAGGACCATTCGCAACCGTCTCCATGAAGCTGGGCTACGGTCCCGCACACCGTTAGGCCGTATTCCGCTCACGCCCCAACATCGTGCAGCCCGCCTCCAGTGGTGTCGCGACAGGCGTGAATGGAGGGACGAATGGAGACGTGTCGTCTTCAGCGATGAGAGTCGCTTCTGCCTTGGTGCCAATGATGGTCGTATGCGTGTTTGGCGCCGTGCAGGTGAGCGCCACAATCAGGACTGCATACGACCGAGGCACACAGGGCCAACACCCGGCATCATGGTGTGGGGAGCGATCTCCTACACTGGCCGTACACCACTGGTGATCGTCGAGGGGACACTGAATAGTGCACGGTACATCCAAACCGTCATCGAACCCATCGTTCTACCATTCCTAGACCGGCAAGGGAACTTGCTGTTCCAACAGGACAATGCACGTCCGCATGTATCCCGTGCCACCCAACGTGCTCTAGAAGGTGTAAGTCAACTACCCTGGCCAGCAAGATCTCCGGATCTGTCCCCCATTGAGCATGTTTCGGACTGGATGAAGCGTCGTCTCACGCGGTCTGCACGTCCAGCACGAACGCTGGTCCAACTGAGGCGCCAGGTGGAAATGGCATGGCAAGCCGTTCCACAGGACTACATCCAGCATCTCTACGATCGTCTCCATGGGAGAATAGCAGCCTGCATTGCTGTGAAAGGTGGATATACACTGTACTAGTGCCGACATTGTGCACGCTCTGTTGCCTGTGTCTATGTGCCTGTGGTTCTGTCAGTGTGATCATGTGATGTATCTGACCCCAGGAATGTGTCAATAAAGTTTCCCCTTCCTGGGACAATGAATTCACGGTGTTCTTATTTCAATTTCCAGGAGTGTAGTAATTTCGTCCCGCTGCCCACCAGAGTGGCGTTCGATGTATTTGTTAGATTTTATAAATGGTACTTTGAACAAATCCAGGTCAAATGTAGTTCTGGCATAATTTTTCACAAATAAAAAAGTAGTTTTTGTTGGAAGCGTTTGGCAGTCAATTGAGAAATGTGGGGAAAATCCGATACAAACATAGGAGGGCAGACCGCTGATTTGAAATCCCGCCACGTTTTGCCAACAGTCACGTGGTTTATGTTGGAGTCACACTAGCCCCATAGCTTCTGCACAGCAAGGCCAGTCTACTAGTATCTATGGTCGAAGAGCTAGATACAAAGGCAATATGTCTCTGAAAATTATTGTTTGTTCAGCAGTATCTGTGACAAGACGTAAATCACATTTTAAGGTAATAAACTAATTGAATTCCAAAACATTGTTTGTGTACGATACGCATCATCATGTGTCTGCGCACCTTTGTGGTCGCATGAAAGAGATGAAATCAAGTGAAATAAAACCAAATATTTCCGTTAATTTGTAGCATCAGAAACAAATCAATGACCAGTTGTGTCTAGTATTTACATGCACACACTTTATTACAACTTTGCAGTAATTGATATGAAGTCAGTTTTGACTGACTGCATTACACTGTTATTGTGATGTGGACATTCTAAATAACTGGTAGTACTCTGAAGTTTTTGTTTCACTGCTGATGGATCCCGGAGGGTTTATGCTTCACAAAATATAAATGGACATTTCGATCTCGTTTATCACATGCGAAGAAAATGTCTGACAGTTCCAAAATTCCTCATAACAAAGAAAATGTTCTACTATAATTGAAATCCAGAGTGACAGTATATCATCAAAATGCTAAATAAAAATCTTTTACTAAATGAAGTTGTGAATTTTCAATACCTGAAATGCCTGTTGTCTCAAATATGCGAAATGCCCAGTTACACCTGGCAATTACTACATACAAAATTGTTAAGGCTTTCGTGGCCACTTGTTGACAAACTGCCTATTGGCTTCTGTCTCGGGTTCTTCGGCCGACGTTCATCTAATGATTTTTCGCCAGCGCGAGTGGCTGGCATTGTCAAAGTTTCACCCTCCATTGCCGGTGGCTTTGACAATGCGAGCCACTCATGCTGGCGAAACGTCAGAAAAATCATTAGATGAACGTCGGCCGAAGAACCCGAGACAGAAGCCAATAGGCAGTTTGTCAATTACTAATTATCTGAGACTTGACCTTATCTACTCTATTACATTTCATTACTGGTTACAAAATATGATTTTTGATTTTTATTTCAAGGAGAAATTTATTCCGGTCTTAAGGAGTCAAGCCAACTGTTCACAAAACAAATTAAATCAAATTACTGTCAATTTTGGTTAGAGAATTAGGAACTTCCGTAGTTTTAAGAATGGCTGCAACATGCTGTACGAAACTGACTGTGTTCTGATGGATACTCTAGTGACGAAATGTTCATTTAAGTGAGTGGCCATTTTCCTGAATGCTCAACTCACGCGCCTTCTAAAGGACCGGCAGACGAGATGTAAAGTTGATGGTGTCACGGAGCGACAAGCTTTCTCGGTGCGCCGTTTGAAATCATCTGGGGTTGTGAGTCCGGTGATATAAACAGGATTCTTTAGATATCCTCACAAAAGAAATCTACAGGTGTTAAATCTGGAGACTGTGCAAACCATTCTTGGAACCACGATGCCCTAACCATCTTCCAGGAAATCTATTGTTCATTTCATGCACAAAATCACGAGCAGAGTGGCTGGGTGACCATCGTGCTGCATCCACATACGGCTTCTAATGTCTGAACTGCCATTTTCAAGGAGAGCACCTAACGTGTCGGTGATAAAAGGTCTATAGACTACTTATCACCTGTCACAGTATTTGAGTAGTAGCAGGAACCGCTGATTCCATCTCCAAGGATTCCACAACGGACACTAAAGGACTACCTCCTTCTATGATCTACATGACGTAAAAACCTAGGATTTCTGTGGCTCTGTGATGCATATTATGACTTTTCTCTGCTCCGTAATTTGTGAGCATGATTAATCAAAGAACACAACATTTTGCAGTTACTCCGGTGTGAATTTTATGACGGCCCATTCGGGGAAAGTAAATGTACGATTGAAATCATTCCAATCCAGCTCAGTGACAGGTGGTACGGGTGAAACTTGTGACCGTGTACTATTCTCCGCAGAGAAGTAATGCTGATATCAGCGACCGGCAACATGTCGTAAGCTGACATGCGGACGCCCACGTTCATGTTCACTTGTTGCTGGTCTTCGTCTATTACCCCCGCGTCTTATCAAATGCATCGGAAGGGAAAGGATTGCCTGTTGACGACCCGGCGAGAGATCGGTTAAAGAGAAGGAACAGGGATATTCGGATAGCCACCTGGAATGTGAGGACACTCAAGAGGCCTGGCAAGGTACAAGAAATTATGAATGAATTAGATAAGTATCAAATGAAAATAGCAGCAATACAAGAAACTAGATGGAAAGGGCAAGGAATAATAGCGTCTGGGGAACATTTAATGTTGTATGACGGTGGAGATACAGGCCTTTATGACACTGGTTTCCTTCTACATAGGTCTATGAAGGCTAATTTAACTGGGTTTACAGCAATAAGTGACAGAACGTGTTCTCTAAGGATAAAGGTAATTTTTTTTAACGTTACAATAGTGAATGTCTACGCCCCTACGGAGGAGGCAGATGAAGATGCAAAGGATATATTTTATGCCAAATTGGAAGAAGAAATTGGTAAAATTCAAAGGCACGATGTGAAAATGATACTTGGAGACCTAAATGCAAAAATAGGGAAAGAAGAGGTATATAGAAGTATAATAGGAAAGGAAAGCCTACACAATGACAGTAATGATAATGGGCTCAGACTGATAGACTTCGCCAGTGGGAAGAACATGATAATAAAATGTACGTATCATCCAAGGAAAGATATTAAGAAATGTACATGGGTATCACTAGATGGAAACACAAGAAACAAAATAGATCACGTACTCATAGACAAAAGACATGCATCAGATATTATGGAATTTAGCAGCTGCAGAGGGGAAGATGGAGACACAGACCACTACTTAGTGCGAATTACACATAGGCAGAAGATAGATTTGGTAAGAAATCAAAGGAATAAGATAAGAATGAAACACAATATACAAAGACTCCAAACGAAGGAAACACAGGAAGAGTATAGGAAGAAACTAGAAGAGATATTGGAAGCAGGGAGAAATACAGGGAATGAAGATAATGTGGAAACTAAATGGGAGTCGTTGAAAACTGCCATTAGTGTAGCTGCAGAAGAGATACTGGGGAGAGAACAACTCAAAAGGATGGTTAAGTTGTTCGACGAGGAATGCTTAACGGTAACACACGAGAGAAATTAAGCGAGACGGAGAATGTTGCAAAGGAACACGAGGTTAGCGGCAGAAGAATACAGAGAAAAGAGGAAAACAGCGGATAAGCTTTGTAGGGTAAAGCAAAGGCAGCATGAAAGGAGAAGGGTAGATCAGCTGGACGAAATGGGAGACAATAAAGAGATCAGAAGGTTCTATGAAAGAACAACAGATTTGAAGAAAGGTTTCCAACTTCGGGCAGTTTTCTATAAGGATAAGGACGGGAATCTAATTGGAGATAAAAGCAAAGTCCTAGAAAGGTGGAAAAAGTATTTTAGTGAACTGCTTGACGGGAAAGACGGGGATAAATAAGAAGGAACCGTGATTGGGAATGAAAGGGAACAGGGCTCAGAATTGGAATCAGAGTTAGATGTGGAGGATCGGGAAGAGGAAGCAGTACCAGAGCTAGGGGAAATGAAGAATGCTATCAAGAGCATAAAAAATAAGAAAAGCAGTAGGAGAAGACGGCATAGACGCCGAATTATTAAAATATGGCGGAAAGAAAATGGAGGAGGCAGTCCATGAATTGATAAAGGAAATATGGAGAAAGGAGGTAATGCCTAAGGATTGGAACATAGGAATTATCTGCCCGTTACCTATAAAAGGCGACAAGTCAGAATGTAGCAATTATCGTGGAATCACTCTCTTGGACGTAACATATAAGATATTTAGTAAAATTTTAGCCTCCAGACTTGAAGGAATGGTAGAAGGGATATTGGGGGACTATCAGGCTGGATTTAGAAGATCCACGATGTATCAGATATTTTTATTAAGACAAGTGCTAGAGGATTTTTATGAGTGTGAAAAGCAACGACATGAGTTGTACATTGATTTTAAGCAAGTGTATGACACCCTACGCAGGAAGAAAATGATACAGATCATGAAAGAATTTAGAATCCCACTAAAACTGGTCAATTTAACAGAAATGACAATGAAAACAACAGTGTGTAAAGTAAGAAGAGAGCAAGAACTGTCTGGTGAATTCCAAGTACAGAGAGGGCTACGACAGGGAGATGTGATCTCTACAATGCTATTTAATTTAGTTTTAGAAAAGGTGATTCGGCAAACGTCGATAAACCCAGGAGGAACAATACTTAATCGGCAAGTTCAAGTAGTAGCATATACGGATGACTTAGCATTAATGGCAAGGAATGTAAGGGCACTAAAGGGGAACTACGATATGTTAGAGGAACCAGCAAGAAAAGTAGGTTTAGAAGTAAACATAAACAAAACAAAGTATATGGTAATGGGGGAGCCCAATGTAAACGGACAAAAGAATTCAGTAGTAATGAATGGGAAAGAATATGAAAGTGTGAAAACATTTAAATATTTAGGTTCTGTAATAACGGAGGACAATAAAGTAACAGTAGAAATTCAAGAAAGGATAACGAGTGGATATCGTTGCTATTTCGCCTTGCAGAATGTATTTAATTCCAGGAATGTTAGTAGAAATACAAAAATCAAAATATACGCGACCATATTAAGACCTGTAGTAATATATGGATCAGAAGGCTGGGTATTGACATTAAAGGAGGAGAACTGGTTATTGAGATGGGAAAGAAAGATACTGAGAAGGATCTTTGGAGCAGTGAGAGTAGAAGATGGCTGAAGAGTAAGGACAAATGTAGAACTACAAACACTTTTTGGACAGATGGATATTGTTGCTAAAATTAAGCAGGGAAGAATAATATGGGCAGGACATGTACGGGGATGCCAGAAACTCGGAGTGCCAAAAAAGTTTTCATGGGAAAACCTGACGGGAGGCGGAGAAGAGGTAGACCCAGGAAAAGGTGGCTGGACGGTAGGGAAGAAGATCTAAAGGCGATGAGAATAAGAAATTGGAGAAGGAAGGCGATGGACAAAGAAGAGTGGAGGCAGGTGATACAGGAGGCCAAGGTTCTTCAATGACTATAGAGCCAACCAAGAAGAAGAAGAAGAAGAAGAAGAAGAAGAAGAAGGGATTGATTTCGAGCCAAGTTCCTGGATAAGTTCCTTAGGGAAATCAACAGATGGAAAACGGATTATCTCGTACAGTAGCAACCCCTAATCAATTTCTTTGGTTGTTCTTCTTATATGGCGACCACAAGTCAACGCAGTTGTTGCCAACATATTCCAACTGCGATGGACACACTCCTGGGTTGCAGTTCGTACCACAAAACACCTCGCCAATGCCGACAGATGTGTAACATTACATTTTGTGGATTCACACTGGACTTAACTGCACATATTTTGTTTTGCAACAAAACCTTTCCTTGGATAACCACATGCCTATTAGTATTTAGTGGCTTTAGTAGTTAGAATCTTGTATTTAGCTGGCAGTATTGACGCATGCTGTATAGCAGTAGTTCGCGTAATGAAAATTTTTGTGAGGTAATTGCTTAATGAAATGTATAGGTTATTGTTAAGATTTCTTTTTAATCAGGGCCGTTTTTTAATTAATTATATGAAGTCAGGCTGTAATTTTTTTTTTTTAAGCAGTCAGATTGCGTTGCGCTAGAATATTGTGGGTCAGTGTTGACATGATAAGAAAAAGTAAAGAGAAAGTAGGCTCAGTACGTTCACTTTTATTCAGCTGTTTCAGAATCAAATAACGTAGAAGTTTCATCTTCTCAGTAATTGAGCGATTTAAGTACAGACACACATTTAAATAAAGAATTTTCAACTGAAATATCCTTGATGAATTTGCTACTGAAGTGACATTGAACAAACAGTCCACTTTCAAAAAACACTGAGCTCATCCAACCGACCATTTTGCTGTTACTGCATCCCTACTGACAAAATAATACTCCCTGGTTCCTTTCATACTGGCGGGTCCAACTCTCGTGAATCTGGTCCGTATTATATGGGATGTCCAGATACTTTTGATTAGATAGTGTATGGTTTCATTTCTGGATTATGCGTAACTTCAAGGCAGCCATTATTTCTCCGCAAGCTGCGTCCCGGAACCCCGCCTTCTGCGTGTGACTGCGCGCCAGGCGTGTCGCTGCGCAAATGAGCCGGCCGGCCAACCGCCCGGGCGACGTGGACGCGGCCGGACTGCTTGAAATTGTGCTTAGTCTCGGACGCGTAAATCACGCCGCGCGCGCCCCGCCACAGATACATTACTTCCTCGCCGCTTGCAATAAATTCCCACCGCCGAAACTGCGAGCGTAGCTCTAGCACTGCAACTGTGAAGACCCCCGCACACACACACACACACACACACACACACACACACACACACACACACACACACACACAAATATGAGGCACAGTGACCAGCGCAAATAATGTATCTCCGTCTGCGTCATCAATCATCTTCGCCTTTCTTCCAGAGATTCTTCGATATTGTACTCGTCGTCAGATAGCGACAGCGTAGCTCTGCTGATGGCAACAGCACACTATTCGATCACCAAGCTGTGAGGATTCTCCGAATTAAAACGGAAAAAAAACATGAGAAGCCCCACTACTATTCTCATATGGTAACGCCTGCCTTCATGATCATTCGATTGACATGAACATTTTGCCCCATTTCCTTGGATGTATTGTAATACTGGGGAAGACTCCGTCTAGTATCTTCAGAAAACTTTATCTTTTGCTAAACAGATGATTGGTACAGAGTGAACATACGAGAAGGTACGAAATTTCGCAGTAGGTTTTGTATTACGTCGACTGTGCAAGTGCTTAGTAAAGACCTTCGATTTGCCTGAGAATATTTTGCATTTTCGAGTCAGTTGCTGCGGTTATTAATGTCAGAAGTGCATTACTGTAAAGCTCGCGGTGTTAAATTACAATAAACACGCTGTGAACACATATCGATTTTTTATTTAATAATGACAGCTGTCTAAAACCTGTCAAAAGCCACACTTTATCAGCTAACAGCATAATATTGCCATAGACTGCAAGAAACATCGTTACAAGGAACTGTAACAAGGAGCAGGTACGAACCTGTTCAAATGCTTACTTTATAAAATGTAAGATAAATTTATTAATGTAAATATTGATAAAATATAATATTATGTTAGGCTGGTGCATAAGTTCGTACCGTTCTTATTTTGCATGTTGGTATTCCTGTTGCTATGGGTTCATTTATAGATTTTCATGTTTTATTTGTGGTCCACTATTGCTATTTGAGTTTACATACTGTCATTTCGTCATATGGAGGTAGTCAGTGGAGCCGTGGAAGATAAGAAATGGAGTGCCAAGTGGAGAAATCGGGACATTTCCAACATATACTCCTGTTTGAGTTCAATAGAGAGGTGACAACAGCGGAAACAGTCAGAAACATTTGTGCCGTGTGTGGCGATAATGCCATTGGACACAACACGGCAAGAAAATGATTCTCTCTACGTTCAGGAAGACCATCGGGGTTTGATGAAAATTGTTTAAACACATTAATCCACCGAGCGAGGTGGCGCAGTGGTTAGCACACTGGACTCGCATGCGGGAGGACGACGGTTCAATCCCGCGTGCGGCCATCCTGATTTAGGTTTTCCGTGATTTCCCTAAATCGCACCAGGTAAATGCCGGGATGGTTCCTTTGAAAGGGCACGGCCGACTTCTTTCCCCGTCCTTCCCTAATATCCGATGAGACTGATGACCTCGCTGTGTGGTCTCTTTCCCCACAAACAACCCAACAAGACCGAGCGGTTCTAGGCGCTTCAGTCCGGAACCGCGCTGCTGCTGCTGCTGCTGTCGCAGGTTCGAATCCTGCCTCGGGCATGGATGTGTGTTATGTCCTTAGGTTAGTTAGGTTTAAGCAGTTCTAGGTCTAGGGGACTGATGACCTCAGATGTTAAGTTCCATAGTGCTTAGAGCCATTTTGGATCCACATAAGTGTATTCAAGAACTGGCAAATGTCATGCCACCATCGTGCGACATTTGATTGCACATGCAATGGGCGAGGTTCAAAAATTGGGTGTGTGGGTAGCGCATGACTTAAGCCAAAATCACAAAAATTAGCAGGCATCCATATGTACAGGGTGATCAAAAAGTCAGTATCAATTTGAAAACTGGATAAATCAGGGAATAATGTCGATAGAGAGGTACAAATTGACACACATGCTTGGAATGACATGGGGTTTTATTAGAATCAAAAAAATACAAAAGTTCAAAAAATCTCCGACAGATGGCGCTTCATCTGATCAGAATAGCAATAATCAGCATAACAAAGTAAGACAAAGCAAAGATGATGTTCTTTACAGGAAATGCTCAATATGTCCACCATCATTCCTCAACAATAGCAATAGTCGAGGAATAATGTTGTGAACAGCACTGTAAAGCATGTCCGGAGTTATGGTGAGGCATTGGCGTCGGATGTTGTCTTTCAGCTTCCCTAGAGATGTCGGTCGATCACGATACACTTGCGACTTCAGGTAACCCCTAAGCCAATAATCGCACGGACTGAGGCCTGGGGACCTGGGAGGCCAAGCATGACGAAAGTGGCGGCTGAGCACACGATCATCACCAAATGACGCGCATCTGTCGGACATTTTGTGAACTTTTTTTTGTTCTAATAAAACCCCATGTCATTCCAAGCATTTGTGTCAATTTTTACCTCTCTATCTACATTATTCCGTGGTTTATTAAGTTTTCAAATGTATACTGACTTTTTGATCACCCGTTATATCTCTGGTTGCTAGTCATCAAATGCCTCGCAAACAACACCGTCCATTCTTGAAAGTCTCCTCGGGTTTGCTGCCGGATCCTAAAATCAACTTGATTCAATTCTGTCCTCCATATTCAGAATGACGCTGCTGCTGCTGAGTTCCACTGAAAACTGACGCCTAGGCAGACGCAGCAGCTGGACGAGTTTCCTTAGCACAGTGTGCTGTTCTTGCAGTACCTGACGGGATCGTGATTCGTGACCTGACAGATTGAAAGACCTGACAGGTGGTTTGGGTTTGTCCTGAGTCTGCAGGCAAGTGGGTCACTCCCGAAGCAGGTCCGGTCAACGTGTTGTTGGCCGGTGGTGTGGTTGGTGGCCCAGGTGGCTGATGGGCCTGTTGCGCGATTCACACGCTATCTCGTAGAACTTAAGTGTTGTGGACTGGAAGCGGTTCCTCAGCAGCAGGATGCCGGTGTCTTCATGTGTTGTTGCGTGGGTGGGCTCAGGGCGAGTTTAAGCGCCCTGTTTTGGACTCTTTGCAGGACGGCTGTCTTGGAGTCAGCGGCGTTGCCCCACACCACCGTCGCATACTCTAGCACTGGGCGTATCAGTGTGAGGTTCAGCGTAATGCCGTGATGAGGAGGCAGGATCGACTCCAAATTCAGCAGAGGCTACAGGGCGCGGAGGCACCCTGTAGCCCTCTCCCTAATCCAAAGATTGTGAGGGTGCTACGAGAGGCGCTGGTCTAGCTTGAAGCCGAGGTAAAACTGCTGTCTTGGCCCATGGTATGGGGCCTCCCGCAATGGTCTGATGCCAAGGTGGCAAATTTTTGTTCTACATGGGCCTCCGTACCGTACAAGGCGCATGCGCCACCCGCCACAACTGCTGCCCTCCAAGACGGGTTAGGTGGCAACGTGTACGTTACGGAGGCCTATATGGACCACAGTTTACAGCCGTGTCATCAGTTTTCAGGGGGAGTCAACAGCAGCAGCGTTCTCCAGAAGACGGCGGACACTTGGATCGCCGAAATATTGAATCAAATTGATTTTAGGATCCGGCAACAAACCCGAGGATATTTCCAAGACTCATTACGCCGGGAAAGCCTACAAATCGCAACACCAAATATTCCTATCTTGCATCGTTATTGATGACGAAAAATGGTGTCTTTATGCAAACATAAGGAAAAGAAAGGAATGGTTGAGCCTAAGCAAAATAGCAACTCCCCATCTGTACAAAAGACAACATTATGGATCTGGTGGAACAGCGACGGTCCGGTAAACCATGAATTGCTTCCATGAGGTGTAACCATCATTGCTGACATTTACTGTCGACAACTGAGACGTTTTACAAACGTAGTCCAAGAACGAAAACCAAGAAGATTGCGTGAGGTGATGCTACTCCCCTAGATTTCCCATCCGGCTTCTGCTAGACTGTCAGAAAATACTGTACAGGTGTTGGGTTTGGATATCATTTCGCACCCACCTTATTCACCTCATCTTGCGCCCTCAGATTTTCGCCCTTTTCGCTCTCTATCGAACAGCCTTCAAGAAACTTTCTCTCCAGGTGCACTCCGAACTTGTCTCGATGAGTTCTTCACCTCAAAACCATGTGATTGACACAGTCGTGGAATCTAAAAGTTACTCCAACGTTGGCAGACTGTTATAAATAGTGAAGGAAAATATATTATTTATGGCTAAAGTCTCTTCTAATGTGTGTCTGTTGTGTTTATGAAACTTCTGGAAAAACGCTGCAAACTTATGCATAATGTTAAGCATTATATTAATATATTTATTGTTTGGAGGTAAATAATTTATATTATTAATCTTTCCTTACACACACTAAAAAGAAAGATTAAATGTAGTAATTTGTGCTACGATAATAATAACATATTTATTAGAAAACTATAATTATATGTTTCACAATTAACGCTATTTTCCTGGAAACTCTGATCTCCGACGGTGTAATGAATTAATCACTATTTTTATTAATGATGACAACTTTCGATATGGTTACCAAATCTTCAGATGTGTGTTAGGAAAGGGAAACAACGAATAAACGCAAAGTAAACGTAAACGTAAACACCTTTCTGGTATTAGGCGTTTCGTACTGCAGTACGAGGAGCGATCTAGGACCGTGGGACATCTGATCAACATTTTGCCCTACCTCTAAAAGTCATTGCCTATAGATGAATCCCGGTGACGCCACTGCTCCTTTATTCCAGTACCTCCTCATTTGGCCTCGCGAGGCTGTGTGGACTCCGTTCCAATCCTCCCCACCTCAGAAAAATCCGAAACCAGATCCTTCCACACCGAAGGCAGTGACGCTAACCATTCGGCTATGGAGGTGGAAATAAAGAGGCATGACAATACAAAATACCACACAGGTGTAATATGTAAAAAATACAGAGGATGTAATGGAGAAAAACTGTATAGTCAGTTATTTGACATAGCAAATATTCTCACAGTATTTTGTACACTGTATATTTTCGTGTTTATTTGTACATTTCGTAAGACAGGAGGTGTAAAATTGACGAACATACCTAATTTTTGTTATTTGAGCTCTGTTAAAACACAACTATAAGAAGTTATGCTCATCTAAGAAATAAAAATGCTCAGGACTTTTACTACAAAATAAAAATGTAAGAAGCAACCTGGTTATAAAAACAGTCATAACTCTCAGCAAATAATTTTACAACTTACTAACATAGCAGTATCATGCTAACAGTGTGGGAATACAGAGTGGCCACTAGGGTGCACCAAACACCCAAATACCATACCAGGTTGAGTGACGAACGAGGCGCTAGTATGTTTATGCATGTAGCGATGCACAGCTGCGCCGACCACCATCCATCTACAGCCAACTGACAGGATAAACACGTTCATGTTAGCGGAACGAGGGGCACTTCAGGTACTGTATATTTATTGGAGGATGTCATCGTACATATTAAAATTAGCGTTCTGGAAAAACGTCACTCTTTTAAGATCTTTGTCTGGCTCTTTGCTTTGACAGTACAAATTTGTAACTATTCATCACATCAAGATACCGCCCCATATTTGCTCTGTGCAAAATCTCCATGTTACTGTCGATACAAGTGATTTCATGACAGTGTTTTGACATATGTATATTTAGTGCAGTTTTACTTCGTGTAAGAGTATGTCCAATGAAGAGATTTTTAATGTTCTACTCGTCTGCCCAATATACATTTCTAGGTGTTGTTGTTGTTGTGGTCTTCAGTCCAAAGACTGTCGCATCAAGCAATATATCAAGGTCTTTATTTTGGTCGTCAAGTTCGTAGTTGTTCCTAATACAAAATCTTCAATAGCTTATACTTCTGCACCATATAATTGTACCTTTAATGTTGGCCCGTAACTTTCATTGAGCTCCTTCTCCTCTTCAAATCTTAAATCTTCCTTAACTGCATCCCTCTCCTCAAATCCCAAATAATTAACAGTGGCTGGCCCTTACTCAAAATAAATTCTCGACTGGACTTCATCAGAACTAATTAGTTTTCCTACCTCGTCCTGTCTGTTTCCCTCCTACATCTGAATTTTCTGGCCTCGTCCTTTCTATGTCATCTCTCTGGCGCTCTTTTATACTGTCCATTAAAATTGTGGAAACTTCCACGATTCCATCCACCTCTACTTCTAGCAGGCGGTCCCCTGTAATTTTGCCTACAGTCGTCTCTTTGCCTATTATCTTGATTATTCCATCCCCACCCATTACCTCCCCATCCTTCTCTATGTTCACTTATGCCAGACAATGAATCTAGCTGCTCAAGAGCTTGCAGTACACCGTCAGCACTATCTTTAGGAATTCCTAATAATATTTCTTGGCACCTACAGGTAATTTGACTAATACAATCGAAATTAAATCTCTTTCTTTCAGAGGATTATCTAAATACATGTTTCTTTCCCAGTAATTTTGAAAGAATTCTTTATAGCTTTCACACCTACAGTTAACAAAATTTCCTCCCATGAAAATATCAATGCGTACACTACTTTGCGCAGCGTTCGACCAATATTGTTTAAGGAAGGCACTGATAAATTCATCACACGTTCTACAAGAAGAACATATTCTCATTCCCCATGACAATGTTTCGCATTCCAATCTACTAATGACACATCAGTTTTTTTTCTATCTTCCCATGCTTTAGGTAATGCATTCTCGATTTGTTTGGCAAACGCAACATGATGAATTAAACTCCCTGTTGAAAACTGATGGAACTCGCATCCCGAAAAAAACTGTTAGCAATTGTATCACAGTTTTGTATTACAACCTGGTTCCTTTCCTGTAAATATCAAGCCCCTACCGTTCTCTAATGCTATTTTGAACTTGAGTACCGTATTGACTTGATTCTTTCTCATTAACCTCGACATTTTTAGTTACAGTTTCTTCGGTTTCTTTCATCTTTTCAATAACTTCTCCTGCTCTGTTATGACACTGAGATTTGACATTATTTATTTCATGGGTGTTTTCATCTTTTTTTCATTTATTTGTGTGTTATGCGGTTATGATATTACTGAGGAGTATTATCCGATTTTTTCCGTTTCTTGATCAATACTAGATGTTAGGTCACTAATTTTCTTTCCATGTTCCGTGATTTTATGTTCATTAGAGGTAATTTTTTCTGACGATTTCTCTTCTGTTTTCTCCAACGAACTGTTCAGGTCATCAATTCTGGGGTTTGATTTTTGATTTTCTGTGCTAAACATTTCCTATACGCCTTTCATTTCAGCCTTAAATTTAGACAGTTCAATCCTAACTTCGTTTTTTAATTTCTCT
The DNA here is from genome assembly GCF_023864275.1 of Schistocerca cancellata. Lineage (NCBI taxonomy): Eukaryota > Metazoa > Arthropoda > Insecta > Orthoptera > Acrididae > Schistocerca > Schistocerca cancellata. The sequence continues at coordinate 201,017,322 of NC_064631.1, read as the reverse complement.
CAAGATTTGGTCAGCTGATCACCTCGCTCATTAATTTTTCTTGATGGGACCTTTCTATTTTTCACTAACTCATGACTAGTTTGGTCAATTTTTCTACTCAAAATTTTCTCCTAGTCAACCTCATATTACTCCTATGATTTACTTTTGGCACATGCCTTAGTGTATACACAATATTTCTTCTGCTCAATATTAATACTGGGTTTTTCCATAATGTTATTAGAAAATTATTTATTTAATTAATTATTTGTGTCCAGAAAAAGAGATGATATATAAACAAAGAATATATATGATGTCCTAGCTTAGAGTATAATCTTTGTCCTTCTTGACATAAAGATAGTAGTATTCTCTGTCTCTTCGTGACCGCCATTCGATGAACAGCTCTGTATTCAGGTCCGTTGTTAAAACACTAATACTTTATTCAATGGGTTTCATAATATATACTATTATTATTAAATGATAGTACATGTTATCATTTGCAAGATTAGCGCTCCCTGTGTGAAATCCTCTAAAGATTTCAGCTTTTAGCGCTGCGGAGAAGATAAACAATCTCGAATCGCTCCCGTGGCTAACGGCCGCAAAAAGCGCATTTCAATTTACAGATTTTCTTTCGCAGCATCACGTAGCAGAGGAGCGCCGCAGCATTAGTTTATTTCTTTTCATCTAAAGTGCAGTCCTGACAGAAAGCAGTATATCTCAAGTAGCTGCACAGCAGTAATTTAATCTTAGCTGGACTGACTATCCCATTTGCTTAAGCAGCATGCGAATAATTTCATTTACAACCGTTCTTGATGCATGTTAAGAAAGTTTATTAATAATAATAACGTTTGTGTCTGAGTTTTTAAAAGCCGTGAGATTATCTTGAAACAGGTGGCTGGATTATTTGTGGGTTTATAGAATACGATTAAATATGGAAGCTCAGGTGACTGTAGTTTATCTCGTAAGGAATACCTCAGCACGAGCGGCTCGAACTTACCTTCTACTAAACAGGCCTCAACCAATTAACAATCAAAGTATTAATATCCGAATTTAAATAAATTAAAACCCTTTGAAACATTAAACTAACCACATCCACATTGCTCGATAATGCTGTTGCTTCAACCTGACTTACACTATCATCTATTTCTTGTTCCTCACAGACTGCAACAGTGTCATGATGTGGTGTCACCGCAAGGCACCACACTGGCTAGGTTGTAGGCTTCAAATCGGCCGCGGTCCGTCAGTACACATTGGACCCGCGAGTCGTCACTGTCAACGCTAGTAGACCGAGCGCCACCACTCGGCTGGTCTGACGAGACAAGCTAGCGTACTGCCCAGTTCTACAGCCGACTTTAATAGTTCACTGGTTATAGCTTCAGAGATCTCAATTTCAGAGACGCTAGTTAGCATAGCCTTCAACTAAGTCAGTAGCTACGACCTAGCCAGGCGCCACATACAGTTTATGCATTGACAATTGATCTATATTTGTGAAGCAATCAGAACTGTAAAGAAGTATTCGCAGTTCAGTCTATAACTGCACTTGTAAAGATTACTGTACAAAGTCAAGATCGACGTTCACCGCTGATGCTGAATTAAACCTAAGTATTTAATTGTATTCCTGTCTACTAACTTTCTAATCACCTAAGATGTTCCAGATACATCCCGTCAAGTATAGTTCATTGATTCTCAGCCTACGTGATCAACGGGTGCCATTAATGGCCACCCCTTGTGATCAGACTAAGAGTCAAATTGCGTGACTCAGCCGGCTCACCCTTTTTCCATGAGGCCCTTAGTTCCGCCTCATACACAACACATGATATGCTGCATGATGAGATTTACTCAGTGGTAGTAAATTACTATCATCTTTATTGATTAACTCATCAGTATTGCTTTCAGCACTATGAACATCTGCCAGGATAGTGATCTCCTTACCAACATTAACGCTGACTACTTCATTATAATTCTCTCCATTACTCGCAACATTCACTTTAGTTATGGTTCAAAATGGCTCTGAGCACTATGGGACTCAACATCTTAGGTCATAAGTCCCCTAGAACTTAGAACTACTTAAACCTAACTAACCTAAGGACATCACACACACCCATGCCCGAGGCAGGATTCGAACCTGCGACCGTAGCAGTCCCGCGGTTCCAGACTGCAGCGCCAGAACCGCTAGACCACCGCGGCCGGCTTTAGTTATGGTTTCATTATCCACATGATGGGCTAGTTCAGACTTACAAAGTAAAACAATCTTAAATTACAAAATTGCAAAGTTAATACTTCTTAAAATTACATGAAAAGTCCCTTTCTCTAATAATAGCCGGCCGGGTGGCCGAGCGGTTCTAGGCGCTACAGTCTGGAACCGCGCGACCACTACGGTCGCAGGTTCGAATCCTGCCTCGGGCATGGATGTGTGTGATGTCCTTAGGGTAGTTAAGTTTAAGTAGTTCTAAGTTCTAGGGGACTGATGACCTCAGAAGTTAAGTCCCATAGTGCTCAGAGCCATTTGAACCATTTTTTTTCTAATAATAATGTAAGCACAAGTTACATTAACAACTGCAAAGTCAAAGGCCATCTTCACGTTGTCACGTAGTTGAGTACGCACGCGTTGAAAACAGCGTGTAGGGCGAGATCCCTGCCAGACGCCGGTAACCGCTGCCGTCGCTATTCGGTCGCCGGTCTGACGCCGCTGTCGATCTGCGTTGTCAGCCGCCGGCATCACGCCTCTGTCGTCACCGCACTCCAAAATGCGCACGCCGTCCGAGGTCCACTTCTTCATTCTACCAGTTCCGTCTGTAGTGGCAATTGTTTCATTATAACAGCTCTAACACGCCGTGTTACCAAACATCAGCTAACGCTACTTTGGTTCAGACAGTTTCTGAACTCTTTGTGTGTTCATTTGTCGTCAAAACTCTACGCTCAAAATAACTATTAATCATCACTGTTCTTTTAACAACAGTTCAAAAAACGGTTCATGCTACTGTTAACAGTTTTACCAACACTAAGAAATCACTGTTTTTGATAGTTTTGCCAGCGTCAAAATCACTTCTTTCTATGCACTGATTTAAAATTTCTCCCACTTTAATCACATTCTAATCATTGTTTTTCAAAGTTCACTTGTGACTTCAAATTTCACAGTGAGCATTGTCCATTATCACTTTTTAACCACATCGATTAAGTACAGTCTACTGGCCGTTTTCCCCGTTAGAAATGTCTTATTTACCCATATTAGTACGAAAGGATTGTTATTATAATGTTTGCTTATATATCGGCTGCAGGATGCGTTTCATAAAATGCCTTACCCTTCTTGCAGAAATGCCACATTCTATTAAACTTCCTGGCAGATAAAAACTGTGTGCCGGACCGAGACCCGAAATCGGGACCTTTGCAGGAGAACTTCTGGTAAGTTTGGAACGTAGGAGTCGAGGTACTGGTGGAACTGAAGCTGTGAGGAGAGATGTTCTGAGTCGTGCTTGGGCAGCTCAGTCGGTAGAGTACGTGCCTACGGAAGGCAAACGTCACGAGTTCGGGTCTCGGTCTGGCACACAGTTTTAATCTGCCAGGAAGTTTCATACCAGCGCACACTCCGCTACAGTGTGGAAATTTAATTCTATGCCACGTTCTATCAATATACAGTTTATGAGGTTATGTCTTTTCACTTTCCTAGCATCACTGACTGGTTTGCTTGCAGCGTGTCTTGTAAAGTTGTCTCGTAGATCTTGTCCCGATTAGCTCCTTCTCCATACAGGCGCGGGATTGGACGTGCAAACAACAAACTATGCTAAATTGAAGCGGCAATATGGCAGAAAATCCAGTGCCCTGAAATAAAGTTATCAAAGCACAGGATGTCACTTCATTTTTATTCATTAGCGTTTACCGGTAATCAACAAACTCAAGTAAGAGCCTGATTAAATCAAATTCCGCGGAAGCTAACTATGTTCAGAGCACCGCAACAGGACACAGTGTAATTATTCACAATATTACAAGATGTTCAAAACTTCAGACAACCGTTCACCAAGGCACCGTTCAACACGACAAAGGATTTTTTGTAAATCGTTACAGTATACCGTCCAAAGTGTGTGTTGGATTTGTTTATACCTGATATAAAACTTCTATGAGTTATTAAACACAAACGTTTTCCGAGGCACTGTCAATTGCGACGAATAATTATCAGTACTGAACTCCACTTGACCGTCCGATGCACGCTGCCTCGCTCATACCCTGCGGAAGACTCGTAGTGAGTTACAGTAACAATTTGGCAGCAGCTCATTCATTTGCGCTTCTGATTGATCCACCGTCTTCCAACAGTAACGACAAAATTAAAACGTTCTTTTCATTTACGTTTTTACTGTCTTTAATGACTTTATTAAATTATCATTAGCATTTTATCAGTGCGACTAATGTTGACGGTATGGCTGGAGGAGCTTACCAGTGTTCAAACAATAAATTTTAACTGTCAACATTTTACTGCTTGGCGCCAAGCTTGTTATGTGATTCCTGGCTGTCGTGCGGTACATTCAGCGCTAACAGGCTCGTTCTCACGCTCTAAAACCATCTATCGCACAAATCAATGCATGGTACTCTCTCCTTACCTTGCTGCTATTGCGTGTTCTTGTCCGACTGATAGCAAGTAGAAGTAAAATTAAAATGAAAAGCGTCCGAAAAATGTGGCGGAAACATCACAACTTCTGCTCTTTATTGATAACGATGCGTTTCATTTCTTTCAAATATATCCACTTACACATATACCAGGTTTCAGAACTATAGACAGCAGGTCAGACCTCAAAATATTACCAAGAGGATATGATTTTGATAAACTGGTGGAAATCACATTTTTATTGTTTCGTGACTCTGCTTTCTTACTACTGTTCCAGGTTCAGGACAACAGAGGGCAGAAAGAGAGCCTCTCGCTTGTGCATAAGCCATTGCAGGTTCTCTCGGAAATACTGAATGTGCGCGTCGAGTCACAGCTCCTTGACAGATCGGATTAAGCGAGCCAAAGACATCTCACAGCTCGGGCTCCGGAGTGTTAAATGGGCCACGACGGATACATTTCAGGGCAAGCTTTCTCCAGATACTTTCGGTGATATTTCTGCTGGACAAACAAGCCGATGAAAGATCTGAGCTGTCGTCATACTTCTGAAGGAGTTTCCGAGGATTTACGAACAGTCCTCCTCAGCCGCTGGAATTGAGCCAAAAGGCCTCGTCTCCGCGAATAAAACTTCAGAAGCATTGGAACGAACAGTCCGTGCGCAGCTTTCTCCGGTGACAAGAAAGCTCTGTGCAACTTTGCTAGACTTTAGTTTAGATACATGCCTGTCATTGCTGCGAAGCTTCTCATTACAAATACGTCTTTTCAGAAGCCAAAACAATATCTTATTCCTTTCTGTTACACAAAGTAACAGTAACTCATTAGAGCTATGGTGACCCTACACAAAAAGACTTTCTTCTACAGTATTTCCCTACAGTTTAACTGTAATTCTTAGGAGTAGATGAATCTGTTAAAAAAGATAATTTAAAATTCCTTTTTTTACTCTCACTGTGTTGTTTCACATTTCTTTTTATTGCTCTAGTTCAGCGATAGAAATTATCGAGACCTCCAAAGAATTGAGAGTTCTATTCGTGAGAACTTAAAAGAATCGGACACACTGAAATACACTCCTGGAAATGGAAAAAAGAACACATTGACACCGGTGTGTCAGACCCACCATACTTGCTCCGGACACTGCGAGAGGGCTGTACAAGCAATGATCACACGCACGGCACAGCGGACACACCAGGAACCGCGGTGTTGGCCGTCGAATGGCGCTAGCTGCGCAGCATTTGTGCACCGCCGCCGTCAGTGTCAGCCAGTTTGCCGTGGCATACGGAGCTCCATCGCAGTCTTTAACACTGGTAGCATGCCACGACAGCGTGGACGTGAACCGTATGTGCAGTTGACGGACTTTGAGCGAGGGCGTATAGTGGGCATGCGGGAGGCCGGGTGGACGTACCGCCGAATTGCTCAACACGTGGGGCGTGAGGTCTCCACAGTACATCGATGTTGTCGCCAGTGGTCGGCGGAAGGTGCACGTGCCCGTCGACCTGGGACCGGACCGCAGCGACGCACGGATGCACGCCAAGACCGTAGGATCCTACGCAGTGCCGTAGGGGACCGCACCGCCACTTCCCAGCAAATTAGGGACACTGTTGCTCCTGGGGTATCGGCGAGGACCATTCGCAACCGTCTCCATGAAGCTGGGCTACGGTCCCGCACACCGTTAGGCCGTCTTCCGCTCACGCCCCAACATCGTGCAGCCCGCCTCCAGTGGTGTCGCGACAGGCGTGAATGGAGGGACGAATGGAGACGTGTCGTCTTCAGCGATGAGAGTCGCTTCTGCCTTGGTGCCAATGATGGTAGTATGCGTGTTTGGCGCCGTGCAGGTGAGCGCCACAATCAGGACTGCATACGACCGAGGCACACAGGGCCAACACCCGGCATCATGGTGTGGGGAGCGATCTCCTACACTGGCCGTACACCACTGGTGATCGTCGAGGGGACACTGAATAGGGCACGGTACATTCAAACCGTCATCGAACCCATCGTTCTACCATTCCTAGACCGGCAAGGGAACTTGCTGTTCCAACAGGACAATGCACGTCCGCATGTATCCCGTGCCACCCAACGTGCTCTAGAAGGTGTAAGTCAACTACCCTGGCCAGCAAGATCTCCGGATCTGTCCCCCCATTGAGCATGTTTGGGACTGGATGAAGCGTCGTCTCACGCGGTCTGCACGTCCAGCACGAACGCTGGTCCAACTGAGGCGCCAGGTGGAAATGGCATGGCAAGCTGTTCCACAGGACTACATCCAGCATCTCTACGATCGTCTCCATGGGCGAATAGCAGCCTGCATTGCTGCGAAAGGTGGATATACACTGTACTAGTGCCGACATTGTGCATGCTCTGTTGCCTGTGTCTATGTGCCTGTGGCTCTGTCAGTGTGATCATGTGATGTATCTGACCCCAGGAATGTGTCAATAAAGTTTCCCCTTCCTGGGACAATGAATTCACGGTGTTCTTATTTCAATTTCCAGGAGTGTATTTCCGAAGGAAACGTTCGCGACTCCAATCCACGTGCTGCAGATGCGACCAGTGCAGATCCGCTATGCGACGTAATTGCGAGTACGTCTCACTGCCCTGCACCCCTGTATTTGTGAAAGTGTTTGCCCATAAAGGTCGCCAAGCCCACAGACAGGTTAAATAGTTAAACAGTGTACATCAATAAGAGGCGCATAGCAAGGGCGCTCATACGTCAGTTTCTAGAGGGAGTTGTGGGGGCGGGCTTGACCTGGAAGACGATGTTGACTTGTAAGTAGCCATAAACAGTTCCATTTACGACCTTGTTAAAAATTTGTGAATATCGATTTTTAAACCATTGTCTTGAAAGATAAATACCTGACTGTATACTTTTCCTTCCGCTGAGAGCTAGCGGGGACCGGCGCCACCCCCCCCCCTTTCCCCTCCCTTGCCTACGGGTATGGGTGCCCTAGCCGCATGGCACTCTGATTGTCACTCAGAAAACCCTACAAATTCACCACTGAATCTGAAGATAAAAACTCGTACCCTCTCCACTCAACCGACAACTATTGTAACAGCAATGTTGGCGAAATGTAGATACAGGGTGTACCTGTACCCTTTAATAATAAGCATGAGGTGTTGCCTGTTGAAGAGAAGAGGTCTGAGACAGCGTGAGTCGGGACGAGGGCCAGTTCTTTCTGCAACGAGAAGTGATAGCTCGATATAGAGATCTCTAGTGTTAGGCTAAGGACGAAGCCTCGTAGATATAACGCAGTCAGGTCAGAAAGAAAGTCCTCTCCACTCAGTAGTTTGCCTGCGAGAGGTATCCTCCGTTGTATACAATGACGGAAAAAAATTGCAACTCCAAAAGATAATTAATGTAAGTTAATGAAATTTCGGAAATACATTTGTCTAGGTAATATATGTAAATGATTAACATTGCAAGAACAGAGGTTAATGTAAGCGTGAGATAAGCCACTGCAAACGTGAAATGCTGGTACCTTAATAACGTGTGTAACCGCAAGAATGTTGAATGCAAGCATGCAAATGCGTATGCATTGTGCTGTACAGGTACCAGATGTCAGTCAGTGGCATGGAGTTCCGTGCCTGTTGCACTTGGTCGGTCAGTACAGGGATGTTTAATACAGTTTGTGGATGACGCTGGTGTTGTTGTCCGATGAAGTCCGATATGTGATCGATTGGAGACAGATCTGGTGATCGAGCAGGCCAAGGCAACATGTCAACACTCTTGTAAGCATGTTGGATTACAACAACAGTATGTGGACGGGCATTAACCTGTTGGAAAACACCCCTTGAATGGCACGGTTACAACAGCGGTATGTGGGAGGGCATTATCTTGTTGGAAAACACCCCTTGAATGGCAGCAAAACAGGTCGAATCACCACAGATTTGTAGCTTGGGACGTGGGATAATCATGAGAGTGCTACTGTTGTCATACGAAATCGCGTCCCAGACCACAACTCCAGGTGTAAGTCCAGAGTGTCTAGCACGCAGACAGTTTGGTTGCAAGTCCTCAACTGGTTTCCTTCTAACCAACTCGTGGCTATCTCTGGCACAGATGCCGAACCAGCTTTCATCATAAAACACAACAGACCTCCACCCAGCCCTCCAATGAGCTCTCGCTTGACACTATGCTCAGATGTCGCAAATAGAGGTGGTTTGGGGTCAGTTGAATGCACGCTAGAGGGCGTCTGGCTTGGGACTGCCTTTGAAGTAACCGATTTGTAACAGGTCGTTGTGTGACTGTGGCGCCAGCTGTTGCTGATCCAGTACGATGCACCGGAGCCATATGCGGAACATGATCTTCCCTCTCGGTGGTGCCATGTGGCCATCTGGAGCCCGGTCTTGTTGTGACCACACATCCTCGTGAACACCGCTGCCAACAACCATGTACGGTGGCTACATTCCTGCCAAGTCTTTCTTCAATATCGTAGAAGGATCATCCAGCTACCCACAGCCGTATTACACGACCTTGTCAAAACTCAGGAGTTGTTGACAATGGCGTCTTTGTCGCCTTATAGGCATTCTAGACTAACATCAGCTCATCACGTCCAGTGTCAAAGGTAACTAACGCTCATGACCGTTACAGCGTCTACTTAGAGCAAACCTGATTGGTGTCCTCATAGTCTCGCTACTAGAGCCACTCTTATGCGACTGGCGCGAAATTTTAATAGACAATATCTTTCAGATATAGAAACACGCCTCCCAACTTGTCGCACAACTCCTTCTTGGTGTTGCGATTTTTTTCCGCCAGTGTAGAAGAGACTCTACTGTCAAATGCTATATTTACACTCTAAGACAAAAAAAAAAAAAGACACGCCACGAAGGAGAGATGCAAACTGGTCACAAATTTATATTCGTACAGGGTTCAACGGAAAATGTAAAACCGTAAGCTTCGGTGCCCCATAGATGAACGTGACACGCTGCAGCGCAATTTCAGCGCGCAGCTGGCAAGAATAGTAAGCAGGGGACATATTGATGCCAGGACATATAGCCTTTGCGAGTTTCATTCCGTGTATTCAGCTGGACAGTAACTATGCCTCGCAGACAGCCGCGAATGTCAGCACTTGAGAGAGGACGCGTAGTTGGGCTCAAAGAAGCTGATTAGGGTAATCGGCGAATCGATAGACATTTGAATAGGAGCGATGCCGCTATTCGACGATGTTGGCAGGAATGGGTGAACCATGGCCGAAGGAAGCGGTCGAGCTGGAGAGACGACAAAATGTGAGGTCCGGGCAATATTCAAGGCGGCACTCAGAGCACCGGATTCATCATTATCATTGATCCAACGTGTCACTGGTGCTTCGGTGACCACAAGGACCATTAACTGGCGGCTCACAGAAAGGGGTACTGAGCTCAAGGCACCTCTTGCGCCGACTACCATTAACCTCTGCATACCAACAAGAACGTCCGTAGTGGTGTCGGGCACATTGGGCTGAAATCTCATTGACTGGAGTAGAATTGTCTTCAGTGACGAGTTCTGCTGCGTACTGAACCCGATGAGCAGTGAAGACATGTCTGGAGACTCCCCAGACTGATAGTAACGGCTCACTCCACCTACTTATGCGCAAAATGTTAAATTTATTTATGTCGAGGGCAACTGTCAGTCTATGTCCCAAATGTCGACCTTCTGCATGTCTTCCTTTATTTCGCTGCAATTTTCTCCATTGCCACATCTCTCTATACAATAATACCATCCATGAACAGTCTCATGGCGCTTCCGACATTATCCGCTTGGTCATTTATGTGCAGGGTGCCGTAATCATTGGTATCTTAATATGTACACACTTCAGTGGTTTTAGTTGTTTTTCCTCTGCACCTAACAGTCTTCCCACAAACACATAACATAATTTACTACATGATGTTTTCTGCACAGTTGTAACAGCAATGCGACCCTGTGAGTATATTGCTATGCCTGTCAGTATAGACTATCCGTTTTGCATCCACACGACCGCACTGACCGGCTGCCCAGAGGAAAATAAACAGTAACAGCTTGCTTGTGCCGTAAGTAACTGAGTGTACTAACGAACCTAAATACGACCTACTTGTAATAGCTATAATTATTAGGGTGCAAGTAATGTAAGTATTGATGTAATGTTGTTCAGTACACTGTCGTCAGTCATCAACAGAAATATCTGCCCATATACTCCTAACACCCTGTATATTGTAAACAACAACGGTCCTATAATACTCCTTAGGGATCTATCTGAACACGCTACTACGTCTGAATACTTATCTACGTTAAGAACGACATGCTGCATTCTGCATGTTAGTAACCTCTTAAATCTAATCGCAAAGCAGTTCTCATACTCTGTATCCTCGTATTTGATTATTTGTTGATAACGGTATCTTAGTATCTTATCATAACAATATCTTAGCACTTAATATCGAACACCTTCTGGAAGTCAAGTTAGGCGGCGTAATCCCGTGCTCCAGGTCCAACCGCCTTCTGGATCTTGTCAACAAACAGAGCAAGCTGGATTTCACAAAATCATTGTTTGCGGAATCCAAATGCAAACTGAGCACGCTTTCTCTGTAGAATGTGTTCAAGATTCTCCAACAGATCGATGTCAGCAATATAGGCCTTCTTGAAAACGTGAACGATCTGCGAATTTTTGGACCTCCACCAATGTAGGCCGCTACTAGAAGAAACGATAAGCGTCCGCAAGAGGTGACGATAGGGGAAAGAAGTTTACCCCTTCTGGAACCTGGGTACAGACTTCAGTAGTGAACAGAGGCCAGTTCATGGACAATGACCCCATTGTTCTCAAAGGAAAAAAAAACCAGACAGTTGCCCTAGTCCTTGTTTTATTTATTTATGATCTAATTCCCCCCCCCCGAAGCATGGACCTTTGCCGTTGGTCGGGAGCCTTGCGTGTCTCAGCAATACAGATAGCCGTGCCGTAGGTGCAACCACAACGGAAGGGTATCTGTTGAGAGGCCAGACGTGTGGTTCCTGAAGAGGGGTGGCAGCCTTTTCAGTAGTGGCAGGGGCAACAGTCTGGCTGATTGATCTGGCCTTGTAACATTAACCAAAACGGCCTAGCTGTGCTGGTACTGCGAACGGCTCAAAGCAGCCGTAATTTTTCCCAAGGGCATGCAGCTATACTGTATGGTTAAATTATGATGGCGTCCTCTTGGGTAAAATATTCCTGAGGTAAAATAGTCCCCCATTCGAATATCCGGGCGGGGACTATTCAAGAGGATGTCGTTATCAGGAGAAAGAAAACGGGCGTTCTACGGATCGGAGCGTGAAATGTTAGTTCCCTTAATCGGGCAGGTAGGTTAGAAGATTTAAAAAGGGAAATGGATAGGTTGAAGTCAGATATAGTGGGAATAAGTGAAGTTCGGTGGCAGGAGGAACAAGACTTTTTATCAGGTGAATACAGGGTTATAAATACAAAATGAAATAGGGGTAATGCAGAAGTAGGTTTAATAATGAATAGGAAAATAGGAGTTCGGGTAAGCTACTTCAAACAGCATAGTGACTCTGCAGATGACGAAGAAACTGATGAAATGTATGATGAGATAAAATAAATTATTCAGATAGTGAAGGGAGACGAAAATTTAATAGTCATGGCTGACTGTAATTCGACAGTAGGAAAAGGGAGAGAAGGAAACGTAGTAGGTGAATATGGATTGAGGGTAAAAAATGAAAGAGGAAGCCGTCTGGTAGAATTTTGCACAGAACATAACTTAATCATAGCTACCACTTGGTTCAAGAATCATGAAAGATTGTTGTATACATGGAAGAAGCCTGGAGTTACTAGAAGATATCAGATAGATTATATAATGGTAAGACAGAGATTTAGGATCCAGGTTTTAAATTGTGAGACATTTCCAGGAGCAGATGTGGACTCTGACCACAATCTATTGGTTATGAACTGTAGATTAAAACTGAAGAAACTGCAAAAAGGTGCGATTTTAAGGAGATGGGACCTGGATAAACTGACTAAACCAGAGGTTGTACAGAGTTTCAGGGAGAGCATAAGCGAACAATTGACAGGTATGGTGGAAAGAAATACAGTAGAACAACAATGGGTAGCTTTGAGGGATGAAGTAGTGAAGGCAGAAGAGGATCAAGTAGGTAAAAAGACGAAGGTTAGTAGAAATCCTTGCGTAAGAGAAGAAATACTGAATTTAATTGATGAAAGTAGAAAATATAAAAATGCAGTAAATGAAGCAGGCAAAAAGGAATACAAACGTTCTCAAAAAGGAGATCGAAAGGAAGTGCAAAATGACTAAGCAGGGATGGCTAGAGGACAAATGTAAGGATGTAGAGGCTTATCTCACTAGGGGTAAGATAGATACTATCTACAGGAAAATTAAAGCTACCTTTGGGGAAAAGAGAACCACTTGCATGAATATCAAGAGCTCAGATGGAAACCCAGTTCTAAGCAAAGAAGGGTAAGCAGAAAGGTGGAAGCAGTATATAGAGGGTCTATACAAGGGCGATATACTTGAGGACAAAATTATGAAAATGGAAGAGGATGTAGATGAAGATGAAATGGGAGATACGATACTGCGTGAAGAGTTTGACAGAGCACTGAAAGACCTGAGTATAAACAAGGCCCCGGGAGTAGACAACATTCCATTAGAACTACTGACAGCCTTGGGAGAGCCAGTCCTGACAAAACTCTATCATCTGGTGAGCAAGTTGTATGAGACAGGCGAAATACCCTCAGACTTCAAGAGGAATATAATAATTCCAATTCCAAGCATTTGTTGACTGATGTGAAAATTACCGAACTATCAGTTTAATAAGTCACGGCTGCAAAATAATAACACGAATTCTTCTACATCTACATCTACATCTACATTTATACTCCGCAAGCCACCCAACGGTGTGTGGCGGAGGGCACTTTACGTGCCACTGTCATTATCTCCCTTTCCTGTTCCAGTCGCGTATGGTTCGCGGGAAGAACGACTGTCTGAAAGCCTCTGTGCGCGCTCTAATCTCTCTAATTTTACATTCGTGATCTCCTCGGGAGGTATAAGTAGGGGGAAGCAATATATTCGATACCTCATCCTGAAACGCACCCTCTCGAAACCTGGCGAGCAAGCTACACCGCGATGCAGAGCGCCTCTCTTGCAGAGTCTGCCACTTGAGTTTGTTAAACATCTCCGTAACGCTATCACGGTTACCAAATAACCCTGTGACGAAACGCGCCGCTCTTCTTTGGATCTTCTCTATCTCCTCCGTCAACCCGATCTGGTACGGATCCCACACTGATGAGCAATACTCAAGTATAGGTCGAACGAGTGTTTTGTAAGCCACCTCCTTTGTTGATGGACTACATTTTCTAAGGACTCTCCCAATGAATCTCAACCTGGTACCCGCCTTACCAACAATTAATTTTATATGATCATTCCACTTCAAATCGTTCCGCACGCATACTCCCAGATATTTTACAGAAGTAACTGCTACCAGTGTTTGTTCCGCTATCATATAATCATACAATAAAGGATCCTTCTTTCTATGTATTCGCAATACATTACATTTGTCTATGTTAAGGGTCAGTTGCCACTCCCTGCACCAAGTGCCTATCCGCTGCAGATCTTCCTGCATTTCGCTACAATTTTCTAATGCTGCAACTTCTCTGTATACTACAGCATCATCCGCGAAAAGCCGCATGGAACTTCCGACACTATCTACTACGTCATTTATATATATTGTGAAAAGCAATGGTCCCATAACACTCCCCTGTGGCACGCCAGAGGTTACTTTAACGTCTGTAGATGTCTCTCCATTGAGAACAACATGCTGTGTTCTGTTTGCTAAAAACTCTTCAATCCAGCCACACAGCTGGTCTTATATTCCGTAGGCTCTTACTTTGTTTATCAGGCGACAGTGCGGAACTGTATCGAACGCCTTCCGGAAGTCAAGGAAAATGGCATCTACCTGGGAGCCTGTATCTAATATTTTCTGGGTCTCATGAACAAATAAAGCGAGTTGGGTTCCACACGATCGCTGTTTCCGGAATCCATGTTGATTCCTACATAGTAGATTCTGAGTTTCCAAAAACGACATGATACTCGAGCAAAAGACATGTTCTAAAATTCTACAACAGATCGACGTCAGAGAGATAGGTCTATAGTTTTGCGCATCTGCTCGACGACCCTTCTTGAAGACTGGGACTACCTGTGCTCTTTTCCAATCATTTGGAACCTTCCGTTCCTCTAGAGACTTGCGGTACACGGCTGTTAGAAGGGGGGCAAGTTCTTTCGCGTACTCTGTGTAGAATCGAATTGGTATCCCGTCAGGTCCAGTGGACTTTCCTCTGTTGAGTGATTCCAGTTGCTTTTCTATTCCTTGGACACTTATTTCAATGTCAGCCATTTTTTCGTTGGTGCGAGGATTTAGAGAAGGAACTGCAGTGCGGTCTTCCTCTGTGAAACAGCTTTGGAAAAAGGTGTTTAGTATTTCAGCTTTACGCTTGTCATCCTCTGTTTCAATGCCATCATCATCCCGGAGTGTCTGGACATGATGTTTCGAGCCACTTACTGATTTAACGTAAGACCAGAACTTCCTAGGATTTTCTGTCAAGTCGGTACCTAGTATTTTACTTTCGAATTCACTGAACGCTTCACGCATAGCCCTCCTTACGCTAACTTTGACATCGTTTAGCTTCTGTTTGTCTGAGAGGTTTTGGCTGCGTTTAAACTTGGAGTGAAGCTCTCTTTGCTTTCGCAGTAGTTTCCTAACTTTGTTGTTGTACCACGGTGGGTTTTTCCCGTCCCTCACAGTTTTGCTCGGCACGTACCTGTCTAAAACGCATTTTACGATTGCCTTGAACTTTTTCCATAAACACTCAACATTGTCAGTGTCTGAACAGAAATTTTCGTTTTGATCTGTTAGGTAGTCTGAAATCTGCCTTCTATTACTCTTGCTAAACAGATAAACCTTCCTCCCTTTTTTTATATTCCTATTAACTTCCATATTCAGGGATGCTGCAACGGCCTTATGATCACTGATTCCCTGTTCTGCTCTTACAGAGTCGAAAAGTTCGGGTCTGTTTGTTATCAGTAGGTCCAAGATGTTATCTCCACGAGTCGGTTCTCTGTTTAATTGCTCGAGGTAATTTTCGGATAGTGCACTCAGTATAATGTCACTCGATGCTCTGTCCCTACCACCCGTCCTAAACATCTGAGTGTCCCAGTCTATATCTGGTAAATTGAAATCTCCACCTAAGACCATAACATGCTGAGAAAATTTATGTGAAATGTATTCCAAATTTTCTCTCAGTTGTTCTGCCACTAATGCTGCTGAGTCGGGGGGTCGGTAAAAGGAGCCAATTATTAACCTAGCTCGGTTGTTGAGTGTAACCTCCACCCATAATAATTCACAGGAACTATCCACTTCTACTTCACTACAGGATAAACTACTACTAACAGCGACGAACACTCCACCACCGGTTGCATGCAATCTATCCTTTCTAAACACCGTCTGTGCCTTTGTAAAAATTTCGGCAGAATTTATCTCTGGCTTCAGCCAGCTTTCTGTACCTATAACGATTTCAGCTTCGGTGCTTTCTATCAGCGCTTGAAGTTCCGGTACTTTACCAACGCAGCTTCGACAGTTTACAATTACAATACCGATTGCTGCTTGGTCCCCGCATGTCCTGACTTTGCCCCGCACCCGTTGAGGCTGTTGCCCTTTCTGCACTTGCCCGAGGCCATCTAACCTAAAAAACCGCCCAGCCCACGCCACACAACCCCTGCTACCCGTGTAGCCGCTTGTTGCGTGTAGTGGACTCCTGACCTATCCAGCGGAACCCGAAACCCCACCACCCTATGGCGCAAGTCGAGGAATCTGCAGCCCACATTGTCGCAGAACCGTCTCAGCCTCTGATTCAGACCCTCCACTCGGCTCTGTACCAAAGGTCCGCAGTCAGTCCTGTCGACGATGCTGCAGATGGTGAGCTCTGCTTTCATCCCGCTAGCGAGACTGGCAGTCTTCACCAAATCAGATAGCCGCCGGAAGCCAGAGAGGATTTCCTCCGATCCATAGCGACACACATCATTGGTGCCGACATGAGCGACCACCTGCAGATGGGTGCACCCTGTACCCTTCATGGCATCCGGAAGGACCCTTTCCACATCTGGAATGACTCCCCCCGGTATGCACACGGAGTGCACTTTGGTTTTCTTCCCCTCCCTTGCTGCCATATCCCTAAGGGGCCCCATTACGCGCCTCACGTTGGAGCTCCCAACTACCAGTAAGCCCACCCTCTGCGACTGCCCGGATCTTGCAGACTGAGGGGCAACCTCTGGAACAGGACAAGCAGCCATGTCAGGCTGAAGATCAGTATCAGCCTGAGACAGAGCCTGAAACCGGTTCGTCAGACAAACTGGAGAGGCCTTCCGTTCAGCCCTCCGGAATGTCTTTCGCCCCCTGCCACACCTTGAGACGACCTCCCACTCTACCACAGGTGAGGGATCAGCCTCAATGCGGGCAGTATCCCGGGCAACCACAGTCGTAGTCCGATCGGGGGATGCGTGGGACGAGCTGGCCGTCCCCGACAAACCCCCATCCGGACCCCCACAGTGATGCCCATTGGCAACAGCCTCAAGCTGTGTGACCGAAGCCAACACTGCCTGAAGCTGGGAGCGAAGGGATGCCAACTCAGCCTGCATCCGAACACAGCAGTTGCAGTCCCTATCCATGCTAAAAACTTGTGCAAAGAACGTCTGAACTAATCTACAGAGAGCTCAAACAAAACGACAAAATTGAAGCGGTTATTAAAATACAAGATTGCCTAGTAAATGCAGTAATGCTGCCACTTGTGCACTGCTGACACACTGCTCGGCGGCGGAAGGAGACTACGCGATTTAACACTATTCGAGTACTAAAACGTGATGCTACAACTCTCAAATACTATAATACGCCCGAAATTTATGTGGTAGAGCTAGGAGTATACGACTTGCTGCTGCAGCTGCTTATCCAACGGCGGCAGGGAGCACACTGACTGACCAACCGACACTGGCCGTTCAAAACGAAAACAGATAACAGACGACTACGCGAATTTACACTATTCAGGTACTAAAACGCGATGCTACAACTCTCAGATACTATAATACGCCCGAAATTTATGAATTAAACAATGCAAGTACCAAAAACACGCAAAGAAATTAAGAATTAAACTATGTAACAAATGAGTGAGCTAGGAGTATACGACTTGCTGCTGCAGCTGCTTATCCAACGGCGGCAGGGAGCACACTGACTGTGACCAACCGACACTGGCCGTTCAAAACGAAAACAGATGACAGACGACTACGCGAATTTACACTATTCAGGTACTAAAACGCGATGCTACAACTCTCAGATACTATAATACGCCCGAAATTTATGAATTAAACAATGCAAGTACCAAAAACACGCAAAGAAATTAAGAATTAAACTATGTAACAAATGAGTGAGCTAGGAGTATACGACTTGCTGCTGCAGCTGCTTATCCAACGGCGGCAGGGAGCACACAGACGAATGGAAAAACTGGTAGAAGCCGATCTCGGGGAACATCAGTTTTGATGCCGTAGAAATGTTGGAACACGTGAGGCTATACTGACCCTACGACTTATCTTAGAAAATAGATTAAGGAAAGGCAAACCTATGTTTCTAGCATTTGTAGACTTAGAGAAAGCATTTGACAATATTGACTGGAATACTCTCTTTCAAATTCTGAAGGTGACAGGGGTAAATACAGGGAGCGAAAGGCTATTTACAATTTGTACAGAAACCAGATGGCAGTTATAAGAGTCGAGGGGCATGAAAGGGAAGCAGTGACTGGGAAGGGAGTGAGACAGAGTTGTAGCCTCTCCCCGATGTTATTCAGTCTGTATATTGAGCAAGCAGTAAAGGAAACAAAAGAAAAATTCGGAGTAGGTATTAAAATCCATGGAGAAGAAATAAAAACTTTGAGGTTCGCCGATGACATTGTAATTCTGTCAGAGACAGCAAAGGACTTGGAAGAGCAGTTGAACGGAATGGACAGTGTCTTGAAGGGAGGATATAAGATGAACATCAACAAAAGCAAAACTAGGATAATGGAATGTAGTCGAATAACATCGGGTGATGCTGAGGGAATTAGATTAGGAAATGAGACACTTAACATAGTAAAGGAGTTTTGCTATTTGTGGAGCAAAATAACTGATGATGGTCGAAGTAGAGAGGATATAAAATGTAGACTGGCAATGACAAGGAACGCATTTAAAAGAAGAGAAATTTGTTAACATCGAGTATAGATTTAAGTGTCAGGAAGTCGTTTCTGAAAGTATTTGTATGGAGTGTAGCCATGTATGGAAGTGAAACATGGACGATAAATAGTTTAGACAAGAAGAGAATAGAAGCTTTGGAAATGTGGTGCTGCAGAAGAGTGCTGAAGATTAGATGGGTAGCTCACATAACTAATGAGGAGGTATTGAACAGAATTGGGGAGAAGAGGAGTTTGTGGCACAACTTGACTAGAAGAAGGGATCGGTTGGTAGGACATGTTCTGAGGCATCAAGGGATCACCAATTTAGTATTGGAGGGCAGCGTGGAGGGTAAAAATCGTAGAGGGAGACCAAGAGATGAATACACAAAGCAGATTCAGAAGATGCAGGTTGCAGTAGGTACTGGGAGATGAAGAAGCTTGCACAGGATAGAGTAGCATGGGGAGTTGCATCAAACCAGTCTCAGGACTGAAGACCACAACAACAACAATTACGTAATTAATAGGCAATTACTGTCATGATAAAGACAATTGCCGGCCGGTGCGGCCGTGTGGTTCTAGGCGCTTCAGTCTGGAACCGCGTGACCGCTACGGTCGCAGGTTCGAATCCTGCCTCGGGCATGGATGTGTGTGATGTCCTTAGGTTAGTTAGGTTTAAGTAGTTCTAAGTTCTAGGGGCTGATGACCACAGATGTTTAGTCCCATAGTGCTCAGAGCCATTTGAACCATTTGAATGGCAATTAATGGCCAATAACGATAATCATAGTTGCCATAATTTATAGGCAAGATGGCGGCCTAATAGGGGATTTGCGTTCATGTTTACATAGGTGTTAACTGATGGCCAAATGCTTTTAGCTTAAAGTGATAAGTGCCTTCCAATTATCGTAGTTTATGTCCCAAAAATGGAGTCTCCCCCACCGTGCCTCTGTTGACCTCTACCCCAATACTCCCCTCCCCCACCGTGCTCCTATTGGTCCTTCTTCAACTTCCAACCCCAACGATTCTTAGTGTCCCCAGCATCCTGAGACTGCCATTCTTAATGTGTCAGGCATCTCCTGGAGCGAACTGCGGCTGTGGCTATCGGTTCAGACAGGAAGACCGCTGGTCATCATCCCTCTTCCTCCTTGCCGGGCACTTGAGTAAACACGTGGATGCCACTGCATAATATGCACCTTGGAAATTTGAAAATTTGTGGTAAGTTCCTATGGGACCAAACTGCCGACGTCATCGGTCCCCAGGCTTATACACTACTTAATCTAACTGAAACTAACTGACACTAAGGACAACACACACACCCATGGTCGAGGGAGGACTCGAACCTCCGACAGAGGAACCGCGCGAACTGTGGCAAGGCGCCTAAGACCACGCGGCTACCCCGCGCGGCAACATATCGTAAATTTGCACCTTGTTCAAAGGACGTACAGATGTGCAACTGGTTTAGCATAGTCAGTATGCTACTTGCACATAGGGAGCATAGAAGTGGCCCACTCATTACCAATTGATTGTGCGAAATCAGTCACACATTTTATTTGAAAATAATAGTAACAAGGCTCTGAGCACTATGGGACTTAATATCTGAGGTCATCAGTCCCATAGAACTTAGAACTACTTGAACCTAACTAACCTAAGGACATCACACACATCCATGCCCGAGGCAGAATTCGAACCTGCTACCGCAGCGGCCGCGCGGTTCCAGACTGAAGCGCCTAGAACCGCTCGGCCACAACGGCCGGCACAGTAAGAAGAATAAGTATTAAAATACCATTTATTTTTTATTCGATCTCTTTTTTACAACCTTCGCCTCGCAGTTTAATAGGTGGTAGACCATCAACCTTGTAATCTAGATGCACCTGAAAATTCTCTTCACAATAGTCATACTTGCAAATAAGCTCATCACTATGAAACAATGGTGGTAGGTTCTGAAATTTGTCTGTAATATTACACAAAGCAGTTATTTAGTTAACTGGTACTAATCTACTGTATTCGAATTAAAGCACTTGTCCACTTTTTTTTTTATAAACTTCAAGAATCACCTTACACACTTTTAGATTTAAGTCGTGTAATATGCATCAACACTCTCCACCTTACTGAATCCGCTGTCTTATGTTTATACCATCATCATGTATTCCGGTATAAGTTGTTCCAGAATATTTAGAATGGTTGACTTACATGTTCCCCGAAGATACCAATGTCCTGCAGTCGTCATTCTGCGTTAACAGTACCTTAATGGATAACTGCAGAGTATTGGAAGATGCTTTGGTGCTGAGAACTTGCAGCACACACTTGCCTGCGAGTAAATTAACGAACAATACCACTGCTCTCCACTTATCGCATTTAGCGTCTCGTATCATGCACCTGTCATTCGATGAACCGACTGTTGCGCTCTCTGCATGGTTCTTCTTATATTCCCGAAACCAAAGGTGACCTACATCTAGTTTATCGCTTTTTAGTGTTTCACTGACCACTGCGAACGCTATATATTAATAGCCGTTTAGAATAGAGCTTAATAGTTGAAGAGTTAGAACTGTGCATCGCTGCTCAACTGCTTAATGCAGGCGACAAAGTAAGTATTAATCATCATGGACTTGGTAAAAAAAGAATGTGACCAAACATATATATGCCTAACATACATTTCTTCACATTCCCACAGGTGAGGTGCAGTCATCATTTCTTAGAATTATGTTACACAGCGCCTCTTACAATTTAAACATAAGTGACAGCAAAAGTGTTAGTGTGAGGATAATCTCATATCGTGAGTTTCACCCAGAACTAGTTTGCGAAAACCCTTGATTAGTGATACAAAAGTCATAATAATGCAGACTACGGTTGGCGTGTCTCTCGGCTTCGCATTCGATGCCGCCAACCCGCAACGCAGTTATTCTTAGCGGCTTATCGTCAGCTGAGCCCCAGCATTCAGGCAGGTTTCCTCCGCGCTATCCGGCTCCCCCCCCCCCCCCCCACCCACCCACCCCATATGGCCGTCCAGTAACCAGCCAGTGGTCGCAGAAGATAGCAACAGGGATCGCTCCAGACATGTACCCCTTGCTGCATCCGCCGCGACTTCGGTAGCCAATATATAACTTGTAACCTTCCACAGCGCGAGTATTTCTGCACAGTTCAGTTGGGTTGGAGTCCTGACAGTGTTTACTTGCGAGTATGTGTGCGTCGTTCAAAGCAGTCACGAGTTCTGCTCAGCATTGCTAGTCTTAGTGTCTGTTGATTTGCCGCTTGCCTTCTAATTCACTGTTTTTTCTCGTAAGTGTCCTGGACTACATGGGATTTATAAGCGACAGGAGTTAGAAAGTTATCGACTGGAGCCCTGGCTATGTCAATCGGGCTGAGGCAAAACGTGAATACGGCCAAGCACGTGAATCCGCGTATGGGCAAATCTTCCGCCGCCCCTCCACGCAGCAATGTGACACCTACCAATCGATGTCCATCCTGGCATCATGCCAGAGGCGCCGATACCGACACCAACCAACAGGCTAAGGACCGTGTGCACTGTCTCCCGCCACAAGTCATGGGCAACCACTGCATGTGACACTGATTCTCTACAGGCTTGTCCATAGCCCCACTTAAGGGACTGATCTTCCAGCTGATCACCCGATGACTTCCATGGCTGACTTGTGAGAGGTCTCTCACCCACTTATTGTGGTGTCATGTCGGCATCTGCACTGCTGCAACCAAACACCACATGAACACACCATCGAGTATTGTTTCGTCTACACCATCTCGTCGATTCAGTGGGCCTTCTGGGGACTTGGCAGAAAATCCTAAGAAATTTTGGTCTTATGTCAAAGCGGTAGGTGGATCAAAACAAAATGTCCAGACACTCTGTGACCAAAATGGTACTGAAACAGAGGGTGACAGACTAAAGGCCGAAATACTAAATGTCTTTTCCCAAAGCTGTTTCACAGAGGACGTATGCACTGTAGTTCCTTCTCTAGATTGTCGCACAGATGACAAAATGGTAGATATCGAAGTAGACGACAGAGGGATAGAGAAACAATAAAATCGCTCAAAAGAGGAAAGGCCTCTGGACCTGATGGGATACCAGTTCAGTTTTACACAGAGTACACGAAGGAACTTGCCCCCCTTCTTGCAGCGGTGTACCGTAGGTCTCTAGAAGAGCGTAGCGTTCCAAAGGATTGGAAAAGGACACAGGTCATCCCCGTTTTCAAGAAGGGACGTCGAACAGATGTGCAGAACTATAGACCCATATCTCTAACGTCGATCAGTTGTAGAATTTTGGAACACGTATTATGTTCGAGTATAATGACTTTTCTGGAGACTAGAAATCTACTCTGTAGGAATCAGCATGGGTTTCGAAAAAGACGGTCATGTGAAACCCAGCTCGCGCTATTCGTCCATGAGACTCAGAGGGCCATAGACACGGGTTCACAGGTAGATGCCGTGTTTCTTGACTTCCGCAAGGCGTTCGATACAGTTCCCCACAGTCGTTTAATGAACAAAGTAAGAGCATATGGACTATCAGACCAATTGTGTGATTGGATTGAGGAGTTCCTAGATAACAGGACGCAGCATGTTATTCTCAATGGAGAGAAGTCTTCCGAAGTAAGAGTGATTTCAGGTGTGCCGCAGGGGAGTGTCATAGGACCGTTGCTATTCACAATATACATAAATGACCTGGTAGATGACATCGGAACTTCACTGAGGCTTTTTGCAGATGATGCTGTGGTGTATCGAGAGGTTGTAACAATGGAAAATTGTACTGAAATGCAGGAGGATCTGCAGCGAATTGACGCATGGTGCAGGGAATGGCAACTGAATCTCAATGTAGACAAGTGTAATGTGCTGCGAATACACAGACAGATAGATCCTTTATCATTTAGCTACAAAATAGCAGGTCAGCAACTGGAAGCAGTTAATACCATAAATTATCTGGGAGTACGCATTAGGAGTGATTTAAAATGGAATGATCATATAATGTTGATCGTCGGTAAAGCAGATGCCAGACTGAGATTCATTGGAAGAATCCTAAGGAAATGCGATCCGAAAACAAAGTAAGGTACAGTACGCTTGTTCGCCCACTGCTTGAATACTGCTCAGCAGTGTGGGATCCGTACCAGATAGGGTTGATACAAGACATAGAGAAGATCCAACGGAGAGCAGCGCGCTTCGTTACAGGATCATTTAGTAATCGCGAAAGCGTTACGGAGATGATAGATAAACTCCAGTGGAAGACTCTGCAGGAGAGACGCTCAGTAGCTCGGTACGGGCTCTTGTCAAAGTTTCGAGAACATACCTTCACCGAAGAGTCAAGCAGTATATTGTTCCCTCCTACGTATATCTCGCGAAGAGACCATGAGGATAAAATCAGAGAGATTAGAGCCCACACAGAGGCATACCGACAATCCTTCTTTCCACGAACAATACGAGACTGGAATAGAAGGGAGAACCGATAGCGGTACTGAAGGTACCCTCCGCCACACACCGTCAGGTGGCTTGCGGAGTATGGATGTAGATGTAGATTTAGATGTAGACCCTGCCCCCCTACGGCCAAACACCCAAACAGTCATCTGCTCGCATTCATCGCAATGGCTGTGGTTCGGAATTGGTTGCCTTCCTATCAGGTGCAGCCATACCTTTTGGTGGCAGGTATCAGGACATGGGTTCACCTCCTGACCCCAATTCTCAGGATCCACCACCAACGTCACCAAAGAAGGAGAAGATACATCCTATCATGGTTCACAATCCCGCAAAATACAGTAAACGGAATACTGAACTTCGCGCACTTTACCAGAAAGACCATATCAAATACTTGCTTGACTTAAAAGACGACTACCTCATAGTCATCATCTTTGTTAAGTCGCGAGCAATGAATTACTACATGCATCCTTTGGCGACAGAAGAAAAAAAATCGTCATCAGAGACCTTCCTTCCTAAATTATGGAAACAGACGTCAGGGATCAATTACTCTGTCTCAAGTTCCTGGACTCTTTGGTCAACCAATACAACAAGAGAGACCATGAGACTTGGAAGTTAATCCCTATACCAACCCATGTTGTCTCCCTTATTAGGAGAGAAGACTTCAAACTTAGCTACCGAATCAAGCACCTCCTCTTTACTAAGGTGCGAATTCAATCATACAAGGGCTGTAACATACCCTCCATCAGCTGTAAGTGTCAATGATTGCGACACACCAGTAACTATTGCCCACTGCCTTCATGATCTGTCAAGTGTGCCAGCTCATATGTGTTACATGGCTGCAAACTCCCTGCCTTAAAGAAACCCACTTGCACCCGATGCTTGGGCACCTCTCATGACCTCCACCATCTGGCCTCCTGGAAATGTTATCTTATACACCAGAAGGGAATGAAATCTTCCTGCCCTCCAAGAAGGAAACCAAGGAATGCACCCATTGCCCTGTTTTATGGGGCCAACCCAACGATTGTCAAATCGCACATGCTCAAGCATCTGACACATCTGTGACACAGGGACCCCTCCAGTTCTGTCCTTACAACCATCTCTGCTGCTGCAGCTTGGTCTCCTGCTGTTCATCAATCTCCCATGATGAATACCCACGCCCAGCACACAGAAAGCCATTTGCTGTCTCCTCATATCCAACTGTTGAAGTTCCCCAACCCTCTGTTGCTGAAACTTCTCCACCTGTCACAACATCCACTCCTGTCCACCATACAGTCAATCAGCCCACCCAAGACATCGTCCTAGTGATGGAGATAGATATTACATTTTGGGATAACATGCGAGTGATCTTCCAGGTCATCTTCCTGTCGATCCAGTTCCACATCAGGGCTGTCATTCGCGAAACAGCTCAGAAGACGTGTTGGTCAGTTGGAGGGCTCACAAAGGTTATTGTCCTGGTTGAAGGGCTGACCCAGCTTTTGTTATAATGGCGAATTACCCACTGCACAACCACCAGCCCCCTTGGGATCTAGTCATTTGTATTTTTAACGCTAATCTCGTTAAACAGAAGAATACTGAACTGAATCCTTCCTCTATGACCATCATGAAGACATTTGACTTGTTTCAGAAACCCACCTTAAACTGGTGGAAGATTTTCGTCTATGCAAAATGGTTTGCCATCGTACAGACCAGCTCCATTGCCAAGTTGGGAGCACAGCAGTGGTCCTCCATGAGACACTCGTTTACAATCACAAGGTTCTCCAACCAATGGAATACATAGAGGCTACAGTGGTCACTGTCCCCACCCACATTGGAGCTGTCACTTTTGCTATGACGTCTCTGAGCCCTAACCTGCCACTTCTTGAAGCAGAATTACGCACATTGACATTGTTTGATAAGCTCTTCACTGGGGTTGATCTCAATGCCAAGCATCTGGCTTGGTATTCTCATGTTGCTAATCCCAAGGTCAATTCCTCCTCGAACTAGAAGATACTCTGGCACTGCCTGTCTATGCCCCCCACATTTACCATCCACTCCAACTGCCAGCCAGACATTCTGGGTGTGGCCATTTTCAAGAACATCACAGTGCAGTTTTCATTGGAAAGACTCCACAAACTGCCCTCCAACCACAGCCCGGCGCCTCTGGACCTTACTGATGTAGCCCTGTTCTTGTCCATTCTACCTTGGCCATCCTGGATTGGGACGAATCTACCAGGTTCCTCAACAACACAACCAACCAAAACCTTGACCTAGCAACGCATGCCAATCTGATTAGCGCTGTTGATTATCTAACCATAAAAATCCAGAAAGCAATGAAGGCCTCTACTTCCATTGTATCTAGGGCTTTAACCCTATTGGATAACTTGCCTCTCCTGTTGCATGAATTTCAAATCCAGAAGAACCACTACTGCCTGCAGTGGAAGCAGTTTCGTGACCCTCGGGATAAACATCACACGAGGTGTGTCCAACGACAATTTTGCCACTGCCTTCAAAATTGGAAAACGGAACTGTGGGAGGACATGATGTTCACATTTCTCCTCCAACATAAGTTGGAATGGACTGTTGTCTACACCCTGAAGCAGTCTGCAGTGGGGGCCATCTGTCGCCTTTGCATGGTT
Source organism: Schistocerca cancellata (assembly GCF_023864275.1). Taxonomy (NCBI): domain Eukaryota; kingdom Metazoa; phylum Arthropoda; class Insecta; order Orthoptera; family Acrididae; genus Schistocerca; species Schistocerca cancellata. The sequence goes on along the minus strand of NC_064631.1, from coordinate 200,990,551 downwards.
GATGACTTATCTTATGATGTCCTCGGTGTAGTGGAAACTCTGGGAAATGTATTTCAATCCTAGAATCAACTGCTCATCCAGGACGTCATACCTAATGAACTCCAAGATGAACACGATATTCTGGCGGTTGTTGCTGCCTCCAGAAACAGACCACCTCTTACTTCCCCTCACCTTATGTCATTGGCAAAAGCCCAATGTATCCTCCAGCGGAAGCAAAGGCAGTCGGCTCCCAGACTGGAAGGAATCTGAAATGAACACCTCTGTAGGCTCCTATGCAAGAAACTGGTCTTTTTCACCATTATTCTGAACCACTGACTCACAACTGGCCTTTTGCCCCCACTGTGAAAGCAAGCCAAACTGATTGCCATCCCTAAGCCCTTGAAGGATCCTATGGTCCCTAACAAAAACAGGCCAATTAGCCTTCTGAATACTATGCTGAAGGTCCTGGGGTCTTTGATCCCCCACCACATTTACCAGCCTCTGGCGGTGACTGGGACAATCATCCAGAACAGTTCGGTTTCACTTCCCACCTGTCAGCCAAACTACAGGTTCTTAGGATCACGGAACACATCAGCAAGGACTTCAACTTCACCACATCGATGCCAGTAGTTTTCCCGGATCTCCAAAACGCTTGCGATGGGATTTGGCAAGACAGTCTTGTGTACAAAATGCTGTTGCAGACTACCATTTGGGACATCTATATCAAGGTCGAGGATGATTTCCTCCAAAGGTAGCGTCTTCTTGGATACTCAGAAAGGAACACGCTTGAGCATACGTCACATGTCGATGGGTACCCTTCAAGATTCTGTGTTGTCTCCCAACCTCTTTAATATTTACGTTAAAGATGTGCCAGTCATCCCACGCTGCCATTTTGTGCAATATGCCGACGATATTGCGCTCTGTAGGAGCGATCGCAACACCAACCAGCTCATCACTCTTCTCCAGAGGCAGGTGGATGCAACAGTCATCTGGTATTCAAACAAGATTGCCCTCAATGCTGCCAAAATTATCACTATTTCAGGCATCTGGGTCCCATGATCCCCAGATACTAAATAACTAGTTGTCTGGATGAATAACAAGCTGGTCTTCCATCAACATGCATAATACATCATCCAAAAGGGACAGAAACTGATAAAAGCATTGTGCCTGCTCTTCAACGGCAGGTAACTGATCTTAGACACCAAGCACTGAATGCACCATATGGTTGTCCACCATTCCCTCACCTATGGCTCCACTGCATGGGCCACAGTTTGTGCCTCCTGGATGCAGACTCTCCAGCACCTGCAGAATAAGGTGCTTTAGTGGAGCCTGCAAGCCTCTCCACTCATGAGAATCGTTACCCTACATGATGAGACAAACGTGGTCCCTCTAAAGATGTTCATTCAGGAGAAGGCAAGGCACCTCTATGACAAAGCGGATACCCTGAATGTCATGGTCACTGGGTTGCAACACATTGGTACCACAAATCTCCGCCGCTGGCCCCATCACCCTGTTCCATCATGGAGGACTTGCATTCAGACTGTGGCTAACAGTAGCCCTGGTACAGCCACTAATAATACGTCAGTTTTGATGCGGCCAGTCATTCTGTGAAATCCATCGGACTACCACCACGATAACAACTTATGTAGTTGTGTCACCTCTTACCAGAAATCTTGAACTCTCACTGTCGGGGGGAAGGGGGGGGGATACAGGACTTCAGGTCTCACCACCATGCCTTCAACGTCCAGCACAGTGATGTCATTGTATGATAGGAAAAAATTACTCCTACACCAAGGAAGTTGGACCGCTCTACACCGGTGATGCTGTACCACAACCTACCACAAAAAAAGAAAAAGCAAGAGCCAGTTCCGTCTACACTAGTCAGCGACTGATGTACCACCACCATTTGGACACTGCTTTGGATAGGACATCATCTTCGCCACCTGGACGGCTACACTCCTATGATCTGTGCTCTGCGCCTTGGTGTTCTGAGGCGTGTACAAGTCGTGCTGCTCATGAGATATATACTTTGTTTGAAGACAGACTTTTCATTGGTCAAGAGAATGTAATCTATGCTCCCTAGAACTAATTTTCGTTTCGCTGGAGTACAATTGCTTGAGACGAGCTTTTCCTTCACATTACTAAGAAGAATTTCTGGAGAACAGTTATTTTCTTTCATTGTACTGCATCAGAAACAGCAGACTGTTTATGTTAGAAGTTTACTTGTTCAATTAAACAAAGTTTAATTACACCTACTTGTGAATTTGTTGAAGTATTCTAAGTGAGGAACACTGCAGTTGCCGACGATGTATTTCAAAGACTTTCACTCGACTGTTCCAAGTAGTGTTTTAGTGTCATTTTTTCGTCATGGCAACTCCTGACGAGCCAGTGGACATTCAGTCATCCTTCTCCTGCAGCACATGCAGCACAACGAAGACCTGCTTCTGGAAAGATTCGCAGCGCTCCTGCAGTCAGCGTCGGAATCTGCGGGACACCTTAATCAGTTCCATTCCTCAGTCTTCAACTTTTGGTCGCCACCATCGCCGTTCCATGAGTTTGACCGCAATGTGGAACCTTGGTAGCGTGGATGTAGCAACATTTCCTCATCCTTGGAATAACAGGTGATACGCAGCAGTGCACCTACCTTCTGGCTGCCCCTCCATCTATCAACTGATCAAGCGACTACATCCAGAGACTGACCCGGACTCTCTTTCCTACGTAGTGATGAAGTCCAGTCTTTTGGACTCCAGTTTTACGTGGCAGCCGCCCACTACAAGTTTTTTCGCTGTCACAAACTGCCCAATGAGTCTAATTGGCAGTGGATCGCACAGCTGCTGGCACTATCACGATCACGTGACTGTCGCTACTAGTGTGCAAACGCTCAGTGCAAACATTCCTATGTCTCTTCACTGGCGCAGGACATGGTACTAGTATATCACCCAGGTGAGGCTCTCTGATATGACCTTCTCAAAGTGAAAAATCCTTCCCTAGAGCCTTGCCTCTGCATCATCCCTGTACTAGCCCATGACTTTTCAGGATCTGGTGATGGTGTTCAACTCCCAGACCTCACAATGGGAACCCTCCTTCCTCTCCAGGCCCTCCAGCAAGATCCAGCAGGGTTGGCGCCACACGTGCCAACTGCCCTTTTGTGGTCAATGCATCATTAGCCACCAATGGCAACACTGTCACTTCTGGTGTGCAAAGTGCACCGCATGAGGAAACTCAAGCCACAAGGTGGAGGTGTGCCATTCCTCACACGCCATGTCAGTCGACTGGGCAGTCGCAGAAGCCCCAAATATGATGATCCTGTGGCATCAACAGACATTTACTTTGTCCAGCACATCCTTCCCCAGTAGAACAGGTCCATGACTCTCCTGGTATTGATGGATGATGTTTCCGGTTCAGTTACAAATCTACACAAGATTGTCCATCACTATTACCGACTGGCAGACTTATCAAGCAACTGAGGCACCACCTCTCCAGCGATTCAACATTCCACTCCACAGCTCATTTCTGTCACAGGTGCCTTCTGTGCCTGCAGCAAATATGATGAGGCATCGATCTCAGGTCACGTTCTAGTAGCGAACGTTTCTGGAGCTTCCAGTCTTGTTGGTCTTGACCTCTTAGAAGCCCTACGACTGGAAATTCACAATTCCGATTCACCAGTGAGCCAGGTTGCAGCAAGCTCCTACGCTTCTGACATGTCTACCAAGTATCCTGTTGTGTTCTCAGCGCTCTCGTCTAGCGTCTGGGGTTTTCAAGGCCTCTCGACTGCCATTACTAAGTTCTTAAGGCTTTCATGGGCCTGTTTACCCTCAGGTACAAGCTGAAACAGGAACTTCAATGTTTGCAGGCATCCTAACGCCTTTATCCAACATTTTTTCGGCTATCCCAATCGCTATCGTAAAAAAACACGAGGCATTACTCTTCTGTGGGGATTTCAGTGCAACAGTGAATGTTCAATCAGTCATTGGCTCGTACCTCGTTCCAAAAATGGACGAGATCTTGTCAGAAATAGGTAGAGGCGATGTGTTCGCCGAAATTAACCTTTATGAAGCCTACCTCCAGATTTCTCTAGAAACTGCCTACTGGAAAGTAAGTTGGTGATAAATACACTGTTTTGCGTCTTCTAATACAATCGCCTTCCCTTTGGCATACCAAGTGCACCGACAATGTTTCAATGACACCTTGAATGCTTACTGTGTGAGTTTGCAGGAACTGCTAACTATCTGGGCGGTTTATTAGTGGCTTGGTGCATCTGTGGACGACCTGGCACATAATCTTGACATCTTGTTCTCAGTATCTGATCATGCTGGGCTCCAGTGTAACAAAAATAAGTGACATTTTTGTGCAACAAGTGGACCATCTTGGACATGCGTTCAGTGCTTCAGTTATTCGTTCTATTCATCAAGACCTTGGAGTGATCCAAATATTACCAGTCCTTCAGAGCAAATCCCAAATTGAAATCGGTGATGGGGCGCCTGAATTACTACTAGCGTTCATCCCACATTAAGATGCCATCGATAAGCCTTTACATTACCTCCTTCACAAAAATGTTTAGTGACAGTGGTCCCCACAATGCGACAGGGTGTTCCAGATTCTGAAACAGGCTCTTCCCCAGCTCACGTGCTTGATGACATATGATCCCTCCCTACCTCTCATCCTGGCTGTGTATCCATCCGACTATGGAGTTGGTGCAGTCCTTTCTCATCTAATCAATGGTGTGTAATGCCCAGATGCTTTTGTGTAGGAAATTCCTGATGCAGCCCACTGCAATCATAGGCAGGTGAAAAAGGAAGCTTTAACTGTCATCTTCAGCATCAAGAAATTTCATGACTATGTCTATGGTCATTCGTTCCCTCTCCCTAGGGATCATAAGGCTCTGTTGCTTCTTCTCAAGTCATCGGCACTGATCCCCATGAAGATGTCATGCCACCAGCAATGTTGAGCTCTTTTCAGTTACACTTGCAGGGTCACGTTTTGCCCCACCATGCAGCATTCTAATGCAGACCCACTTTCCAGGTTATCGGTGGGGGAAGATCCGATGTTTAATGCCGAGCCTGAAGTGTGCTTTCACCTGGACTCTGACACAGAAGACGCTATCGCACAGCTCATCCAATGGAACACAGATGGCGACCCCATTCTTTACGACGTGTTGTGGCATGTCCAGCAGGGCTGTCCAAACAAACATAAACCCTACGCACACCTGGATCTACAGACATTCTGGACACGACAACATTATTTGTCCTCATGGGATGGCATCATTCTGATACATGGTGACAATGGTCGCATTCAGGTTGTCATTCCCAGGGCCCTTCACAGCCATGTCCTCATGAAACGACTGGTCAGACAACATGTCTACTGGTGGGGCATGTATACCGCCATCATGGACCTTGTTACAACCTGCCCTACATGCCAAAGTGAGCAAGCAACTCTAATGCTCTGATACCTTCCTTGGCCCTTGGTCCTGTCTCCCTCTTGATTTTGCCACATCCTTCCTCAGTTCCTTATGGCTCATCACCGTGGAAGCTGCAGAGGATTCTCATGTGTCTCCCTTATGACTTCTACTTCCGCTACTCTGACCATTAAGACTATAGTGAAATGATGGCATAACGTTGATGGCCAGGAGTTCCCCACCTGGGGAAGTACGGTTGCTGAGTTGCAAGTCTTTTCAGCTGAGGCCACATTAGGTGACTTGTGTGTCAACGATGATGAGGACAATGTCCCCAAGAGGATAAAATCTCCAACCCAGCTGGGAATCAACCTGGGACTGCTGCATCGCAGTCAGACATGCTGACCCCACAGCTAGGGGGCAGACAGCCTAATGAACATGGGGACATCATAGCAACACATCAGACAAAAAGAAATTTTGACATGTGAGTTTTTTTCGTTCTTCTTTGAAGGCATGAACAGGTTCATCAGTTATATGCAAGGTGTGCAAAAAGAAACTTAACTTTTGAAATAGCACAATAACTGGCAGAGGGAGACACTACACCTATTGAGTGCACGTAGCGGCAGGTTTAGATGACAAACTGTCATTTGCCACATTTGGCTCTGACCATATGTAAGTGACTTACAGCCACTGAAGGGAGCACATGCACAACATATGATGACCATGTCACAAGAGTTCATGCTGTGACACACAGAAATTGTTGTTTAACTGTCTGAGAATTTACTGATGAATTGTAGAACACATGAGGGATGCTGTGCACAGCAACAAGCCTGAAAGTGAAATGAAATGATATATGGCATTGTTGGCCGGGAGGCTCCCATTCAAGGAAGTTTGGCCGCCGTAATGCAAGTCATTTTTAGTTGACACCACTTCAGCGACTTGCAGGTCAATCTACATCTACATCAATACTCCGCAAGCCACCTGATGGTGTGTGGCGGAGGATACCTTGAGTACCTCTATCAGTTCTACCTTCTATTCCAGTCTCGTATTGTTCGTGGAAAGAAAGATTGTCGGTATGCCTCTGTGTGGGCTCTAATCTCTCTGATTTTATCCTCATGGTCTCTTTGTGAGATATACATAGGAGGGAACAATATACTGCTTGACTCCTCGGTGAAGGTATGTTCTCAAAACTTCAACAAAAGCCCGTACTGAGCTACTGAGCGTCTCTCCTGCAGAGTCTTCCACTGGAGTTTATCTATCATCTCCGTAATGCTTTCACAATTACTAAATGATCCTGTAACGAAGCACGCTGCTCTCCGTTGGATCTTCTCTATACCTTCTATCAACCCTATCTGGTACGGATCCCACACTGCTGAGCAGTATTCAAGCAGTGGGCGAACAAGCGTACTGTAACCTACTTCCTTTGTTTTCGGATCGCATTTCCTTAGGATTCTTCCACTGAATCTCAGTCTGGCATCTGCTTTACTGACGATCAACTTTATATGATCATTCCATTTTAAATCACTCCTAATGCGTACTCCCACATAATTTGTGGAATTTACTGCTTCCAGTTGCGGACCTGCTATATTGTAGCTAAATGATAAGGGATCTTTCTTTCTATGTATTCGCAGCACATTACACTTGTCTACATTGAGATTCAATTACCATTCCCTGCACCATGCATCAATTCGCTGCAGATCCTCCTGCATTTCAGTACAATTTTCCATTGTTACAACCTCTTGATATACTACAGCATCATCCGCAAAAAGCCTCAGTGAACTTCCAAAGTTATCCACAAGGTCACTTATGTATATTGGGAATAGCAATGGTCCTACAACACTCCCCTGCGGCACACCTGAAATCACTCTTACTTCGGAAGACTTCTCTCCATTGAGAATGACATGTTGCGTTCTGTTATCTAGAACTCTTCAACCCAATCACACAATTGGTCTGATAGTCCATATGCTCTTACTTTGTTCATTAAACGACTGTGGGGAACTGTATCGAACGCCTTGCGAAAGTCAAGAAACACGGCATCTACCTGGGAACCCGTGTCCATGGCCCTCTGAGTCTCGTGGACGAATAGCGCGAGCTGGGTTTCACATGATCATCTTTTCGAAACCCATGCTGATTCCTACAGAGTAGATTTCTAGTGTCCAGAAAAGTCATTATACTCGAACATAATACGTGTTCCAAAATTCTACAATTGATAGACGTTAGAGATATAGGTCTATAGTTCTGCACTTCTGTTTGATGTCCCTTCTTGAAAACGGGGATGACCTGTGCCCTTTTCCAATCCTTTGGAAAGCTACGCTCTTCTAGAGACCTACGGTACACCGCTGCAAGAAGGGGGGCAAGTTCCTTCGCGTACTCTGTGTAAAATCGAACTGGTAACCCATCAGGTCCAGTGGCCTTTCCTCTTTTGAGCGATTTTAATTATTTCTCTATCCCTCTGTCGTCTATTTTGATATCTACCATTTTGTCATCTATGCGACAATCTAGAGAAGGAACTACAGTGCAGTCTTCCTCTGTGAAACAGCTTTGGAAAAAGACATTTAGTATTTCGGCCTTTAGTCTGTCATCCTCTGTTTCAGTACCATTTTGGTCACAGAGTCTCTGGACATTTTGTTTTGATCCACCTACCGCTTTGATATAAGACCAAAATTTCTTAGGATTTTCTGTCAAGTCAGTACATAGAACTTTACTTTCGAATTCATTGAACGCCTCTCGAATAGCCCTCCTCACACTAAGTTTTGCTTCATGTAATTTTTGCTTGTCTGCAAGGCTTTGGCTATATTTATGTTTGCTGTGAAGTTCCCGTTGCTTCTGCAGCAGTTTTATAACTCGGTTGTTGTACCACGGTGGCTCTTTTCCATCTCTTACAATCTTGCTTGACACATACTCATCTAACACATATTGTACGATGGTTTTGAACTTTGTCCACTGATCCTCAACACTATCTGTACTTGAGACAAAACTTTTGTGTTGAGCCATCAGGTACTCTGAAATCTGCTTTTTGTCACTTTTGCTAAACGGCTGAAATCATGCAGTAACCGCTTTATGATCGCTGATTCCCTGTTCTGCGTTAACTGTTTCAAATAGTTCTGGTCTGTTTGTCACCAGAAGGTCTAATATGTTATTGCCACGAGTCGGTTCTCTGTTTAACTGCTCAAGGTAGCTTTCAGATGAAGCACTTAAAAAATAATTTCACTGGATTCTATGTCCCTGCCACCCATTATGAACGTCTGAGTCTCCCAGTCTATATCCAGCAAATTAAAATCTCCACCCAGAACTATAACATGGTGGGGAAATCTACTCGAAATATTTTCCAAATTATCCTTCAGGTGCTCAGCCACAACTGCTGAGCCAGGGGGCCTATAGAGACATCCAATTACCACGTCTGAGCCTGCTTTAACCATGACCTTCACCCAAATTATTTCACATTTTGGATCTCCGTCAATTTCCTTCGATACTATTGTACTTCTTATTGCTATAAACACACCTCCCCCTTTACTGTCCAGCCTGTCTCTGCGGTATACATACCAATCTGAGTTTAGAATTTTATTACTGTTTACATCTGGTTTCAGCTAACTTTCTGTCCCGGTGATGATGAAAATGATGATGGACACACAACACCCAGTCCCCTGCAGGAATCGAATCTGGGTCCCTGCGTGGTAGGCAGTATTGCTACCGTTATGCTACAGAGGGGGACGAAGAGACCTGAATTTTGGGAAAACCAGGCTTAGAAGTTGCACACAAGTCTTTACAAAAAGGGGCTAAAGACATACCAGCAACCAATTTCACTTTTGCCGGAATTTTCAAAAATATTTGAAAAGGTTAAGTTCAACCACCTTCTTCAGCATGTGATTGTAAATAATATATTGTACAATTAACAGTCTGGGTTTCTTAAGGGTTCCGATGTACAGAAAGCTATTTACACATACAGTGAGAATGTACTTAAGTCATTAGATAATAAATTAGAAGCTAATGGCATTTTCTGTGACCTGTCAAAAGTCTTTGTCTGTGTGGAACATAGCATTCTCTTGCATAAATTAGAATATTAGGGTGTCACTGTGAAATACCTACCCAATAAGAAGTCAGAAGGCTTTCTATAGGTGGAAGAAACAATAGAAACCATACCTTGCCACTAAAGGGGAGTATTGTGAGGGGGACAGTGCTTAAAATGTACAATAAGCAATAAAGGTGTTACATCAAAAGTGTGGTTTCCTTTTCAACTCCCTTTTGAACATGTTCATGTTCCTCAAGGTTCCATCCTGGCTCCATTGCTTTCTCTAGTGTACATTAACAGCCAGATACTAAGTTTGTTTTGTTTGCAGATTACACAAACATTGTTGTAAGTAACAAGTCAAGTACAGATTTGGAAATGGCTGCTAATCAAGTTTTCACTGACATTAATAAATTGTCGAAAGTCAATTCACTGTCATTAAACTTCGAAAAGACCCATTGTATGCACTTCAGAACCCGTAAAAGATTTCCATCAAGCTTGTGCGTAACATATGAAGACATACAGGCCAAAGAGACTGCCAGTGTTAAATTTCTGGGATTACAACTCAACAATAAAATCAGTTTGGAAGGTCATACCACAGAACTGCTGAAGTGCATAAACAAACATGTATTTGCAGTGAGAATGATGTCAGATGTAGGAGGTATAAACATAAAAAAAAACTTGCGCACTTTACTTTCATTCTATTATGTTTCACAGGGATAACTTGTCAAACCAAGCAAAAGTTTTTAGCATGCAAAAGCGTGTAATAAGACTCATTTGTGGTGTAAATTCAAGAACATCCTGTAGAAACCTTTCAAAGAACTTTGTATTCTAAGTACTGATTCTCAAAATATTTATTCCTTAATGAGATTTGTTGCAATTAATATATCTCCGTTTAAAACCAATAACTCAATACATAGCATCAATACTAGGAATCAGAACAATCTACATGAAGACCTAAAATCACTTACCTTGGTCCAAAAAAGGATCCAATATTCAGGGACACACATTTCCAATAAATTGACAGAAACCATTAAAAACTTGGTTTCAGATAAAGCACAGTTTAAACAGAGTTTGAAAGACTTTTTAACAGACAACTCCTTCTACTCTGTAGATGAATATCTACAGAACAGGAACTGTTACACCAGCTTTAGTAAAAATGTGTGTTAGATTTCAGTTTTGACAGCACTTGGTCACAACAGTCAAGATTAGGTACTTTGTGTATGATAAATTTATTAAAAGTGCATAACTATGTTTCATTCTGACAGCGTATTAATTCTGTAAATATTAGCAGTTCCAGTTTCCTGTAATGTATTCACCAATTTTGACAATCTCCTGACAAATGCTCAGGACAGTGAGTATTATATTCAAATGTTTTGTGTTATTTATGTTATACTTTCTGACTTGTTCCACACCCTTGAAAAAAGTCTCATTGTTGGGTCTATGGAATGAAAGCTGGATCTAATCTAATCTAATCATCATTACAATGTGCCAGACCATGTATCACTCCTTGTCTGCAGCTGTTTTGCTAAACATCACATTCCTGTTGTGCACCATCCACCATATTCCCCAAGCTAGTCCCAGCAGACATTTTTTCTGTTTCTTGAACTTAAAACCATGTTGAAAGGATGTCATTTCTAAACCATATAGGGAACCCAGGCCAATGTGACATAAGATCAGGCCAATGTGATATAAGATCTGTATGCTATCCCAGAAAAGGTGTTCCAGGAGGCTTTCCATAAGTGGAAGAAACAATAAGAACCATATCTTACCAGTAGAGGGGAGTATTTTGAAGGGAACAGTGGTTAAAATGTACAATAAGCAATAAAGGTGTTACAGCAAAAGTGTGGTTTTCTTTTGAGGATGCTTGTGTTGTCACTGAAAGTTCTGAAGAATTTTAATTACCTGAAACCAATTAAATCAAAAACGCTACAGCAGGCTTCAATCAGTATCAACAGAAAAATTCAATTTAGAAGCTTATTGCATTACAAACTGACAGTCAGTCTAATTGGTACCCACTTTCAGGAGGCACTACTCAGAACAGTTGGCAGACACACACAAATATAAATAGACAGTACTCCCAGCTTTCAGTACTCCATCTTCCTTCCCTTATCATGTCCACCTATAATACTAACTTCTATCCTTAAGAAGGAACTTCGGGTTCTGAAAGCTCCAAGCACTGCATTTTTATGTGTGTACTGTACTGGGGGTTTCACCATCTGAGACCAAGTCATAATATGTCAAATTAGCAGTCACCCTAAAAATGAGACACTTTCATACTGGGAGAGTTTCACCATAAATAATACACATTTAATTAGTTACAAAAATCAACCAAACACTGCAATCATGTCAATAACTTACATAAATAATTTTAATTTCACAAATTACAAAACAATAAATATAATTCATTCACACTCCCTTATCATCATCCATACGAACTCCAGTCATTTTCTGTAGTAGATTCATCAGCGTCTGAAATCTGTTCTGAATCTGGAAAGAAACAGAACATCATGTTGTATAATTCCAATATCAGAGATATGAAACTAATATTTGAACAGATATACAATCAGAATCAAATGAGTTAAATACAGTATCAGTAGTCATAAACATCATTAATAAAGCAAATGGCAAAGATGTATTTTTCTTGATTTGAGATTTTAAGATGTGTGTTATTTCTCTGTGCACTTAACTGCCTTACCACCACCATTTATGACTATCTTATTTTGTTTGGGTCTAGATGCAAAAGAGATCTATTCTGTTACAAGGGCGTATTCACCACTTTATAGACATTAGAATTTCTGTCTCTCTATCCGACATTTATTCCTTGTTCCACCTATGTTCTGTCAAGGTGTAAAGTTCAGAATCAGACATTTTGTTTGGAGCTTAAGTTCCCAAAGGATTTGTTCATTTTTTTTTTCCATGTTGCACCCAAATAATGGGGGATTCTCACAACATGCTGTTGAGAAACATTCTGCACAAATCACAACATGGCATACATAATAAATTTTCAGCAAGTAAAACTCTTAACAGAAACAGTGCTAACATAAATGGATATGTGAAGTTTGAGTGCAAGTTCAGAGATTGGAACTGAACCTGGTACATTCTATACTACAGTTAGTTAAGTAAGGTCGGTTGGTTGGTTGTTTGGGGAAGGAGACCAGACAGCGGGGTCATCGGTCTCATCAGATTAGGGAAGGAAGTCGACCGTGCCCTTTTAGAGGAACCATCCCAGCATTTGCCTGGAATGATTTAGAGAAATCACGGAAAACCTAAATCAAGATGGCCGGACGCGGGATTGAAACGTCATCCTCCCGAATGCGAGTCCAGTGTCTAACCACTGCGCCACCTCGCTCGGTTTAGTTGAGTAAGATCACAATTGGGTTAATCAGTAGAAAAATGTATTTGACAACAAAAGAAAAATGCAACTACAATTAATAATATGCCCACTCATCAATTGCCTCAATAATTGCTTGGTATCTCCAAGGCATGCTTGAAACCAAATTTTCCATGTATTCATGGAAGAGATCTACAAATGCATCGAAATGGTGTTGATAGCCATTTCAAAGTTAATTTTGGTTGCACTAGATGCAATGTTAAGAATGGGTCTCCCAAAGAAAGGTTAATAATGAATTTTTTTTTCCACTTTGGAGTCACTTTACCGATTGAGCCATATTCTTCACAGTCACCCAAATTTCAAGTCACTTATAATAGAGTGTTACCCACATCTGCACAAATGATTTTGATTTCCCCATACATTTAGATATCGTGGCATGACCCCATTTTTGAACCTTTGGTGTGGCTACACATAAACATATCCTCTCTATGTGACATGTAAGATGCACTCATGTCTCTTCAGGTGTATCTCTGTCAATAATTCAAAGTAAACTAATGTTGTATGGATATTGCAAGAAATATAAAGGTTCTCTGTACAGGAAGGTGAAAGTACTAAAGCGATGTCTTTTACCACCTGTGTGTAATGCCGAGTACACTCTTACTTAACAGACAGCATCACCGACATCACTAGTGGGCTTTCAACCATCAATTTTTGTGAGCACGTGTGAACAATTCCAGTGCGAATTTTGTGCATTTCTATTATTCATTTCCTTTGTTGTGTGTGTGTGTGTGTGTGTGTGTGTGTGTGTGTGTGTGTGTGTGTGTGTGTGTGTGTGTGTGTGTGTGTGTATGTGCGCGCGCGCGCACGCGCGCGCGCCATAGTATGCCATTTCAAAGCAGCAGCACATTGAAAATTTATCACAAACACATCACCCTTATCACTAATAGTCAGTAGAGGGGGGATGTAATGGATTTTGGTGCAAAAAACGATTTTTCACAAGTATTATTTTCTTTACCTACACAGTTTAATCCACATTGTGTGTGAATTTTATCATAATAGCAGCTTTACAAATGCCTTTAACTTGTTAAACTGATTAACTCTGCACTGGAAGCCACTCCCACCTTTGGGAAACTGCTTGCTTCAGCAGAATTTTTGTCAATGTGAAGGCTATTTTCTTTCAATATATTTGACTGCCACCCATATCTCTGGCTGACACCTTCACCTTCGCCTGAAAACTTTCTTGCATGTGGTTTATTTACATTTTGACAATAGTAACACACATATTAGTAGCTGGAAGGTTAAATTCGCAAACCTTTACACGGAAGTCAAGATTTATGCATAATGGGTGGTGGAAAAACTGTGTTTCGGAAATGGAGGTTTCATGGAAATCGGTTTACAAACAAAAAAGAGGAAGCAGCTTGAAATGAAGAACATAAGCTCTCAGTTTCAGCATCGGAAGTTGGGACAGGAGAATTGCACAGGTGCGTGAATCATGATGATTTGGATTCCACTGGATTCAGACTTATTGGTTTCGAGATTCTCTGCCAGGCTATAAATTTTTCATGTTCATGTGTTACCTGTAAAAATATGGAATGCATGATTGTTGTTGAAGAAAGAAAAGTAGGAATAGCTTGTAATTTTTAATTAACTTGTGATTCTTGTGGCTATGAATTTTCATTATCCTCCTCCCAAAAAAACGGACACTGGTACCTATGAAAGCAATTTTAGGTTAGCATACTCTCTGAGATGTCTTTGCCAGGGCAGGGAAGGAGGTAATTTATTGTTTGGTTTTCTGAACATACCTCCACCTTGTGCAAGGTTTGAAAAAATAAATAAAGAAACGTCTGACGCAGCATGTGGTACTGCCAAAGTTTCTATGAAGAAAGCAGTGGAGGAATTTGTGGAAATAAATAACAAAGAAATAGATACTGGGTAAATATTCATGACATGAATCTCCTTCAAATGTTACTGACCTGTATGTGCCTGTAGATGGGACCTGGATGAGGGGTCACACATCTCTTTAATGAGTTTCATCTGTTATTGGTATTGACTCAGGTAAAGTTTTAGATGTAGAAATTATGTCTAAATACTGCCACCAGTTTGCAACAAGGAACATGTCCAACAATGAAGACAGTGAGAAACTGTGGCAAGAAAAGTATGCAACAGCATGCTCTAAAAATTATAGTGGCTCAAGTGGGGACATAAAAGCTGATGCAGTTGTGAGGATGTTCTACAGATCTGAGGACCAGTACCAGTATGGTGTTAGATATACTAAACACCCTGGTGATGGGGACTCCTCTTCGTTCAAAGCACTAACAGGTAAAAATCCATACAATACAACAATAAAAAAGTTGGAATGTGTTGGCCACATCCAAAAGAGGCTTGGTGGTAGGCACCATCACTTGCTGAAAGAGAAGAAAGGTGAGGTACTTGAGGATGGAAAACCAGTAGGAGGAAAAGGCAGGCTTGCTCTGAAAGAAATTGATTCTCTTCAATTATTTTATGGGAGAGCTATCAGGAAAAACACACACAATTTAGAGTGAGTGAGGCATGCTGTGTGGGCAATTTTTTTCCACAAATTATCCACTGACCAAGCACCAATGCACAATCTGTGAGCAAAAGATGACTGGTGTAAGTTCAACAACAGAAATGAGATGTATTCATATAAACATTCATTACCAGAACCTGTTATGAATGCAATTAAGCCCATATTCAGGTTTCTTGCAAACCTTGATTTATTGACGAAGTGTCTTCACGGAAAGACACAAAATGCAAATGGAAGCCTCAATAATTTAATTCGGATTAGATGCTCAGAAGGACATTCTGGGGACTTGAAGTACTGAAAATCGGTGACTGTGATGCAGTTTTATGTTACAATAACGGAAATAATGGCAGAATTGAAGTGCTGAAGGTGTGTTTACAACAAAAGCATTTTACACCATCGATGAGAGCAGGGTCAAGAAAGCTAACAGATCAGTGTCTTACCTGCAAATACAGGCCCTACAGATTTGAAGAGGAGAGAAGAAAAACCTGGAGGATGAGGAGTATCAGTATGGAGGATTTTAAAATTGAGGTAAGCTTATTACATGTAGAAGTATGAGAAGAAAATCTGTGAACCTCATTTTCGCTGTTTTACATTTTTTACGTTATTAGAAGCCATTTCTCAAAAAGTATATGTGCCAATGCTATGAAATTTTCAGGAACGGTTCGCATTGTGTTGCTGTCTCCCTGAAATTAAAAAAATACGAGTTCCTGCAATTACATTCTGATTTTTAGATGATTGTATGTAGAAATAAAGTTAATTTTCGATGTGCAAAATTAAAAACTCTGTTAACAATACAATTTGTACCATAAATTAATAACTGTCACTCAGTGGTCTTATAACTTTCTCAGGACACTACAGTAAAATTTTCAGATTAATTGCATGATTAGAATTTGAGTTAGCTTTTTATAAAAAAAGACAATAAAAAATTAAAAATTCAAATTTCTGGCAAAATATTAATCCTACATATTTTATTATATTTTTCCATTAAAACACAGCTCTCTTCCTCTACACATGCAAAATTTTAGATTTGTACACTAATAAATTTGGCTGTAATGATTTTTTAAATAAATGTTTACATTTCCCTCCTTAATAAAGCATCAAAGATATAAGGGTTCAAGACACATTTGGTAAATAAGACAAGAGACAAAATTCATGAATTAATCTGTAGCGTAATGAATAATGTCGTGGCTTATACATTTACAGGTGGTACATTTGCATCCTGCTGCATACAAAAAATTTTTTCCATCTTAGTATCATTAAATTCTGGGAATTTGTTATGAATGTAATACAAGTACATACTGCAATATTCGATTTTATTTAACATTTCTGTCTGATTGGAGAACAAAGGTTGACATAAACATCTGACTGTCCACTGCCGAACATGTGGTGATTTCTAAGTGGGTGGTTCAGCAGGAACCTTAGGATAGCTTATAATGCTATGAGTGTAATGAGCAGCAATAAAATTCATATTCTTCCTTGACACTAATAAATCGCTATTTATTTCCGAAAATGTGATGATTTCTGAGTGTATGGTTAGGCAGGAGCCATGGAGACAGCTTTAATTCCTGAGACTGAAAAGAGTAGCAATAAAATTCATATACTTCCTTCTCAGAAGTAATTGGCTCCTTTTTTCTGAATATGTGACAATTTCTGAGTATGTGGTTAGGCAGGAACCTAACAGGACAGTTTAAATTGCTGCAAGTGAAATGATGAGCAGTAACATTCATAGTGTTTCTAGTCACAAATATTTCACACATTGCATAACCACAAACACATTCCTCTAAAGAGCTCTCGCCACAACTGCGATTCTCCTGTCAATAACACATCCATAAACATCAACTCGGCACTATAGCTATAGATAAATTGATAGCCTCATTTCTGGTCGCCTTCACGGTGCCACTATGCCACGATCATGCCAGTTCCTGCAAAAAGTACTGTGAAATGGGCTTGATCCCTCAGCAGGATGAACAAGGAAAATTTAAAAGCAATACAGTAGAGGTCACTGTACTCACATCATCAGAGTATGCTGGACTGCCATTGGCTATGAAGTAACAACACACATCCGCACATACTATATTTCAACGCCTTATACCGTACTTCAGTTTTCTGTTTAATTCACCATGTTCATCAATTTTTGCTTTTTTCTGCGTAAGCACAAATGAAAAATGGCTCAGAAACGTGTGTTTTGATGCATAATTTGTGGTCACAACATGTTGGAAAATAGCTAGATTACCTTGTACACAGATAACAATACAATTTTTTGACCAGTTTTTGGGAAGTCTGTTTAAAAAAATTCTGGAACATTTGTAATTTTGCGCCAATGGTGTGTTGCAGCGAAATGCGGTTGGCATCCCTGCACACACCTGTGTTTTTATGTGTAACTGCCGTAAGTTAGGAAAGCTTCTCCAACACCAAAATAAGCTCATGAGGTCAGGTCAAATGTCGAAGCCATACGGATACTTTTCTTTTACTTTGAAGGATTAGTTCATTATGATTTCGTCCATGGGGACAAATTGTTGATCGATGGTACTGTCTGCAACTGTTGCGATGCCTGCGAGATAATGTGAGAAAAAAAACGGACTGAAACATGGTGAGGTAATTCATGGCTCTTACATCACAATAAAACAAATTCGTTCCAAATGGTGCATGACTATTGCACAAAAAAACCAAATCATTGTGCTGCCTCATCCCCTGTACTCTCCAGCCCGCAGACTTTTTTTTTATTTCCAAAGTGGAAAACCCCAATGAAAGGACAAAGATTTGCAACAGTAGATTAGAGAAAAGAAAACACGCAGATGGAGCTTCACACCATCCAGCAAAGAAGTGAATGAGGACTGTTTCTGGAAGTGGAAAGGGCATTGGGAGCGGTATATCAATTATGAAGGAGAGTATTTAGAAGGAGACCTTGCACCATAAGTGAAAGGTAAGCATAGAAAACTTTTGTGGACGAAGTTCCGTAATTTTCTGAACAGACTTCGTACTTGCTGCTATACAGCACTTTCTTTAAGAACTGATGAAGTTCATTACCACAAATTATTATATAAACATTGTGCTATACATTAATTTCCTTCAATTCTACAGATTTTATACAATGTATCGGAGAGGTTTTAATCATATATGCAATTACATATGTTTTGCTTTTATTTTGGTGTTTTAAAATTTTCCTCGATTCTGGATCTTCCTGAATTTTGTGTTTTTTAAGTCTGGATCACACAAAAAATAAAACAGAGATATCACTGTAACATGAAATGGATAGAATGCTACTCACCATATAGTGGAGATGTTGAGTCATAGATAAGCACAACAAAAATACTGTTAACAAGTAAGCTTTTGGCCAAAGGCGTTCTTCTGAATTATACAAAACACACACACACACACACACACACACACACACACACACACACACACACAAAACCTGCTGTCTCTGTCTGCTGAGGGCTCTGCTGACAGAGATAGTAATCATGTGTGTGTGTGTGTGTGTGTATGTGTGTGTGTGTGTGTGTGTGTGTGTGTGTTGTTTAATTCAGAAAAAAAGCCTTTTGGCCGAAAGGTTACATGTTGACAGTCTCTTTATTGTGCCTATCTGCAACTCAATATCTCTCTGCTATATGGTGATCAGTAGAGAACTGATTATATGCATTTGCATGTTGCACATGCATTTACATTTTTGGCTCCTTTACACCAGTTATTACGTATTTTAACTAAAAACTAGAGAGGATGCATATTTTTGCTCCATGTTTACAATATTCTAAAAATTTTGACAGGCAGTCTCTAGCTCGATCTAGTTTTGATGTCTCACAGATTGACTAACGGAGAGGCCACTGCCTAGCGAAATCATTAAAGAACAGGAACAGGCAGACAGAGTCAATTGTCCTGCGCACACGCCCTCAGTTAATCCCCTCTGCTGTCATACCGTACGCATCAGCAACAATTAAATTAAATTACACAAGGTTTTAGTTGCACGTTAATTGTTTCAGCTTAGCTTTCTATTTACTTGTACACAGTTGAACGTGTTTATGATGTGTCATGTGTAATGACTTATGCAACATGCCACCCGAAAAAAGAAATGTAGTTTCGTGGATAGCTGACCATCCTGGAACATTTACATATGATGGGATTATTGTATATTGTCGAGTTTGCAAGAAAAATGTTTAGGGCAAAAAAAAGTTTCACACAGACCAGAATGTTAAGAGAAGTCTGCATATCACAGCAATGCCGAAGAAAGGACCACAACAACAACTTCTGACAACAGCAAGTTGCAGTAGCAGGGATCTGTCCAAAGGTAACCAAAAAAGTTGGTTAACATAGATCTATGTGAAGCATTCATTGCAAGCAATATTCCTCTTCACAAACTTACAAACACAATCCTCAAAGGCTTCCTGTGCAAATATTTGGTTGGTTGGTTGGTTTGGGGAAGGAGACCAGACAGCGTGGTCATCGGTCTCATCGGATTAGGGAAGGATGGGGAAGGAAGTCGGCCGTGCCCTTTCATAGGAACCATCCCGGCATTTGCCTGGAGTGATTTAGGGAAATCACGGAAAACCTAAATCAGGATGGCCGGACGCGGGATTGAGCAAATATTTGCTTAAATCAAAATATACTACATGAATCAACATTGCATAAAAATCACACACCGACAATTTACATAAATGTTCTGGAAGAAATACGCAATGAGCTCAAGGACAGTATTATCTGGACTTCAGCTGACGAAACTAAAGACACTTGTGGCTGTCACATTGCAAATTTGTTGGTGCTTTAAAAGAAGGGCCTTCTTCTTCCTATTTAGTGGCCTGCAAAGAACTTAAAAAAGTAAATCATTCTACAGTCATCAGATTTGTGAAAGAGGGTATTAGAAAAATATTTATAGAATCTTCTGCAGATGAATGGGTGTTTGTGTTTATTTCAGATGCTGATCCCTATACGATCAAAGCAGGAAAAGCCCTCCAAGTATTTTACCCTAATTTCATTCATGTGACGTACTTTGCTCATGGAGTACATGGCCTTGGTGAAGTAGTATGTTCCACATTTGTGAATATAAATAAACTGACTTCATCCACAAAGAAAGTGCTCGCATCAAGACCTACAAAGAAAAACTACCAAATGTGCCTTTAACACCTGAACCAGTGGTAACTCATTGGGGTATGTGGGTCGAAGCTGTGTTTTTCTTTTTTTTTTTTTTTTCAATGAACATTTTAATGCCATTAGAGTGGTAATAAATGGCTTCAACAGTGCAGAGGCTTTGGCAGTTTGTCAATGCAAGGAAGCCCTTAATGACTCAGGTGTTAAAAAAGACATTAGCACTCATTTTCCCCATATATCTGCAATTATTAAAAAGCTTGAAACTCAAGGTCTGGTAATGAATAAAATTATTCTAGTGAACTCCTCATTGCTGGAGATATCCCACGAAAACTTAATGAAAAGTTTGAAAATATTTTAAATAATAACCCAGGCTTTGAACCCTTGTGCCAAATTGATAGTTTTATTAATGGGACGGGTGAGTTTTTACAAGAAACAGTAGGTGCCAACATAGCACCCAAATTCAAATACAGCCCAGTTACCTCAGTTGATGTAGAATGGTCCTTTTCTGCTTATAAAAATGTTTTGAGTGAATGAAGACACAATCTTACTACTGAACATTTGGAACTGTACTTGGTCGTTCATGTTTACAACAGTAGAAAAATGTAAAATTGTAAATGATGCTTTGGTCCAATAGTATTAATTATAAGCTAATGCTGTTCAAAAAAAATTCATGCTTGTATGTTGTCTTTTAAATAAAATATTACGGAGTTTTAGAATGTGCCCCTCTGCATGCGATATATCTCGAAGGTGGTCCTGTACATATCAGTTATTTCACTGCAACTCACTCATATCCCATCCGATTGTTACCAACAACAATAGCAAAGGTGGACCAATTCCTGAAACATGGTATGCATCCCCATTTTGCAAATTTTTAGAAAATAATCCCAGAAAGGCCCCCTTCCTAACCTCTACCAGAAAGTATTCGGAAAATGATATCAGTGTTCTAAATGTACCGATTTCTTTTTTTTTTTTTTTCTTTGTGGCTGGCACTCTTCCTTGTAACTGATATGCACAGGTTCAACATTGAGATATTATTCCGCCAGTAACTACCATGACTTTTAATTATTTGATCTTGCATATTTTGACATTTTTTGTGCATTTTTATGCATATTTGCATGCATTTTTTAAGGTTTTTATGATGCATATAATCCAGTCTCTGGTGATCAGCAATTTACACTTTTCATAATACTGTCATTATTCTATTTTGCATTTTGCATTGTTTGACACTAATAACAGTTATGCAAAATATAAGAAACACTCAAAAAATTAAAAAGGAACACTCTACCTCAAATTTAAAGGCAACTGACTCCTCACCCTGTTCTCCACTGTAGAACTGCCTGAAATGGCATTTTAAAATCAGCCAACATGACTTAGTAATGTAGTTACTGCAGCAAGACTGAAAGTAAGTGGAAAATACAGCCATCGTATACTATGCAACAAAATTAAAGGGTCGCTTTCTTGAAACACTGCCATAGTACTCCACTATGATGCACAAGTTCCAAATTTGGCTCTAAGGTGGCTACAACCTAACTCTGCAATGTTGCAAAAGTGTGGTGCCCTTGAGGGTCAGAACTCAGAAGCTCATGCGGTAACATTTAAAGAGGGTTAATGATGTCACACTGGTGCCACATTTCACCAGAATTCCACCCAACACTACCACTGACGTGTTACACTATGGGAACATTGTCACATCACCCCTTACCCACATCTCACCCCTTTTCTTGACACCCAGGATTGAAATTATGTGTTTTCCTTATGGAAAGGCCAAGAAAAACATTTTGGGCTCACCAATGCCCAGAATCAACATGAAAAGGTCATAAAAGATACAAACGAAACTACTCCTTCTCGTGGGGCATTCACTTTCATACATTTCACAGTAAAAAATTATCATTTTCATTGTGATGTGCAACAAGATGACATTCTTGACAATCTTGGACACTGTTGACATTCTCTGGCTGATTCAACAGTCCTCTAAGAACATGGCGGGGCTGCAATACCACTGAACATGATCTCACCCCTTTGGAATACAGCGTGACCACAATTTTTTGCTCTGATATACAGGGTGGAACCAGTAGGGTCCACTCAACACAATCCAACAAAATTGGAACATGACCCAAAGCAGAAAATGTTTACTCTTCATCCCTCTTCTTTTGCATGTGGGGGGGGGGGGGGGGGGGGAGCTGCAGGAGGGTGGGGAGAAGTGGGTGCGGATACGCAATATTACCACACATATGAATAAAACGGCAGACCCTCTCTAAGACTCCCCCACCCCTGCACTTCAGCAAAACCATCAGTGCCACCCATGCACCTTTGTTGGGCACTTTAGTAATGTCTCTGTACAGGCCTACCTGTCTACCAATTCCTGCTGCTGGCAGGATAGGCAACCATTTTGACACCCTTCAGATTTCACATGCAGTTAGCAGCCACTAGTGGCAAAAGGGTACCCTGTCATAAAAATATGTATTTTATTTTCTGTCAGGGTTGAGTTACTGTAATATCTGAGTTCTTTTAATTGAACATGTATAGTTTGTCCTTAAGCATGTATTGTGCTATTTTTAACAAAATTATCAATACTTTTCTTTAAACTGCACTCTAGAGGAAATCAAAATTTCTGTCATTTTAAAAAGCAGTTCTGTGGTGTTTACAAGGCCAATGTAATGAATATTCATATTAATAACCCAGCTCCTTTTATTTCTATTTTTGGTGAAAAACAGACAAACCGTGACACTGTGTTGTTTTCAGCTGTCGAATATGTCAAAATACAGTAGTGCACATACTCACTCCATAGTCTGGTTGAATGTAGCCGTACAAACACAACTTGGCAGCAGTTTTAAAATAAAGAAAAAAAAAAAAAGAGTCGAATTCCCATTAGTTATAACACAGTACCTCTACCATCATACAACATTATTCTACTAACTGAGCCACAATGATATAACATCTGAAAATTCTAAATTAGCGTTCACACACAATATTGTTAGGGCTCTTTGGTAAAGTTGGCAGTTTCTAACTTTCAAAGAAAGAAAAGACAGCAATAGCCTCCAAAATTGCAATGTATATACTCACTCAAGATATAATGAGCTGCTCTTTTATTTCGTCTGTTAAAATGTCTACCACTGTGAAGCACCTCGACCGCAAAAGTCAATAAGTGGCTTCTGTCATCTTCAATACAGCATGTACACATCATAATGACATCACACTTAAGTTTCTCAGTATGCACATAATGTCCTCCATTGCACTAGACTGAGGAAGGGAGACGTTAGTGGATGCCAAAACAGCAATAGCAGGCGGACGCACAACACCGAGCTGATGGTGAATGATGAGCACAGTGCTGCAATGAGTCAGGCAGAAGGCAACCAAATGCTTAAACCCGAAAGGCAATAGGGTCCGTGTGTTTTTCAGGGGGTTTTGGACAAAATGGAAGAATGCCCTGAGTTTTCCCAATTTTCCAGGGCACTGGGTATCGCATAGACTGATTCACAAGGAAGGTTTGTGTATATAACTTATTACCACTTACATGAGCCAAGTCATCTGGCTGTAGATACTTAATACTATCCAGACAGGACAGGTCACTAGTACATAAACAAGAAATTATTTCTCTGTGTCTTACCTGTTCTACAGATCGCTGAGGCAGTTGTTGACGTATCATGTAAAGTATTCTTTCTGTAGCACATTCCTGCTGAAACATTTTCAGTATAACTTTATCTTCTTCTTTCGTCCATGTCATCTGTGTAGTGTCCTCTGATATTGAATCAGAAGAGCATACATGAAAGGCCAAGTCATCTCTAGTGTTTCTTTCAACCATTACTTGGTGAGAATTTGAAACACTAACACTCTCCTCAGTACTCTTTCCATACTCTTGTTCAAGTGGCTCAATAACGTTAGAATCTTTTGAGCTGGATTGTACCTCATCACTTCCTAAACATGGGGAAGTACCTTCATTTTGCTGATTATGTTGTTCCATTTCAGCAACCAACTTGACAGGTGCAGTGTCAGTTACTTTGTTCATTATAGATGATGCACAAGAATCACCACAGTTGAAACTATCTTCATTTCTGGATAATGTACTGTCAACACTGAGAGTATTATCATCAGGGCTGCAATGGACTGTTTCATCACTTTCAGTTATACATTTTAATGTTACTGATGGCTGCTTTAGCAACTGCATGTCTAAGGACACATTACAGCTACCAACCTCATTAAGAGAAACTTCTGTAGAATTGTTATGCACAACTGATTCCACAGTGGACACATTGTCCATTAATCTACATTGTTTCTTGGCAGGTGGTTTATGTAGCTGACAATCTTGAATTTTCTCATTCTTTTCTTGGGTGCTTGTTATACACGTGGAACAAGCACCATCTAAAGTTTGTTTATCAGATGGTGGTGGTGATTTAGTTCCTGACTCAAGCGACTTTTGTCGAACTCTATTTCTGGAGCTGCTTCTTGATCGTTTTACAGAACCTCTCTTGGACAAGGAGCTGTTACCAGTTTTATTTTCTCCACTTAGTTTTGGAACTTTGATGCACACTTTGAGGGTACCACTTCTGCTGCTTCTGGTAGCTTGAGAAAAGCGAAGATTGTTTCTGGTATTGCTAGTATCTGGACGAATACCTTCAAGAACTTTGTTGTTCCTGTTCACAGCTCGTGGTTTAATATTTTTTGGTTTAACTGCGTCCTTGCCTGCCAAATTGCTAACATCTGACTGTGAGCAGCTGTTGTGCTGCATCACAGTTGGATTCAGTGTTGCTTTGGATGGTGATGTTTCCTTCAAAGCACCTGGTTCATTGTGTCCACTATCTTTCTTGCGTGTCTTCTTAATACACTGTTTAGGTGCCAGTCTCTCAATACATGCTGTCATGTCACAATCTGGAAAAATTACCTTTGCTGGTCGAAGAACCTTTCCTATTTGCATGAAGACTCTTCCATGAATGAACTGTAACAAAGAATGATCAATACAATAGGTAACCATTCTTAACATCGGACTGTTTTAGAGCTAAAACACAAGCAGGAATATATACGGAATGATATACAGATACTGAATGAACCTCAAACATAATATTAAGACTTATTTTTAAAATAAACAAAATACATTCTGCAAAAATCAGTCAAATCTAAGCAGCAACATATATTTTTATAATGAGGAAGAAGGTATCAATAAAAAGTCACAGAAACTGATAAATGGCAGCAAATAGCACTACAATATGATAATGGGGGAAGGGGCTTTAATGCATCAGCAACAGAAAACCAAAGAACTAACATTTAGTTGGAAACTCTGACAGGACTATGTCAGCAGAAATGATGAAAGTCATTTGTTAACAGAATTTCTGAAAAATAATATAATGCTGCTTATCATATTCTTCCAGAAAAAATCAGAATAGCAAGAACCAAATGAAACTATAAAGAAACTGTACTGGATGTGCTGGTCCTTAAGCACTTTCATTTTCCATGAACAAGGAGTGGCCAAAAAGATTCCATTTGAGGGTGTTGCTACAGCATACATGCTATAAAATGTGACTCTGATGCAGTCATATAAGCACTGAAATGTGGCATTCATGTCTTTCCAACATGCAGACCAGCTGAAACGAGAACTATGGTGAAGTTATTACCAACTGCGTCCAAGCAGGACTAACATGCTATTATTCTTTTCTTGGCTGCCAAAGGACCAACAATGGTAGACACCCACAAGAGAATGAAGAACATATATTCAGCAGCATGTCTGTCAAAAACCATCATTGAGGAACAGTGCACCAAGTTCCATACTGGACATGATTCAACACAAGATGCAGATCAATCTGAGACATCACCCCCATTTCAAGGAACCTAGTGTCTCCATCACTGGGGTACAGTACTGCACAAAGCTGGAAAAATTACAGCATGCAATCAAGGTAAAACATCTGAGAAAACTGTGACAAGGGGTGCTGCTGCATTATGATAACACACATCCACATATTGGAAATGTCTAATGCAGAAGTCATGCCGACTCAAGTGGGAGACACTCGAGCATCCGCCCTATGGACCTGATCTCTGCCCTTGTGGTTATCACATCTTATGCCTCTTAAAAAAGACCTTGAAGAGTTGATGATTCCTATCAGACTAGGATGTGCTGCAGGCTATTACAGACTTCTTCATGCAGTAGAACACAGTGTTTTACCAAACAAGTATCTTCAACCTGGTGCACCGGTGGGATGTTTCCCCCAATGTCCACGGCAATTTTGCCAGATTGGCATATTGCATCTGGACTGTAAGTCCTTCACGTGGAAAGTTTTTGAGTGCCCCTTATAATTACTACCTATAGGAAGTCAGAACTGTAGATCACGAGAAGGAAGTGTACCAGATTAAATTATGCACAAAAAGTACAGCATCTTAGAAAATGATGATGATACTAACGTAGATGAAAGTAGTAATTATTTAACATAATCACTAGTGCAAACAGCAAAAGATGTTGCAGGTGAGAAGAAAGCTAATGAAACAAGGTAGCTATTGGAGAGAATGTGACAGTTTTAAATAACCATATAATTAGTAACTATAGGATGTCAAAATTGTAGAGCACGAGAAAGAAGTGAACCAGATTAAATTATGCAAAAAGTCCAGCATCTTAGAAAATGATGAAGATACCAACATAGATGAAAGTAGTAATTATTTCACAAAAGCAGTAATGCAAACAGCAAAAGATGTTGGGGACGAGAAAAAAGCAAATGAAACAAGGCAGCTATCAAACAGAAAGTGAGAGTTTCAAGTATGCATAGAAACTTTGTACAATAAGCTGTCATCAACAAAACCCCTTAGGAACTATCTTTGAGAGGGTATGAAAAGGCACTAGGAAAATTTATCAAGAGGAACAACTGAAACAAAACGAGGAATAACAAAACAAGAGAAACTTACGTTGGGTAAACATCATATTGCACTAATTAATATGATAGGTGGCACAGTAACTAATAAGAGAAAGTAAGGAAACTGTTCAACCATTCAAAAATTTCTTTAAGTGTTTGTCTTGTGATCTCTCAGTTTTCCTCCTCATGAATGATTAATAGTGTGCCTTCAGGTGTCTAGTCAAGTTGCTGACTCCATTCAAAATATTTTGTCAACTGATCCAGTCTAGATGGAGTCTAGGCAGCGAGTACACATAACAACATAGCAACACAACTTGCAGCACCTGAAGAAGACAAATAGGTTGGTCAACAAAATAGTGTGCATAAAATGGAATCAACAACTCAGTTGAACACCCAAATGGACACTGTTAATGTCTGTAAAGTTCAGGAAAACAGAGGGATAATAATGACAGTCACAGTATTCCAGAAGAAAAGTCATATGAGGTGTATAGATCCATATTAAGTACACACAGAGAGAGAGAGAGAGAGAGAGAGAGAGAGAGAGAGAGAGAGAGAGAGAGAGAGATAGATAGATAGATAGAGAGAGAGAGAGAGAGAGAGAGAGGACATAAATAAACAACCATCTGGGATTTATAAATTTGAGTAAGTTTCTGATTTTTTCAACAAAAAAATAAAATACATGCAAAAAGAAACCTTTACTGACTTGTGTTGGTAAACTTGGCACTGATTCACCATGTGTTAGTAC
Organism: Schistocerca cancellata; assembly: GCF_023864275.1. Classification (NCBI taxonomy): domain Eukaryota; kingdom Metazoa; phylum Arthropoda; class Insecta; order Orthoptera; family Acrididae; genus Schistocerca; species Schistocerca cancellata. The sequence continues at coordinate 200,962,641 of NC_064631.1, read as the reverse complement.
ACTAAATAATAAATATGTCAATTCCAATTTTTATAAGAATTAATCAAGACAGTGAGAAATTCAGAATTGAAAGTGGAGTTAGGCAATGTGATTCCACAGCACCAAAATTATTATTAGTAGCCCTATAGGAAATTTTCAGATACTTAAGCAGAATATGGGTTAGCAAAAACATATTTGACCTTCCTTCAGTTTGTTGATGACACTGTACTGTTTGCTTCTCATGCAGATCAACTTTAATAACTAATGGGCAAACTTAAAAAAGCAAACTTGAAAGGAGACATGATTACAATAAGACTAAAATATGAGTAACATTTTAAATAATTGTATAAATTAACAGTTAACTGAAAAAATAGGCAATGCATTTTTCTATTTAGAACAGTCGAAGAAAATAAATGATTGGACACGAAGAGAATTAAGTTTCTGAATGAAATGAGTGGAAAATTTATAATCAATGTGTACCATCAGTTTTGGGCTGTGGTCAAGAGATATAGATTTATAATGTAAAAATCAATAGAAACTGAGGGTTGCCCAGTTAGCAATGGAGAGTTGCTTATTTGGAATAATAATGAGAAACAGTGAAGGGATCAGGGAACAGACTAGAGTAGCAGATGTTAATTATGATTGTAATGGAAATAAAATGACAATGGCAGGAACTTTAAGTCAATCAAATGGATGGTGGACGGATTAAAAAAGCTCTGTGCTGGTTTTCAAGAAATAAGGAAAAAGATTCAGAATATTCTGGACATAAAACAGTTCCCAATTTGGAACTCCAATTGGTTCGATGCGAGTACCATTTGTGATGCATCAAACATCCCACCAATAATCAGTTTCTTCCCGGACTCATTGCAACAAATAAGGCATAACTTGAGCAATGGCGGCATAGATTCAATTTTTCAGATCAGCTAAATTGTTTGATACGGTAGGAACATACACATGGTCTTTAACAAAACCCCAGAGAAAGTCTGGAGAGCAAGGTGGCCAGGCAACTGGCCCTTCATGGCCAGCCCATTGACCTGGGAAGCAATTATCAAGGAAATGTCTAGCTTCCATGAGGAAATGAGGTGGTGCACCATCTTGCTCATAGTAAACCATTCCCTCTCAGTCATATTCATTGATCTGTTGGATTAAGAAGTTTTCAAGGCTATCCATATACATAATACCAGTGACAGTTTTCTTCTAGAAGAAGGGCACCAAACATGTTATCTTTGAGGCTGTCACGAATGTGTTCCAGGGATGCATATGGATTTTCACTGCCCCATGTTCTGCAGTTGTGTGTGTTCATCATATCACTGATATGAAATTCTGGCTCATTGCTAAATATTATTGTGTTGAGAATGTCTCATTCTCTATTCAATGCAACATTTTCACACAGAATTTCCCATGAGTAATCTTATCTGCATCACTAATGTGCTGTGGCACCGTGAATCTGTTTGGTTTCAAGTGCAAATGTGTATGCAGTACTTGCCAAACAGTGTATTGTGGAATGCGAGTCTAGCGAGATGCATGTCACACTGATTTTTGCGAATTGTGGACAAAGCTCTCCCAAACCTAGCTGACATAATCATCAACATGTGGGCTACCAGATGGTTTGTCATGTCACTGTGAACAATGCACCTCAACAAAGTTCTTGTGCCCAGTGTAAATTGTAGGCCTGCTTGGAGATTCTTGAGCTTATTCAATGTGAAATTTATGCTGAATATTTGTTGCACAGTTAGTTTCATGAAACCAAAACACACAGGGAGCAGGCTCCACACCAGCAAAAGTGGTCACTTTAACTGTGCAGTACGCTGGTGCTACTGTTGGTGTAATGGGGTACTGATGCACTACTTGAATCAAACTTGAGATTGTTTGCTACAAAATTACACATCTACTGTTCTGTAAGTTATCTCAATATATTTTTATATCATTCCAAAGTTGTAACGGCCTTTTTGAATCACCCTGCACTTCTGGTAGCACTAGAATATCAGTTCTGTGCTTTGTTCCTCTATTGTGGTGCGTTTAAACTGTGGATGATTCTTTCTGCTATTGGATCTACTCTCTTCCTGCCCAAGTCAACAGCCAGCCATTATCTCGCAAAGAGACCATGAGGATAAAATCAGAGAGAATAGAGCCCACACAGAGGCATACCGACAATCTTTCTTTCCACAAACAATACGAGACTGGAATAGAAGGGAGAACTGATAGAGGTACTCCAAGTACCGTCAGGTGGCTTGCGGAGTATGGATGTAGATGTAGATGTACCCATGCCGTTATGGCAGCACAGCAGCTGCATTTCCACTATAACAAGCAATTTGTGTCAGTCGTCACTATGTGTGGGTGGTTGTCGGAGGACCCTATGTTTTCCCTGGCTTCTGAGGCTGTCTCCAACGGCCCACACATATTGCCCCAGAATATTCTGCTGTCGCTGGTAGTGGATGGGTGACTGATTGAGTTTCACATATCACAGGAATGTCCGTCAGCCTAATTAACTTAGATATGTACCAGCTTTTGGGTTGTTCTGCACTGCACTGGCCATTCTGTCAAGTTGTGTCTTATAGTAAACAGTGCTTTCCTTTCTGGGGGCAGTTCTCCCTCTTGGCATATTATAAGAATGTGGAACAGCAACTTAGAGTGTTAGAGGTTAATTTGCTGATGGCTCAAAATATTTTCAGGTTAGAGACTTTTTCTGTTTTGACTTCCAGATAGTTGACAAAATACATTTACTGTCTCAATCAGCTCCCTCCAAAGATTTAGACTTTTTACTAAAGTTGTACAACCAGCTGTTCAAGAAAACTTTGAGTTGAGCAGGAAATTTGGAGGCACACGCTCCCTTAAGTCATATGCAATCCGTAAATTTTGTCAGCCCTGCCCCATTCCCTTTGACATGTGCAATAAGTTCAAGGTCAAGTTGCAACATTGACAGGATATCAGTGTTGTTTCTTCTAGTTTGCTGAGTCTGTGGTCCATTCCTTCAGTGGAGATTCAGAAGCTACAAGGCGCTATACACTTTTGCAACAATTTTAAACAGACAATCAATGGGCAATGTGCGCAGACTCGTATCCCATTCTGCAGCCTAAGGAGTTGTTGGCAAAGTTGTCAGGGGATCGGTATTTCATGCACGTCAATTTGCACAACACATACCTGCCGTTGTCACTGAAGACCAATTCTCAGAGTTTCTTGGTGCTGGACACCTCCTCTGGGCTCTATCAGTTTAATCACTTGCCTTTTTAAATCTCATCTGCATTTGAAAGTTATTAATATTACTTGGAGTAGTTGAATCAGGACACTCCTTACTGTGTGAAATACCTTGATGACATCTGGGTCACGGCCTCCACATACCTTCACCGAAGAGTCAAGCAGTATATTGCTACCTCCTACGTATATCTCACGAAGAGACCATGAGGATAAAATCAGAGAGATTAGAGCCCACACAGAGGCATACCATCAATCCTTCTTTCCATGAACAATACGAGACTGAAATAGAAGGGAGAACCGATAGAGGTACTCAAGGTACCCTCCGCCACACACCGTCGAGTGCCTTGCGGAGTATGGATGTAGATGTAGATGTAGAAGAGTTGAGCATTTGCAGAATCTGCAAATAGTTTTCCAATGCCTGCTGCAAACTGGAAAAATGTAGTTTTTTCCCCAATGATGCGCTTTTTGGGTCATGTTCAGCAAAGAAGGCTTTATCCCGACAGACTACCACCAAAGCCATTGTCAACTGGATGGCACATGAGAACCTGAAGGAGCTCGAGTTCATTATGGGCAAGATTTCATATTACGGTATGGTCATTCCCCAGGCTGCACACATCTGCCACCCTCTAAATTGGCTTCACCAAATGGTCATCAAAGTTGCCTGATCTGTGGATTTCAGTCCCTCAAGCAGTGTTTGTGCTCCACTCTATGTTTGGCTTCTTTTTACACCAGGTAAACCTTTGACCATGGCCTGTGACGCATCCCAGAGAGGCATTCGCGCAGTCCTGTCACATCGGAATCCAGATGGCACCAAGCATACCATACATTCACATCAAAGACACATTTCACAGCCCAACATATTACTCACTGGCTATCGATTTCAGAACTAAAATATTTCACTTTTATGGCTTGCGGTGAAGTTCCTACTGATCACCAACCACAAGGAATTTGGTTTCTTATTTGGCACTTGGCCCAAACTGCCAGATAGGACTGCCCACTGCTTGCAGAGATGTGTGCTTTTCCTCAGTAATTACGCTTATGAAACTCTGTACCAGTCCAATGTCCAGCAATGCCAATGCTAACAGACTATTGCAGTTGCCAGTGGGACTGGTTCCAGAGTATGACCAGCACGACGCTCTCATTTTCACCTTTGATTATGTCTTGGAGCAGACCTTGCTGGATTTTCCTTTGGTGGTGTACAAGGCCGTGGCTGCCAAGACCACGACCTCCTTTTCTGGAAAATCATTTCTGCTGTTCAGGTGGTGTGGGCTCTTTTGGAGTGGATTTGGTATGGCGGGCGGTTTTTTTTTTTTCCCCCTAAATGATCAACTCAACATGGATTAGAGGGTCCTTCCACTTGCTATAGAGGTACAACACTGTATACTTGTTGTCCCTCCTGCATTGCATCCTTGCATACTTGAGCTACTGCAGGTGTCGTACTAGCGTATGACTCGTATGAAAGCATTGGCACATGGTCATGTCTACTCGGCGATGATCGATCACAACATCAAACACCAGTGAGGGCTTGCCAGCCTGTGCACGAAACCAGGCGGCACTGCTGTTTCAGTTTTCCCCTTGGTCAGTCCTGGAGAACCCTTGGAACAGGATGCATTTTGATTTTGTGGGCCACTTTTATTGGTAAGCATGTGGTTGTTGGTGGTCAATACATTATCAAATTTCCCATACATCACCAAGCTATTCTCAGCGATATTGCCAGCAACTGTTCGCACGTTATTGGTCATTTTTGCTATGAGGGCTCCTCCTGGCAAGTTGTCAATTTGTTTCAGAGGAGTTAGAAGATTTCTGCATTCACAATGGTATCCAACATCTGACTACCAACCCGTTCCACCCAGAGTCTAACTTGGAGGTGGAGTTCTTCGTGCCTAGGTTCAAGACCTAAATGAACCAAGTCTGTGTCTGCCTCATCTACACTAATGCCCTGTCAAGTTTCCTGGCTATGTATTGGGTGACAAAGGCAAAAGGGCGTAGTCTGGAATGTTAGCATAGGTGTCAACTGTGAGGTCTTTCGGATTTGCTGCAACCCTAGTCACATACCTGACCACACAAACCTGCCATGTTTTTCTCCTGGGGCTGCAGTCTATGCCTAGTCTTTTGGCCACAGTCAGTTTAAGCATATGTATTAATGATTATTGGCTGCCAGGTGTTGTGGTGGGTCACAAGGGTCAGCAGCTCTTTGTGGTGGATTTTAGTCAGGAGTAGCTGATCTGTCATTCCAATCAACTGCGGCGACAACCTGTTGGACCTTCAATGCTGCTATCTCCACACCAACTGGTTGATGGATTCAGTCATAGCATTGTTCTGGTGGCAGTCTCCCAACAGTGTTAGCATGCTTTCCTGTTGCCACCCCCCCTCCCCTTTCCCCTGCACCCTCCGCCATCCTAACTTCAACTACAGAATACATGGCCAGTGAGACTTTTCTCTTGCACTTCCCACTGAGGAGACTATGGAATTTGAAATGGTGTCCTCTTTCCCTTGCTCATCAGTGGTGGAGTCCTCACCCAAGACATTAAGATGCAGGCAATGGAGCTGGCTTGAGTATCATTGCGGGATAGTACACAATGCTGCCCTGCAGGACTAGGGATGGGAAAAACGACCGGTTACAACCAATACCAGTATTATAGAACTGAATAACAAGTCTTTTTTTGTTATTTATTTGGTCTCAAGTATAACAGGTTTGTTTTTAACAACCCAGTAAAAAACCAGAAATATTGATTAGCCATAGTAAAAGTGCTAAAATTTTTCATTTTTAAATAAACCTCTTTTTTTTTTAAAAAAAAAAAAAAAAAAAAAAAAAAAAGAAGAAGAAAGAGAAGAAGAAGAAGAAGAGTACTTTTAATCTGTAAAATTTACATTGGTTTGAAATATTGTGTTATTATATAAAATGGGAAAATCCTTCAGTGCTACTTTAATAACAATGCCATCAAGATATGAGCAGCAACAAATGCATGTCATAATAATTGGTCATAATAATTTCCATGCAAGGAAATAATACTGATCATGAGTCATGGCTCATCTTCTAGTGAGGCTGCGGCTAGCACGGAGCGGCTCTTATATTCTCTTCATATAAGGGCCGCTCCTGTCGTGGTGCGGTCCTAATCAGCGTACTACTGGCTGACGTTGTCCCACAGCCTTCTCTGCCGTTACATTCCAGGATGACATGCCAGCGCTTGATGTTACACTAGAACACACTACATGCACACTCATTACAGTCACCTAAACTTAACAATTATACTTGCATACACAGCTCACACCTCGCAACGGAAAGGTGCCTGTGTGCGCGAAGTGAATACTTTTCCAATTAGGTGGCTGAACGTGGCCTTTGGGGTCTCCCAGCCATTCATGCCATACGACTTTACTTTACTTTACTAGTGTCAGCAAGGAGAAACTTGTGAACAAGAATCAGGTAAATGATCGAAATTGGTGAATTGGTGACACATGGAAAGAAGAGATGCCTCAAGATGAAGGTCACATATCTCAAGAGTTTTCAGGAAGATGCAATTTGACATGAAATATTTGCATATTATTCAGGGGTGGAGCATTCAACACTTAAAAAGTTATGTGCCATGGACCTGTTTCAGAACAGTAAATAATCCTTGCTACAAGTTGTGTAAAAGTTAGGATTGTGCTATAAAACTATTTGTCAGGACAAGTTATTAATGGAACATTGAGATATTACAGTCTGGCAGTATCATTATCTGAAGAAATTGATAGGGACAAATTTTGATAATAGTGTTTGACTTGATGAAACACAACTACATGGAGGGTACAACTTAAAAAATGGTTGGACACATGATATCATAAGCAGTAGTATGGAAACTCCGATTAGCAGAAGGAAAAGAGTAATCGTATTTTAAAAGGTTTCATTCCCAATTGTTGTTGTTATTTCAAGTAAGGCCTCTGATTATCATGAAGAGATGAATCACAGAACTTTTGTGAAACTGGTCAAAGCTCTGTGCTTCAAACCTTAATGAAAACCCTGTGACTGTTACGGTTAACATTCTGTATCAGTCAGTTATACAAGGTAAGGAGCCCATAAAGGCATTCTTTGCTGGCTGGAGAAACAACATACCAGTTGACAATAACTTGAAAAGAGCAAAATTATTAGAATTAACATTGGAACACAATCCAAAGTATCTAGTTTACCTTGTGGATGAAATGGCAAAAATATAGGGTGTGAAGAGGTCAGACTACATCCATATCATTGCCATTCTAATGCAACAGAACTCATTTGGGCTCAGTTCAGACAACATATTGCTACAGAGAATAAAATATTATGTTGACTGAAGTGGAGCACCTTTTGAAGGACACAACAGAAAAAGTGCACCCACAGATTGGCAAAAAGAAGTAAAACATACGAACAAGTTATACAAGAAGAATGGAATAATAAAGGCATATTACAACAGTCCGTCAAAGACTTGATTACATCTGTCACTATGAGCAGTGACACTGCTAGTTCCACTGACTCTGAATTAAGCAGTCTTCCCCTTGTCTGATTAGTGTCCAGTGTCCTTGACAAACCTCTTACTTTAATTAAATCTTGTATTGTCCATTTGTCAATTTAACTTCTCTGTTGCGAGACTAACGGCCTTGCTGCAGTGGATACACCGGTTCTCGTGAGATCACCGAAGTTAAGCGCTGTCGGGTGTGGACGGCACTTGGATGGGTGACCATCCAGGCCGCCATGCGCTGTTGCCATTTTTAGGGGTGCACTCAGCCTCGTGATGCCAATTGAGGAGCTACTCGACCGAATAGTAGAAGCTTCGGTCAAGAACACCATCATTACGACCGGGAGAGCAGTGTGCTGACCCCACCCCCCTCCTATCCGCATCCTCCTCTGAGGATGAGAAGGCAGTCGGATGGTCTTGATGGGCCACTTGTGGCCTGTAGACGGAGTCCCCCCCACCCCCCCGCCGCCCGGCTAAGGAATACTGTTCAGCCACCTGACATCACCTCCTTTTGGTAAGTTGGACTGCATTTTAAATAGACTTTATTCTGGGGAAACATAAGGTGTCATGTAAGTGAGTCTAACAGTGTTCAAGATATGCAGAGGTAGAAAGGAACTTTTCCAGACAGGAAAATTTCTCCTATTTCAATAACCAATCCAACATCAACCCTAATTTCTGACATGCTCAGAGATGCTACTGAGTAATACCACAAGTAAATTTTGAAATTTTTACTTGATTTATGTAGATCATACAATCAGCCAGTACAATGTAGTAATAGAGATAGAGATAGAGATAGAGATAGAGATAGAGATAGGGAGAGAGAGATAGATAGATAGATAGATAGATAGATAGATAGATAGATAGATTCCAGTTCATTAAAGGATACGTCCAAAAGCTACCCAAGTTTTCATTCTTTTTTTGTTTAGCTGTTAATAACTCAATGCTTCTATTATTTGGTGAGTCATCTCCTTTACCTCTACATTATTTACGATAAGGTCATTTAAATATTTTGTGTGCTTGAACATTTTTGTATGTTTAAAATATGTGTATACTTTCATGTCATCACCATGTAACATGTCATCCCATTAGTTCATAATATGGTTCTCACTGTGATGAAAATACAGGATGGCATAACACATATATGGCTACTGTTGTCATGTATAGTAACCAGTGTGTGTTTTGTGACTTTTGTTCGTGTAAATGTGTGTGAGTTTTCTACATCTGATGAAGGGCTTAGTCCAAAAGCTCAATATTTCTCAAATTCAGTTTCATTGTACCTGCCTGTGACTCAATGCCTCCTCTGTGTCATGGGTAGCAATCTATCCTTTTCATATTATTCAAAAATTCTGCAACTGATTCTCTTTCTTGCTATAAATTTCCTCATTCCTCCTCCTCTTTTTGTTTTCCTGTGTCCTAACTGATGACCTAATAAAGGGCTCCTAAGGAATTTCCAATGAATCTAGTGTTTAAATGATTTTCTCTATCATCTGTGCTTAGTACTTTGGTACTGATGCTAGGTATATTTTTAGCAGAATTCCAGAAAAGATAAAGCAACAAATTATGTGCAGTTTTAGCAGTAAGCACAGTCTTGTGTAATATAAATGCGCAACTTTTCACAAACAGTAATTAATATTCTTACATATACAAATCTTACCATAATTACTAAAAAAATTACAGCAAAGAGAGACACACATAAAAGTTACAAAATCAGTAGCATTCAGAGCTCAAGGTTTCTTCAACTAGTAAAGAAGGATTACGGAAATAAGAATGCTGAGAAAATAGTTCACAAATTTACTTCTACATCTACTGCCTCTTGTAAGTAGATTTTTTTGATCTGCATTCAACTGTATTTTAATTATGGTGATGATTTTATTTACAGACTTGTTATACAATAAATAACAAATAACACAGGAACCCATTTAACATCTACTCACAATGCTGTGACCAACAACAGGTACTATTGTATAATGTTTACATTATGTATTGTAGATGTAACATTTATAATCAGCATTGTAGGCCACACACAGAATTATTGGATTTGCATTCATTTCTTTCATGATACATAGATGTAGCTCTCAAATGATGAAGAAGAGTGACACTAATGCAATCTAACTATTTATTCTAGTTTTTGATATATGTCTGCCTTAAAAAAGTTGAGAGAAAATGATCATAGCCTCCAGCAGCATTATACTAACACTCGATTCAAATGCTGTGTACAATACATCACACAATGAACTCTCAATTCCTAATTATTTCGTACTAAAGTTTTAATTATATTCTTGTAACAATTACTTTACCTGGAGTTATATTCTCGCTTTAAAGAATAGATAGATAGATAGATACCTTTGTTCCGCATGGTACACAATGATGTATTCGGGAACGATACTTTTGTTTGGTGGAGTTGTGACATGTACATATACAAGTATCACTGCCATATTTGTCTTCTTGATCAGGAACAATTAATGTTTCCATTTGATCATCATCTCCCAAGTTGTCACTGTCAACTTCAGCACAACCCATCTCATCAAAATCAGTCGACAGACTAAAAACGGAAAGTAGGCTTGTACTGATACATGCAATAATGAATTAAACTCCACTGCCACACATGAACAGCTGCATTTAAAATTTATTTTCTGTAAGTCTATCAAAATAAATGTTTTATACCTGTCTGGAAGGTGCTCTTGTGGTATAATTTCCAATAAACTTTCAATGAGAAAGCTGTTACCTCTCAATAATGGTAAAACAGCACTGCGCACATCATTCATGGTTACATTTGTTTGCGTGCTCAGAAGTGTAAGAGCAGTGTAGATTTTGCGTAGCTGTTGTGGCTGTCTTTTAAAATATACCTAGAAATGAAATAATAATAATAATAAAGATGATTAGAATCTTAAATGTGAAGTATAGTTAACAATTATATATGAAACAAAACTTTATAATATAAAAAAATTAGGAAAACACATTTTTGGTGTTTACAGAAAACATTAAGAAGTGGTACATAATTAAATGGTAAAGTGTGCTAGTTATGCGAGATGTGGAGGTAGAAAAGAACATTGGAATAATGGAGATCCATTGCATAGAACATGAGTGTACATTTAACACAGAACAGATGACTCAACAAGATGCAGTAGAGCACCCTTTCAACAACATGTACAGCATGAACAGCTGCAAGAACAGAATCCTGGCACAGAAAATGAGGTTTCTGCACAACGAAACCAGAACGTCAAAAGTGATCAAGTTAATTGAAATATTGATCAAATGGAGATATCTGTGAATGTTCAACATTTTCATTATGCACAAGTGCTCCCACCTGTTGGTCATCACTATAAAAATATCAACAAATGAATGTAGCAGTGTGCAGCAGCTTGTGACTGCCAGAATTCACAGAAGTAGTTGGTTTGTTATATTGCACTGCATAACTGATTATTATTATTGTTATTTTGCATGGTAATTCTCGAATTATCAGTTTATCTATTACAACAGTAAATATCACAAAATTATTTATTTTAGTCCATAAAAAGAAACCAAATGTTCAAAGTATGTACTCAAAATGGATACATATATCTGTATAAATCATGTGTCTAAAATCATTAAAAACCACTTAGGAGCATTAGAGCATAAAGAAAAATTTTCTTTCCTCCAGAAAAAATTCAGGTCTGAAAGGATTAAGGAATTTTTAACATGGGAAACACCATCCTCAATCCAGTCTATCAGAAAAAGTGATGAAAGAGATTGAAAGACTTTGTTGTACATATTGTTCAACCAGATATACCTCCTGTGCTACAATGATGACAGAATTTTTGTTTATATTAAATGAATTGCCACATTTACCTGGTGGATTTTCCCCAGTGGTATGGGATTTATCAAAGAACCATTGTTAAAGCTGCATAAGTGGCCTGATGGGGTAATTTACAACAGTGACATTGTTCAAGCAAGGGAAGAGAAGCAATTACTTAAAGAAAGAGTAGAATAAAAAGTAAAAGAGCATAATACAAAATGATGCTACCTATCACAACTGATATTTTTACATTTTATAAAATGTTATTAGTAGAACCTAATCTCAACTTAGACATACATCTCTAAGGTTTAGACTGAATACTTGACAACAAAGTGTCACAAGACTTTATAAGAATAGAGTAAAATGAGAAGGAGAGAATAATGCCTATACATTATCTCTTAAAAATAATTCAGTAACTTTTAAGCAAGAACAACAATTGGTCAAACAGGTTCATTCAGTGGCTATGGCTAACATCAACACAGTGGAAGAAATCTAACCAAACAGGAGTATTACTGGAGAGTTTAAAATGAAAATCACACGAATCAAACCAAGCAGGAGTATTACTGGAGAGTTTAAAATGAAAACCACACAAATCTAATGTATTAATGATGGAACAATGGAGTCAGTTACAAGGTATTTTACTAACATACTTGTAAGAATCTGAGGTATGAGACATGGTATAGGCAAAAATTCATACAAGAAGATGAATAAATTTTTTCATAAATACATCAGTCCTTGTAAAATCACAGACATACCACATCCAAAGGCATTGTTTTTAAAAGATTCCATAAATGTCATAGACAAAGGACTATAGAACATAGATTTAATTGTTGTTGTTGTGGTCTTCAGTCCTGAGACTGGTTTGATGCAGCTCTCCATGCTACTCTATCCTGCGCAAGCTTCTTCATCTCCCAGTACCTACTGCAACCTACATCCTTCTGAATCTGCTTAGTGTATTGATCTCTTGGTCTCCCTCTACGATTTTTACCCTCCACGCTGCCCTCCAATGCTAAATTTGTGATCCCTCGATGCCTCAGAACATGTCCTACCAACCGATCCCTTCTTCTAGTCAAGTTGTGCCACAAACTTCTCTTCTCCCCAATCCTATTCAATACCTCCTCATTAGTTACGTGATCTACCCACCTTATCTTCAGCATTCTTCTGTAGCACCACATTTCGAAAGCTTCTATTCTCTTCTTGTCCAAACTAGTTATCGTCCATGTCTCACTTCCATACATGGCTACACTCCATACAAATACTTTCAGAAACGACTTCCTGACACCTAAATCTATATTCGATGTAAACAAATTTCTCTTCTTGAGAAACGCTTTCCTTGCCATTGCCAGTCTACATTTTATATCCTCTTTACTTCGACCATCATCGGTTATTTTACTCCCTAAATAGCAAAACTCCTTTACTACTTTAAGTGTCTCATTTCCTAATCTAATTCCCTCAGCATCACCCGACTTAATTTGACTACATTCCATTATCCTCGTTTTGCTTTTGTTGATGTTCATCTTATATTCTCCTTTCAAGACACTGTCCATTCCGTTCAACTGCTCTATCAAGTCCTTTGCTGTCTCTGACAGAATTACAATGTCATCGGCGAACCTCAAAGTTTTTACTTCTTCTCCATGAATTTTAATACCTACTCCGAATTTTTCTTTTGTTTCCTTTACTGCTTGCTCAATATACAGATTGAATAACATCGAGGAGAGGCTACAACCCTGTCTCACTCCTTTCCCAACCACTGCTTCCCTTTCATGCCCCTCGACTCTTATAACTGCCATCTGGTTTCTGTACAAATTGTAAATAGCCTTTCACTCCCTGTATTTTACCCCTGCCACCTTCAGAATTTAAAAGAGAGTATTCCAGTCAACATTGTCAAAAGCTTTCTCTAAGTCTACAAATGCTAGAAACGTAGGTTTGCCTTTTCTTAATCTTTCTTCCAAGATAAGTCGTAAGGTCAGTATTGCCTCACGTGTTCCAACATTTCTACGGAATCCAAACTGATCTTCCCCGAGGTCGGCTTCTACCAGTTTTTCCATTCGTCTGTAAAGAATTCGCGTTATTATTTTGCAGCCGTGACTTATTAAACTGATAGTTCGGTAATTTTCACATCAGTCAACAAATGCTTGGAATTGGAATTATTATATTCCTCTTGAAGTCTGAGGGTATTTCGCCTGTCTCATACAACTTGCTCACCAGATGATAGAGTTTTGTCAGGACTGGCTCTCCCAAGGCTGTCAGTAGTTCTAATGGAATGTTGTCTACTCCCGGGGCCTTGTTTTGACTCAGGTCTTTCAGTGCTCTGTCAAACTCTTCACGCAGTATCTTATCTCCCATTTCATCTTCATCTACATCCTCTTCCATTTCCATAAGATTGTCCTCAAGTACATCGCCCTTGTATAAATCCTCTATATACTCCTTCCACCTTTCTGCTTTCCCTTCTTTGCTTAGAACTGGGTTGCCCTCTGAGCTCTTGATATTCATACAAGTGGTTCTCTTTTCTCCAAAGGTCTCTTTAATTTTCCTGTAGGCAGTATCTATCTTACCCCTAGTGAGACAAGCCTCTACATCCTTACATTTGTCCTCTAGCCATCCCTGCTCAGCCATTTTGCACTTCCGGTCGATTTCATTTTTGAGACGTTTATATTCCTTTTTGCCTGCTTCATTTACTGCATTTTTATATTTTCTCCTTTCATCAATTAAATTCAATATTTCTTCTGTTACCCAAGGATTTCTATTAGCCCGCGTCTTTTTACCTACTTGATCCTCTGCTGCCTTCACCACTTCATCCCTCAGAGCTACCCATTCTTCTTCTACTGTATTTCTTTCCCCCATTCCTGTCAATTGTTCCCTAATGCTCTCCCTAAAACTCTCTACAACCTCTGGTTCTTTCAGTTTATCCAGGTCCCATCTCCTTAAATTCCCACCTTTTTGCAGTTTCTTTAGTTTCAATCTGCAGTTCATAACCAATAGATTGTGGTCAGAATCTACATCTGCCCCAGGAAATGTCTTACAATTTAAAACCTGGTTCCTAAATCTCTGTCTTACCATTATATAATCTATCTGAAACCTGTCAGTATCTCCAGGCTTTTTCCATGTATACAGCCTCCTTTCATGATTCTTGAACCAAGTGTTAGCTATGATTAAGTTATGCTCTGTGCAAAATTCTACAAGGCGGCTTCCTCTTTCATTCCTTCCCCCCAATCCATATTCATCTACTATGTTTCCTTCTCTCCCTTTTCCTACTGACAAATTCCAATCACCCATCACTATTAAATTTTCGTCTCCCTTCACTACCTGAATAATTTCTTTTATCTTGTCATACATTTCATCTATTTCTTCATCATCTGCAGAGCTAGTTGGCATATAAACTTGTACTACTGTAGTAGGCATGGGCTTTGTGTCTATCTTGGCCACAATAATGCGTTCACTATGCTGTTTGTAGTAGCTAACCCGCACTCCTATTTTATTATTCATTATTAAACCTACTCCTGCATTACTCCTATTTGATTTTGTATTTATAACCCTGTAATCACCTGACCAAAAGTCTTGTTCCTCCTGCCACCGAACTTCACTAATTCCCACTATATCTAACTTTAACCTATCCATCTCCCTTTTTAAATTTTCTAACCTACCTGCCCGATTAAGTGATCTGACATTCCACGCTCCGATCCGTAGAACGCCAGTTTTCTTTCTCCTGATAACAACGTCCTCCTGAGTAGTCCCCGCCCGGAGATCCGAATGGGGGACTATTTTACCTCCGGAATATTTTACCCAAGAGGGCGCCATCATCATTTAATCATACAGTAGAGCTGCATGTCCTCGGGAAAAATTACAGCTGTAGTTTCCCCTTGCTTTCAGCCGTTCGCAGTACCAGCACAGCAACGCCGTTTTGGTTAATGTTACAAGGCCAGATCAGTCAATCGTCCAGACTGTTGCCCCTGCAACTACTGAAAAGGCTGCTGCCCCTCTTCAGGAACCACATGTTTGTCTGGCCTCTCAACAGATACCCCTCCGTTGTGGTTGCACCTACGGTACGGCCATCTGTATCGCTGAGGCACGCAAGCCTCCCCACCAACGGCAAGGTCCATGGTTCATGGGGGGGAGATTTAATTAAGAGATCTATTATGTACAAATTAGATCTCAGGGATTCACAATTTGTGTGAATTTTGTAGAGCGACGCCTATGAGGCCCTAGTCGATCATAATAGTCTTCAGATTTTGGTCTCTGTACAACAATTCTTCATGTTTTACTATTCTGTCTACTGTAAATTATATTTCCCTCTACTACTCCTACCTTTTTCATTGAAGCACTGATACGTACTCAGTACAGATTTTATTTCATTTTTATTTTTTCTTCCCCCTCATAACGTAATAATCTAAATCATTTGATTCAGGTACAGGAGACAGATCAAATTGTGGTAAAATTTGACCATAAACAAAGAACAGCTGAGATTATCAAACAGCATAATAATAATAATAACAATAATAATAATAATAATAATACAATTTCATTATATATGCATACAATAAAATATAACACTTAAGTACCCCTTGCTCAAATTATCATTCATCCTCTATGAATTCTTCTGTTGGGTAGTAGCATGTCTCTCACACAATCTGCTGTAGCCGTTTTTAAAATTTCTGGCTTCATATTAAATATGTTTCTGCCCATTAACTTGTTATACATTGTCATCCCCACATACTGTGGAGTCCGTGCATGTAATTTCAACTGGTGTGTGGGTAGCATAAAATTATTTTTATCTCTTGTGTTGTATGTATCATTAAAATGATTCTCCTCAAAGAATTTTGTCTGTTGTATAGGAAGATTATAATTTCATAGCTGTATATGGAGGGAACAGTTAGTATTTGTAACATCCAAAATAATGGGTGACAATACTCTGTTTGGTGTGCAGTAGACATGTATCAACAACTTTCTTTTGCAGTTTCAGTATTCGAGATACACTACTTGAATGTCCCCTGAAAATTGTCCCATATCTAATGACAGATTCAAAATAACTGTGATAAGCAATTTTTCACGTACTTAAGTCAGGGGACTTTGCTAGTATTTGAATTGTACATGGAAAACTGCTTAGTTTATTTGATATGAAATCAATATATGTATTCCAGCTTAAGTTCTTGTCCACATTTAGTCCCAGGAATTTGACTGTGTCGACATCTTTCATAGGTTGATTGTTAAGTTGTATTTTAAGTTGCACACATTTTGAATGTTTGGTTTTGAAATGTACCATTTGGGTTTTTGAAATATTCAGTTTCAACCCATTTAATGGAACCAGTTTTCTAAGATTACAATGGAGCTCAGAATTTTTTCTGCATCAACATCTTCAATTAAAACAAAAGTACCATCTGTTTAGTTCATCATCATCATCTTCTCCTTCCCAGGATTAGGTGTTCCAGCTTGTTATCATCTCTCCATCTCTTACAAGGTCTACCTAGTTCTCTCTTTCCAGTCAGCCAATAATTCATTATCTTTTTGGCAATCTATCGTCTATTACTCTACCAATGTGGTCCTTCCATTTCAATCTATTCTCTTCTACCTTGTCATTAACTGAGAAGATTTTTAAATCTGATCTTATTTTGTCCTTTTTATTACAGCCCCATATGTGTAGCATGAACTTTATTACTAATGCCTGTATACATGTGTTTTCTTTTTTGTTACTGTCCATGATTCAGAACAATATACATGAGTAGTTACAGCCCATCAACTTTATAGAAATTTATTTCTCCAGTACAAGTATTAAACAGGTGATTTATCAAAGATAACAGTACTGTAACTTATAAAATATATCCAGTAACACCAAAGTCTTAAATGATCTAAGAGTTGCAAATTTATTTGTACTTTTACCTAAAGTTAGAGGTGAAGTATCTTATATGATGCTGGTTTTTATTCCCTACATTCTTCCAATTGTTCTGCAGATAGCTTGATATATATAATATTAATGTGCTTCTCAATGTCTTTGTCGTGGTTAAAAGTAATATCACATTCTCAATAACTGAAATGGGATACTTGTTCTAAAATTTTCTGTTATTATTTTTAAATTAACTGGATTCTTCTCTTTGAAAGTTAGTATCTTTGTCTTATTTGGAGATATACAGGGCTATTACAAATGATTCAAGCGATGTCACAAATTCACTGTAGCTCCATTCATTGACATATGGTCACGAAACACTACAGATACGTAGAAAAACTCATAAAGTTTTGTTCGACTGAAGCCGCACTTCAGGTTTCTGCCGCCAGAGCGCTCGAGAGCGCAGTGAGACAAAATGGCGACAGGAGCCGAGAAAGCATATGTCGTGCTTGAAATGCACTCACATCAGTCAGTCATAACTGTGCAACGACACTTCAGGACGAAGTTCAACAAAGATCCACCAACTGCTAACTCCATTCGGCGATGGTATGCGCAGTTTAAAGCTTCTGGTTGCCTCTGTAAGGGGAAATCAACGGGTCAGCCTGCAGTGAGCGAAGAAATGGTTGAACGCGTGCGGGCAAGTTTCACGCGTAGCCCGCGGAAGTCGACGAATAAAGCAAGCAGGGAGCTAAACGTACCACAGCCGACGGTTTGGAAAATCTTAGGGAAGAGGCTAAAGCAGAAGCCTTACTATTTACAATTGCTACAAGCCCTGACACCCGATGACAAAGTCAAACGCTTTGAATTTTTGGCGCTGTTGCAACAGCTCATGGAAGAGGATGCGTTCAGTGAGAAAATTGTTTTCAGTGATGAAGCAACATTCTTTCTTAATGATGAAGTGAACAGACACAATGTGCGAATCTGGGCGGTAGAGAATCCTCACGCATTCGTGCAGCAAATTCGCAATTCACCAAAAGTTAACGTGTTTTGTGCAATCTCACGGTTTAAAGTTTACGGCCCCTTTTTCTTCTGCGAAAAAAACATTACAGGACACGTGTATCTGGACATGCTGCAAAATTGGCTCATGCCACAACTGGAGACCGACAGTGGCGACTTCATCTTTCAACAGGATGGTGCTCCACCGCACTTTCATCATGATGTTCAGCATTTCTTAAACAGGAGATTGGATAACCGATGGATCGGTCGTGGTGGAGATCATGATCAGCAATTCATGTCATGGCCTCCACGCTCTCCTGACTCAACCCCATGTGATTTCTTTCTGTGGGGTTATGTGAAAGATTCAGTGTTTAAACCTCCTCTACCAAGAAACATGCCAGAACTGCGAGCTCGCATCAATGATGCTTTCGAACTCATTGATGGGGACATGATGCGCCGAGTGTGGGAGGAACTTGATTATCGGCTTGATGTCTGCCGAATCACTAAAGGGGCACATATCGAACATTTGTGAATGCCTAAAAAAACTTTTTGAGTTTTTGTATGTGTGTGCAAAGCATTGTGAAAATATCTCAAATAATAAAGTTATTGTAGAGCTGTGAAATCGCTTCAATCATTTGTAATAACCCTGTAGTTAAGTTGTAGTATATTGCCTTTTGGCTCAATCCGCATACTGCTCTTTGTAAATTATCTTCTGTTTCCCATATAACTATCTGGTCATCAGCACATAACAAGGTATTTAATGGTATACTAGAGCCTACTTTAATTCCAAACTACATTTCATCTTTCTACTTCATAACTTGGTCACCAATATACAAATTAAATAAAGTGGGTGATAGATTACACCCTTGTCAAACACCTTGATTTACTAAAGTTTCAAGATCATTTTACTTCAATATTTTCCAGAAAAGATGTCTTTGTACATTATCAAAGGCTTTCATGTAATTAATAACTACTTAACGCATTTTTAAGCCAAATTCCTGACATTTTTCGATAATATGTCTTACCAAAAATAGCTTATCATTACATGAACATCCCTTTCTGAAGCCCTATTATTCTTTGGAGATTACTGTACTTATACTTTATAGTCTCTGATTAAGAATAGTTATGAACAAACTAGTTATGAACCAATTATTGTATGAAGGACATTCAGATTACTGAGACAGTTAAATTCGTATCACCTGACACTGATTTGTTAGCACTAGCACAATCACATAAGCTTTTCTTTTAATGACAAAATGAACCACCACATCTCCTCCTAAACAACTGGACTGATTTCAACCAGACATGGCACACAACCCCTTTCTGTCAGACTGTGCAGGTAAGAACCACCTACATATCATAAATCAGGAAACATAATGTCATAAACACTAAGGTGTGTGAAAAACTGTCACATTATGCATGACATACAAAGTTATTACTTCTTTGCTACCAACTCTAACCGCAACATATTTCGCAGATAGTATCCACATACACTGCTCAATGCACCTAGAAAATTATATCATGGTACTACTCACAGCTCTGGAGATATGAGTCATAACACTGAGATGTATGAAAAAATGCCACATCATGAATGACATTTGAATATGTTTACTCTTTACCACTAAGATACTCCTACAGTCAAGTCAATTTATAGAAATCTTTGACACCTGGCAGCATTTCTGACAGCTTTCAACATTTCTGACAGCTTTCAACTGTGAAGCACAAATGGCTGTAGGCAAAACTGGTAGCCATTTACGGAGCAATGAAGAGGCGCTGCCATAGCGACATTTATGAAATATGTTGTAGACACAGAAAGCAGCTGTGCAGAAAATCCAGGATGGAATGTAACAATATTCTGAGAAGGAAAGTTGCTACTCACCATATAGCAGAGATGCTGAGTTGCAGACAGGCAAAACAAAAAAGTAAAATCTTTTTGTTGTGCCTATCTGCAACTCAGCATCTCAGCTATATGGTGAGTAGCAACTTCCCTTCTCAGAATATTGTTACAAAACCTCCTACCATCTAGAAAAGCACAAAGAGATTCATATAGAGCAATCCTCAACAGGATGCACAAAATCCCTTTAGAAATAGCTGACCAATCTGATGAACTAAATACTATTGAAGTATAACTGTGTAGGCTCTCATGGCCAGAGTCAGTTCACATAAAAGTTTATTGAATATCCTACTGCACCATAATGAGTAGTAGACCCAGAAGAGGACCACTGAAACTATGGCCAAAATGTTGGTTTCTCCAGTATAGTTTATTGCGTTATGACACAATACAACACTCAGAAATATTTTATGTCCACCATTAAATTGCTTACTACAATGGCCACAATCCAAAATTAATAGATGATCTAAACAGTAAAATTGTCCCCATAGCCAACCACAAAGACAAGCAAACACTAAATAACACCACATCACAGCTAACAGAAAACATTGTGAGCATGCCTTTTTTTAAGGAAAACTGTCGTATAAAGTAGCAAACCTTTTCTGAAGAACAATGTCGGAATCAGCTTTTTCACAAATAACAAAATAAAGGACAAAGCCATCCATACTATTAAAAATAACGGCAAGCCATACCTTCAATCAGGAATATACACAATTAAATCCATTTAACCTGTAATATTGTGTGGTTTAATTACTTATTGTGCATAACACTGTTCACTGTGTAAAGTGTAAGATACAAGGGATTGTATCTTCACCTATAATGTTTGGTTACCTAAGAACGAGTGTCTCTTCATTCAAGATGCTAGTCAGTTGTTTCCTGAAGATGACCTAATAATCCAAAAATAAA